>NC_059426.1:9719267-10019267 GCF_021028975.2 Sphaerodactylus townsendi | reverse complement strand
TTGTTAGGGAGATCGTATCTAGAGGTTGAGAAAATGCATGGAAGAAGCAATTGTTTGAGGAAATGGTTTCTCAAAAGCACATCAGATATAACGTCTAGTACCAGGGAGTTCTCTGGGATCCATTGTATCACAACAGCTTAGCGGGGTGTGGTAATCAAGATATGCCCATGGTCAATGAGGCTTCCAGATTCTATTGCCTGGAGTAACTCATGCATTGATTTAGTTTTGCAAACAGACCTTTGGCCTTTGGCCTGTTTTTAGATGGACACTCTGCTACCTACACATACAAACATGGAAACTGGCATTTTATGGCACACAGTGTAAGAAATAATATGAAAATCCAATATTTCATAGAACAGGGGGTAAAGGCCATGCTAACACACCATTGTGGAACTACAAGAACAGGCAGGAAGAAAGATCTGTTTTGGCTGGCAACGCTTGTGTTCTCCCGTGCTGTGGGAACAAAAAATCCCAAAACGGATCTTTTTATAACATCCTAAAGACATTATATTTATGCGGTGCGGAATCCACCATTCCATCCTTACTACATTGTAAATAGTTGTAATCCACCGTGAGACTCAGCAAGACAGGCAAACTAGAAATGAAGGAGGTAAACACACTGCTACGCAAACAGAACTGCAAGCTCTTGCCATCCACTGTCACACATCTCCAGTTTTCTCCTTCCACAGCAGCTTCTTTTAGTGGTTGAATGTACTTCCGATTTCAGATATAGGTTTATTGCATTCTTAGACCAACAGAAAATATATACATGTACTTCATTGATTTAAGCTGCTAGCCAGTAAACATTTTCAGGCAGGAAATAAAACATGTGTGCGGCGTGAAACCAATTAACCCAGAAAATTGCGCAGCACACCGGCTGGCTGGTAGTGAAAACGTAAACAATTATAGTCAAATAAATAATCTACTATCGTCTCAAAAACTCAAATGTATCTTATTGACATAAGTTCTTAAACTATTGGCACCGCATTCTGTTATGGACTTTTGCAGTTGGCATTCTGCTGTTTTTGATAAGAACATAAGAACATAAGAATAAGCCAGCTGGATCAGACCAAAGTCCATCTAGTCCAGCTCTCTGCTACTCGCAGTGGCCCACCAGGTGCCTTTGGGAGCTCACATGTAGGATGTGAACGCAATGGCCTTCTGCGGCTGTTGCTCCCGATCACCTGGTCTGTTAAGGCATTTGCAATCTCAGATCAAAGAGGATCAAGATTGGTAGCCATAAATCAACTTCTCCTCCATAAATCTGTCCAAGCCCCTTTTAAAGCTATCCAGGTTAGTGGCCATCACCACCTCCTGTGGCAGCATATTCCAAACACCAATCACACGTTGCGTGAAGAAGTGTTTCCTTTTATTAGTCCTAATTCTTTCCCCCAGCATTTTCAATTAATGTCCCCTGGTTCTAGTATTGTGAGAAAGAGAGAAAAATGTCTCTCTGTCAACATTTTCTACCCCATGCATAATTTTGTAGACTTCAATCATATCCCCCCTCAGCCTCCTCCTCTCCAAACTAAAGAGTCCCAAACGCTGCAGCCTCTCCTCATAGGGAAGGTGCTCCAGTCCCTCAATCATCCTTGTTGCCCTTCTCTGCACTTTTTCTATCTCCTCAATATCCTTTTTGAGATGCGGCGACCAGAACTGGACACAGTACTCCAAGTGCGGTCGCACCACTGCTTTATATAAGGGCATGACAATCTTTGCAGTTTTATTCTCAATTCCTTTTCTAATGATCCCCAGCATAGAGTTTGCCTTTTTCACAGCTGCCATGCATTGAGTTGACATTCCCATGGAACTATCAACTAAGACGCCTAAATCCCTTTCCTGGTCTGTGACTGATAGCACTGACCCCTGTAGCGTGTATGTGAAATTTGGATTTTTTTGCCCCATGTGCATCACTTTACATTTTGCTACATTGAACTGCATTTGCCATTTCTGAGCCCACTCATCTAATTTATCAAGGTCCACTTGGAGCTCTTCGCAATCCTTTGTGGTTCTCACCACCCTACCTAATTTGGTATCATCTGCAAACTTGGCCACCACGCTACCCACCCCTACTTCCAGGTCATTTATGAATAGGTTAAAGAGCACTGGTCCCAAAACGGATCCTTGGGGGACACCACTCCCGACATCTCTCCATTGTGAGAACTTCCCATTTACACCCACTCTTTGTTTCCTGTTTCTCAACCAGTTTTTAATCCATAGGAGGACTTCCCCTCTTATTCCTTCATTGCTGAGTTTTCTCAATAGTCTCTGGTGAGGAACTTTGTCAAAAGCCTTTTGGAAATCCAAGTAGACAATGTCCACCGGTTCACCCCTGTCCACATGCCTGTTTACACCCTCAAAGAACTCTAGTAAGTTTGTAAGACAGGATTTGCCTCTGCAAAAGCCATGCTGACTCTTTCTCAGCAGGTCTTGCTTTTCTACATGTTTTATAATTTTATCTTTAATGATAGATTCTACTAATTTACCAGGAACAGATGTCAAACTGACTGGCCTGTAATTTCCTGGGTCCCCCCTAGATCCTTTCTTAAAGATTGGTGTGACATTGGCCATCTTCCAGTCTTCAGGGATGGAGCCTGATTTCAGGGATAAGTTGCATATTAAAGTGAGAAGATCAGCAATTTCATGCTTGAGCACTTTGAGAACTCTTGAATTGAATACAATCTGGGCCAGGGGATTTGGTAACATTTAGTTTATCAATGGCTGCCCAGAACTTCTTCCTTTATACCACCACTATCTTGGCCTAGTTCCTCGGATTAGCCTCCTAAGAAGCTTGGTTCAGGTGCAGGAATGTTCCTCACCTCCTCTTGGAGTGAAGACAGATGCAAAGAATTCATTCAGCTTCTCTGCAATCTCCCTGCCATCTTTTAGCTTACCCTTTGTTCCTTTGTCATCTACTTGGGCCTACCGCTTCCCTTGCTGGCTTCCTGCTTTTGATGTACTTGAAGAACTGTTTGTTGCTGGTCTTGATGTTGTTACGCAGCCAATGCGTTCCTCATAATCCTTTTTTGCCTCCCTTACAGCTTCTTTGCTTCTCTTTTGCCACCATTTGTGTTCCCTCTAAGTATTCTTCATCAATAGCTGGACTTCCATTTTCTAAAAGACATTTTCTTTTTTCTGATAATTTCCTCAACCTCTCTTGTTAACCATGGTGGCTTTCTTTTGGACTGGGTGCTGCCTTTCCTCACCTGCGGAACACATTCCAGCTGTGCTGTTACTGCTGTTTTTTTAAATACCCTCCAAGTATCCTGGACAGTTTTGACTCTCTTGATTTTCCCTTTCAGCTTCCTGCGCACTATCCCCCCTCATCTTTGAGAAATTTCCCTTTCTGAAGGCGAATGTAGTTACATTAGTAGTTGCCACCTGTTAAGCATGCTGAGATACTGAATCTGACAGCATTGTGATGGCTGTTCCCTATCGGCTCAACAACACTGGCTCCCTGCACCGGGTCCTGGTGCCCACATAGAATTAGATCTAGGATCACCTCTCCCCTGGTTGGTTCCACAACCATCTGCTCTAAGCCACAGTCATTTAGCATATCCAGGAATGCTCTCTCCTTACTATGACCTGAACATGCATTTTTTCCAGTTTATATGGGGATAGTTAAAATCACCCATTACCACTACATTTTTGGTTTTGTTGGCCTCTCTAATTTCTTTTTCCATCTCAGAATCCTCTTGTGCACTTTGGTCTGGGGGACGATAATATATTCCTAATATTAAACTGTCCTTCACCCCTGGTATTATTATCCACAGTGATTCTGTAGGGGAACCAGCTCCCCACTGCATTGTCTGTACATGTGATACTATATCTTTGATGTAAAGGGCAACTCCACCCACCCCAATGCGCCCTGTCCTATCCTTCCTATAGAGCCTGGCAGCCTGGTATAAACGGCATGCCACTGGTTCTCCTCATTCCACCATGTCTCTGTAATGCCCGCTATATCAAAGTCCTCCTTTAAAACTCACCAGCTCCTAGCTCCCCCATTTTAGGTCCGAGATAGCTACCACTATTAGCATAGAGACACCTGTATGCCCTGTCTCTGTATAACCTGGGATTTTATGTGCTTTACCCTCAAGTCTTTTGTAGACACTATCCGCTTGTCACATGCCGCATTGCTATGTTCTACGCTTGTATGTGGTTGATTTAGAAAAAACCTCCCTCTCTGTCTGCATCCCCATAGATACTGTATTCAGAACCGAAGTCACGCCAGCTCCTGTGAAACTTTCCCCCAGTGATCAGTTTAAAAGCTGTTCTGCGCCACCTTTTTAATGTTGAGCGCCTTGGCAGCCTGGTTCCTCTTTGGTTAAGATGAAGCCCGTCCCACGTTTGTACAGGCCTACCTTGTCCCCAAAGGGTTTCCCCAGTTCCTGACAACCGTCTAGAAACCCTCTGCGCCACACCACCTTCTCATCCGCGCATTGAGACCCTGTATCTCCGCTTGCCTAGCTAAGCCCTCTTGGCGTGGAGCGGGTAGCGATTCCGGAGAATGCCACGCTTGGGGGTCCTGGACTTCAATCTGTTTCACAGCCGCCTAAATGTAGCTTCCAGAACCTCCCAGCTCCATTTCCCAATATCGTTGGTGCCAATGTGGACCACAACTGCTGACTCCACCCCAGCGCTGTCACAAAGCCTCTATCTAGGCGAGGCGTGACATCCGCAACCTTCGCACCAGGCGGGCAAGTCGCCATCGCGGTCATCCAGCCTCTCCCACAAACCCAACTCTCTACATTTCTGATGATCGAGATCACCCGCTACAAGGAGCCCCCCACCTCCCCGAGGGGTATCACTCAGTCTTGAGGAAGGATAGCTGTTGATCACCAGTTAAGGAAGGGATCCCATCTAAAGGGGAGCATCTTCCCCCACCTCGAACTGGCACCCTCCATCCCCAAGGCCTTCATTCTCCATGACATCCTGAAGAGATGTACACCTTGGGAGAATGGGACCCGGCTGTTAGGTCCCTGAAAGCCTCGTCTGTCACCCTCTCTCCCTCTTTCAGCTTCTCCAGGTTTGCCACCTTGGCCCCAAGAGAGACACACACGTTCCTTGAGTGCCGAGGAGCTCATTACAGCGAGGGCGCACCCACGACTTCTGTCCTAGTGGCAGATAATCATACATGTGACACTCCAGAGCAAAACACTGGAAAGCCCCCACCCTAGCTGGCTTTCTGCCTTTATATCACGGTTGTTTAGATGTTTAGATGTGGCTTTTAGTCACTGCCCCCCTGGAGCTATCTATGCGATGCCTATCTGTCAAATATGTCCTTATTAATTTAAAAAACAAAAAAATTAAATTAAAATTGCGCACGCCGCCAGGACAAAAGCCCCACCTCTTAGGACAAAGAGGAACAAGAGATGAACTCTGTTAACCCCTGTTAAGCCCCACCTTCCAGATTCAGCAGCCTTACAAGGAGAAAAAGAGATAACCCCTGTTAAAATAACACTGTTTTAAAAGCTGTGGCTTTGAGAAAAGCCCTCCAAAATGAACACCAGCAGGTCACTCTGCTCTTCCTGGCCAAGTCTCTTCTGCTGCTACTCCTCTCTTGATACATAGCACTGAATAAGGAATCTAGCTTCTTATGAACTATACCTCTTTATATTTAGGATTTGTGATGCATCTTAGTACATTATCATGTAAAATTGTACCAATAGTTTAAGAACTTATGTCAATAAGATACATTTGAGTTTTTGAGACGATAGTAGATTATTTATTTGACTATAATTGTTTACGTTTTCGCTACCAGCCAGCCGGTGTGCTGCGCAATTTTCTGGGTTAATTAGGAAATAAAACATGTCATCCATGGAGTTCTGTGTGGTTTTTAGCCCAAAATGTTTTATTTCTAGCCTGAAAACAGCTTGTTCGCATGCTGTTCCCAACCAATTCTTTTTTAAAAAAACATTACAGTAACTGCTCTTGTGTATTTCGAGTGCTTACATCTACGCAACTTTCAATTCTCCACTTTCACAGTTTACAATCACTACATTATGGGAACTTATTTTTATTCAAAAGCTTCCAAATGATGCATGGAAATCCATCTGTGCAACTATGATGATTTATTATATAGATTTGTATCATAAAATATGTTTTTTAAAAACAGTACATAACCATTGTGTATATCCAACCAACTGTGCCTGGAAGTCCCATCAGCCCCTTCTAAATACCAGGAAGACCATTTATGGAGTTGCAGGATTTGTGTGGAAAAGTGGTCATGCAGGTTGGTAAACTGAAGGCTGGGGGGACAAGAAAATGAAACTGCCCTCTTTCCATAGAGGAATTTCACTTCTGGAAGATGTAGGAGGAATGATGATCAAAGTCAGTGCACATAGAGCAGCAGATTAAAACCTTTGGCAGTCTGGGTTCGAACCCCCGTTTGCACAATAAAAGTTTACTGGGCCTGACACAAAGGTCATTTCTGCATGGCGGCAGAAACGGCTCTCAACCGGCATTAGTTATGCTGGTGGAGGCTCGGGACCGCTCGCACGGTATCGTGCGGGCAGCCCCGAGGCTGCAGCGAACCACAGAGGCGGCTCCATATGGACGACCATCCTCAGGTTCATTTTGTTTACTTACCTCTCCTCCCTGAACAGCTCGGGTTGACTGGAGGGACACGCCCACGCTCCCCTCTGGCTTCCAGGGGTGGGAGAGCAGTGTAGGCGTATCCCTCCAAAACTGTGCAGGGAGGAGAGGTAAGTAAATGGAACATGGAAGGGCCAAAACCGGCACCCTCACGCCAGTGCAGTTTGCACCGCGCCGGCAGGAAGATGCCACTTTTGAAAAACCTCGCTCCTTCACGACGCTTGGGAGGGGCAAGCATGGCGCTGCTGTGAACAGCGCCCCAGGGACGGTGTTTTCACTGTCCCTGGGGCGCTGTTTTCCACCTGTGTGGAAATAGCCAAAGTCTCAGCCTATCTTGCCTCATCCAGTTGTTATAGGGGGGAAGTAGAGGATGGAAGAATGATGTTCTGTGCTGCTCTGAGTCCCAATGGGGGATAGAGGAATATAAACAAACAACTGTAAAATAAATGCAAGGTTAACCCCCACCCCTTCTTTTCTGACAGCAGCCTCTCTGCTGGGGACGACCATCCTTGGAATGATCCTTCCGGGAGTTGAATGGGGTGGAATGGGGGGGAACATGGAAAAACTGTTCTGTCCATAGAGTGGGGGAATACTGCCCAGTACTCTTTGGCTGATTATCCGCTGCCAGCTGTTCCCTACCCTCGCCCCACTCGGGCACGAAAGGTCTCACCAGAAGTGCTCTCGATTTCCCTGCAGAAAGCAAGAAGAACATGCAGGGCAAGAAGAAGCGCATCAGGAAATCTTGCCTCAACGTATCTCCTCCTCTCTCAGTGCACCCCTTAGAGCAGTGTTTCCCAACCTTTTCGAGGTCAGGGTACCCTTGACCTCACTCTTCATATCTCACGGTACCCCTGCTGCCACCCTCCACCTTCCCCTCCCATTGCCTCTGCTTGCCACACACCCCACTTTCCCCTCCCAGGGTGAAGGGTAGCACTGGGGGGGGGGGTGGCTGCTGACCTTGTGGCAGGCCCTGCCCCATGGGCCAGCTCCATGTCCTTGCTGGCGCCAGTGGGAGACACCACAAAAATGAGGGGGCGGGCGGTAGTGTTGCCGCGGCACCCCTGGGACATGCTCATGGCACTCCAGGGTACCAGGGAACCCTGGTTGAGAATGGCTGTCTTAGAGGAAGTGTATTTCTTGCCCCCAACACACTTCCTCTCTTAGCCCGCTGCAAAGAGGAGGCATGTCCAGACAGGATTTCTTGCCTCAATGTGCTTCCAGTCCCCAAAAGTTGAAAAACACAAATGGATTTTAGTGAAAAATGTCATTTGCAGAAGCAAATTAGGGTAACAAGTCAGTGGAAACAAATAACTCAAAACCAATGCTAGCTGTGGGCATGGGTTTTAACGGTCATTGGGCTTAAATTGGTGGCATACCACACTTGGTGTGGTATGCATCAACTTATTTTTTTTAATTGATAATTTTATTGGATAAGAAAGATTGACAATTTGAATTTCAGTTATTGCAGGATTAACAGAAATTGTTACATATAAGTTTTTTGCATAAAGTTATTACATGAAAAAAATCTATCCTTTTAAAAACAACTCATTGGCCCTGAGAGATCCTTCATCACGACAGTACAATTTTAAAATAAATAATAGACTTCCGGGTAGGATACATATATAATCTAATAAAGAGATTTCGATTCACAGTTCAATTTTTGATCCTACTCCATTTTAGTATATATACTTGTTGCTGTTTTATACAGAAAGAGATTTGTATATTAAATTCTAACTAGATGACCTGAGATACATATAAACTAGTCGGTCATATCTATATACTTCGTCTTTGTTACTTAAATCTAATATTTCCTCCTTAATAATTGAGGTTGAATAAGAGCATCAACTTATCTTGGCTCTGACAAAGGTAAAAGTTTTGCGGTTTTGAGCCCTGGGATAGCTGAGGTCATTCCTTGTCCTCTCATTCCATTGCTTAACTAGGCTATCGTGCCTTGACTTTGTACATTCTTTGGCAATCTTCCCAGCGTCACTGTTTCCACATATGTTTAATCTACTATTTCATAGTTACATAAAACTATAGATTTTTTTTTTAAAAAAATAAACCATCATTTCAGTCAGTGTTCTGATGCCAGCAGACAGGACTATATTATGATGGAAACCCACCAATAAATCTTTTTTTCAATATTTTAAAATTTGTACTTCAAAATTAAATTCCAAAACATACACAAACACAGAAATTCACCAGATTTAAAATACTTATTTCAGGTTCATTCCGCACATGCAGAATAATGCACTTTCAAACTGCTTTCAATGCTCTTTGAAGCTGTGCGGAATAGCAAAATCCACTTGCAAACAGTTGTGAAAGTGGTTTGAAAATGCATTATTTTGCGTGTGCGGAAGGGGCCTCATACAGGTTTCCAGTTTCTTCTGCAGCAAATATCAGCCCTTAAACCCATCGCGTTCAGCACTTGGCGATTAAGCATGAAAATAAAATTAAATCTTAATTTCGTTAAGCATGAAAATAAAATAAAATAAAATTTTCGGCATCATTATTAATAAAAAGTCAAACTTTTCTCTAATGGATCTTAATTTAACCTTAAATGCTTAACCTTTAAAACCAGTAGTCATCAATTTTTGTTTCTGTTTTACACAGATAGTCTATCAAGGGTTTGAAACACACAAACAAATATGTAGTTTTTTTAGACCTCTCTACCACCCCTCTCCTTTAAAGAACCCATAAACCAACACAAGTCAATTTCTGAACATGCCAGGACTGTGAGGTCAAGCAGAGTGATAATTCTGGGGAAACTGCTGACTTTTCCTCATGAAGTTAATTCACAATCCCCGGGAGCCTGGTTTTATTTACTCTGGTATCTTGCAGAGTTCCAGATGTTTTCTTTTTGACAGAGTGGTGTCAAATGTGGCTGAATCGACCCGCAGATTTTCTCTCTCTCTGGCCCCTTCCACACACGCAAAATAATGTGTTTTCAAACCACTTTCACAACTGTTTGCAAGTGGATTTTGCCATTCCGCACAGCTTCAAAGAGCATTGAAAGCAGTTTGAAAGTGCATTATTCTGCATGTGCGGAATGAGCCTCTGATTTCTGCAAAACTTCTGTTCTTCTCTTGCCAGATTCTGTCTGTGGGAAATTTTGCTTCCAGTCATTAATCCTAAATGAGCCACCAAACTTGGTGTAAGAGAAAATTGGATGCCAGTTCTGGAAATGTCCCTGTGAGAATTTCTGGGGCAATTCACAGGCTCATTCCGCACATGCAGAATAATGCACTTTCAAACTGCTTTCAGTGCTCTCTGGCCCCTTCCGCACACGCAAAATAATGCATTTTCAAACCACTTTCACAACTGTATGCAAGTGGATTTTGCCATTCTGCACAGCTTCAAAGAGCATTGAAAGCAGTTTGAAAGTGCATTATTCTGCATGTTCAGAATGAGCCTCTGAAGCTGTGCGGAATGGCAAAATCCACTTGCAAACAGTTGTGAAAGTGGTTTGAAAACGCATTATTTTGCGTGTGCGGAAGGGGCCACAGAATTTTTATAAGATTGATTACATTTTTTCTATGCTCCTAGTGAATTCTGCTAGCGCAGCCTGTGTGTTGACTTAGACACACATAACTGACTTATGGTGACCCAAACAAAGGGTTTTCAAGGCAAGTGAGAAGCAGAGTGGTTTGCCATTTGCCTTTCTCTGCAGAACCTTTTTTTGATGGTCACCCTTCCAAACTCCAACTTTGCTTAGCTTCCCACAAAATCTGACAAGATTGAGTCATACCATGCCACCTTCCCTCCTTCAGAGATGGAAGTAAAATTGGGTTCATACCTGAAATGCAGCAGGTATCCTGAACATATTCCTAACTTCCTTCCCTGCTTCACAATGTTCAAGGAAGGCATATTACTATATTCTGTTGAACATTTCCCCCGTCTCCCTTGAAAATGAATACAAGCATCAAAATACAGTCAGCCATACTCACACCAACTTTTATCATGGGCTCATTCCGCCCATGCAGAATAATGCACTTTCAAACTGCTTTCAGTTCTCTTTAAAGCTGTGCGGAATAGCAAAATCCACTTGCAAACAGTTGTGAAAGTGGTTTGAAAACGCATTATTTTGCATGTGCAGAAGGGGCCAGGGTGTCAAAGGCCTGCTTCCACATGGCCCTAGTCATAACGCTTCTCTTTAGGGATGGCAAAAATGCTATCCCTATAGGCGTGAAGTTCAGTGAAGATAGTCGGCGCTGCTGAAAACGCAGCAGCAGCGACCTGGCTTCCCTCCACCTCCCCCAGAGCGGCCCCCCAGAGCGCCCCAAAAAACCTCCCTCCTGCGAACGGCACCACCGGGCACACGCTGTTTTCTCCGTCCCTCCCCTACCACCTCACATCCTTAAGGCCACTCTACCGGACTGCTGAGACTCCCTCCCCTGGGAGTAGGTCGGAGGCTATGGCGTAGTTCCAGCAGTATGGCGATGCATGGTATGGCTCACGACTAGGTGAGTGTGGGGGGATGGGAGCAGGCGGCTCGCGGGTGGAGCCACCTCTCCTGGCCGCCATAGCCTCATGAGGGCCGCCGTGACGCTCCCATGCGAACGGCCCCCACCCCTCCACCAGCCAAAGTTCCAGGCAGATCTCGACATCTTTTTAATTTTCCTTGGCCTTCAAGGAAAAGCCTTTGGCAAAGCCCCAAACAAAATATTCCTTAGTAGACACGTTGGTTAACATTTCTTATGGTTCAGGGACTGACTTAAAGAAAGGAAATACAAAAGAAGATTAAATGGATAGTTCTCATAATGGAGGAGAGTATCTCGCTATTTCCCCTAGGATCTGTACTGGGATCAGTGCTATTTAATATTCAAAAGTCATCTGGAGTTGGGTGAGAGAGCTCAAGAAGGGAGCTAATAGTGCACTCTTAAACGCTGTGAAGTCACGGCAGCCTTACAGCAGCCGTATGCCTTAACAGTCCAGGTGCTCGGGAGCAACAGCCGCAGAAGGCCATTGCTTTCACATCCTGCACGTGAGCTCCCAAAGGCACCTGGTGGGCCACTGCGAGTAGCAGAGAGCTGGACTAGATGGACTCTGGTCTGATCCAGCTGGCTTGTTCTTGTGTTCTTATGTATAGAAACAAGCACAGGTAGCTTGCCATTGCCAGCTTCTGAATAACAGAATGCGACATCACTACTGATGATCTCTTGGGGGCTTACCAGGGGCGTACCGCCCAAGGGGACATATGGGGTCAAAAGTCCCTGGGCTGCGACCGTTTAGTCACATGGGAGGGCAGAAAATCACCCCACACCCCCTGCTTTTTCTACACACTGACTTCAGGAGCAGCAGTGGCGTAGGAGGTTAAGAGCTCGTGTATCTAATCTGGAGGAACCGGGTTTGATTCTCCGCTCTGCCGCCTGAGCAGTGGAGGCTTATCTCGGGAATTCAGATTAGCCTGTGTACTCCCACACACGCCAGCTGGGTGACCTTGGGCTAGTCACAGCTTCTCGGAGCTCTCTCAGCCCCACCTACCTCACAGGGTGTTTGTTGTGAGGGGGAAAGAGCAAGGAGATTGTAAGCCCCTTTGAGTCTCCTACAGGAGAGAAAGGGGGGATATAAATCCAAACTCTTCTTCTTCTCTTCTTCTCAAGGCCTGGTGCAAAAAAAAGTTGCTTGGTTGTGGTGGGGGAGGCCGGGGCGGAAAACTCAGATTTTGTACCGGGCTACATTTTCCCTAGATATGCCTCTGGGGCTTACATTTAGTTCAATATTTTCTTTTGCTGTTTCAGTGGGACAGGTTATTTGTGAGTGGTCAGTGAACACTGTAATTGGAGTAGTTTGCGTATTTTTCTCCATTCTGACAATGAAGGGAAGAATACAGCACACACAGAAAGAGCAAGATTACAGTGATGAAAAAGGAAGACAGGACAAACTTTGCAAAGGGAAAGGGATATAATGAACCTTGGTAATTTTTAATAAAATAGTGGCCTTATCTCCGCAAGACATGTAGAATAATGTCGCACTTTCAAACCAAGCTTTCTCAATGCTCTCTTTGAAGTTGTATGTGCGGAATGGCAAAATCCACTTGCAAACAGTTGTGAAAGTGGTTTGAAAGCGCATTATTTTGCATGTGCGGAAGGGGCCAGTAATTGGGCAGAAAGCTAGAATAAGGTTTGAATCTGCATGCTAACGTCCCTAATTATATATTGTTCATTGTTTCAGGTGAATTCGCCAGTGCAATTCTATCCCAGTCTAACAATATTACATAAAATTGAAAATTTGTCTGGTTAAAAATTCAAACATATCACCAGGTTCTCCAAGCATGTTTGGAAAAGCACTGTCTGACAGTATCAGAAAGGCATTTCTTAGACTTGGCACAAATAAGAGTACTGTCTGCAGTGAGTCACACATGTGAGCAAGCCATCGAAGATCAAATTCCACACAACTTTCATGTTACCTCCTACACAAAACTTTTCAATCGCGTCAGTCCACACATCTGGCAGTTTTCAAACATCTATAGTTTCAGTATCCCACTTAATAGCACATCAGCAGGCTAAATAACAGTGAAAGTTTTGTGTTTGCAAATAAACAGTCCACAAATAGCCTTTATTGATTCCGTCCCACCTTCGCCACAGGTGAAGATGGGCTGACTTACACACTAGTTACTTAGGCCTCAGAGTTTCTAGAGCAGCTCCTTTCAGGTTCCTTTGAAATTTGGGGAAGCTTTAAGTACTACTACAGAAGTAAACTGTAGCTACTTCCCCTCTTCCAGGAAGTTTCACCTTTCATCTCCGGGTCAGTGTAGTTGGAGGCTAACCTCAGATAGGTGTAACAACAGGTCACCAGTTGTTTAAAAAAATCTTTGTTTATTGAATCCAGGCAGGTTTGGAGAACCTTTGTATTTGGAAAAAGACAGCAATTTACCATGGATCTGGGTGTTTGTGTATTATTGCCAGAGAAGCCTTTCCCGCTTGTCCACCTGGAGTGGCAATTAGGCACACCAGTTTCTGTGAATTTGCACTGCAGATACTGGAAGAGAAGCATGAAAGAAACACATTCCCTGGACGCCGATGCACATTTTACTGGAGGAAGGGGGAAGGGTCAGCATGGAATTCTGGGA
Organism: Sphaerodactylus townsendi; assembly: GCF_021028975.2. Classification (NCBI taxonomy): domain Eukaryota; kingdom Metazoa; phylum Chordata; class Lepidosauria; order Squamata; family Sphaerodactylidae; genus Sphaerodactylus; species Sphaerodactylus townsendi. Next base: position 10,005,601 of record NC_059426.1, on the reverse strand, counting down.
ATTCGTCTGCATCATGGGTCTTTAAACCTAAGTAATGTTTCTCAGATGCAGCTGTTATTTATTTTTTTCTTCCAGGAAAACTCCGGCATCTTCAACAGCTGAATAAGAAGAAGAGAGAAGAGTTTGGATGTATACCCCACCTCTCTCTCCTCTAAGGACACTCAAGGCAGCTTACAAACCCCTTCCCTTCCTCTCTGCACGATAGACACTTTGTGAGGTAGACGTGGCTGAGAGTTCAGAGAGAACTTTGACTAGTCCATGGTCACCCAGCAGGCTTCATGTGGGGAAAGCAGGGAAACAAATCAAGTTCACTGCGTACGAGTTCGCTGCTCATATGGAGGAATGGAGAATCGAACCCAGTTCTCCAGATCAGAATCCACCGCTCTTAAACCACTGCACCACGCTGGCATAAGTTTGACTGCTGAAACTCTGCCTGTCTCTGCACCTTCAGTTTGCTCTACAGGTTGGATTTTTCTGCCTGCCAAACAACTCTAAATAACAACTCTTTGGAAGGGGAGGAGGCCAGAGATTAATGGTACTGTTTCAGGACTCTCTTATTTCAGTGGAGTTTTGATTATACAGAAAGGGGGCAAAGACAGCTGTGAATCACCCACCGGCTGCGGTTGCCTCTGGGGGTGAGATGGGTGGAGCCAAGGTGACCGGGCTCGGGCTTAACTGAGGGTATGGAGCGAAAGCCCGGGCCATGCTGGGTGCAAAAGCGGCCGGATCGCCACCAGGAGGGGAGGGCTGGATTGAACCTTCTTTAAAGGGGAAAAAAGCCTCTCCTTTGTTCCGGCCTTATGTGGCTTCCGCCAGCCGGGTGACTTCAAATGGCTCCACCCACCTCTCCCTGGGGTTATTCCGGGTTGTTGTACATGTTTCTCTAATATAGCCGCTCGGCGGTGGCGCATGGGTAATGATCTGGAAGTGCCGACGGCGGCAAGAGGCAACCGCCCTGCCAAACCGGCAAATGGGGATTACCTCTTGCCAGGAGTGTCCGCCCGGCAGAGCCCTTCAGCAGAGCGAAGTCCAATACAGGGCATCCGCCTGTTGGAGCTTCGCTATAAAGCAGACAGGCCAGATCGACCCATGCTACCCCTCACGCTTCTGTTTTGGTTGGCTGATAAAATGGCTATGGCCAAAATGTTTATCCCAGCAAAGAGTCCAGTGTGGTCGTTGGAGAGGATTCACCCAGGTGGTTCCCACCCTCAGAAGGCAAAGCAAAACATTCACAGTTGCAGATCGGAAGAGTTGATTTGATGGGGAAGAGGGCAAAATGGGGGCCTTACAGAACTCCTGCATTTAAGTGCAGCAAAATATTATTCTAGAACAAGCTTTGGTGGATTGCAGTCCATTTCACCACGTGCATCACATCGTAACATCAGTGTTTATGGAGGCCTACGATGCACCTGTCCTGACCTGGATTGCCCAGGCTAGCCTGATCAATCAATCTCAGAAACTAAGCAGGGTCAGTCCTAGGGCGTTTCCCCACTTGCCACGACCCCCTTATGCTGCGTGCTGCTCTCCATGCGTGCCATTCTGCCGCACGCCCGGGCTGTCATCAAAAGGTGCCAGGAATGGCGCGCGCTGAGGGGGCGCGACAGCAGCAGGGCAGCTGCGTTGTCGCCGCCCCTGTAGTGGGGGGTGCCGGGGGACCCCGTGCTACTTGCCTACAGTAGCGCAGGGCAGAAGGTAAGTGGGAAAACGCCCCTGGTCAGTATTTGAATGGGAGACCCCTGAGGTTATTACACAGGTTATTACACAGGGGCAGGAAATGGTAAACCAGCTCTGAACTTCACTTACCCTGAAAACCTTACTGGGTTGCCAGTCAGCTGTGACTTGGTGACACTTCGCACACATGATATGCACCCAGAATAGGTCAAAGACCCCAGAAAAAGGAGTGAGGACAATAGAAAATGTATAGACCAGGAGGTGAAATTGGACACTGGTAGCCAGTGCTTTCGCGAAACATACAAAGAACGGTAGAATCTCATGCATGCTACGTTGGAAATGTAGCAATTTTAGGTGCCCCAGTTTAAAAAGAAACAACCACTCGCTCCCACCAGCTGAAACACCGAATCCTATGATTTTGCTAATTATAGGATTCAACTCTTGATTGACGTTTGTTTGGAGGTTCTAGCAGGGGAGCACAGCTATCGTAGATTCTTGACTGAAGAATGGTACGCTCCTTCTAGCTGGAATGGTCATCCTCTTCTACCGGTGTGCAGCTTTGGGAGGGAGGAATTCCCATGTAGCAGTGAGGGAAGCAGGTGATACCCGCCCAGCCAGCTGGATTGGCCAAATCGACCCTGGCAACCAATAGGGTGACAGATGACCCAGCCAGATTGCCTCACATCTTTAATTGACATTTAATAATAGAAGAAGAAGAGGAGGAGGAGGAGGAGGAGGAGTTTGGATTTATATCCCCCCTTTCTCTCCTGTAGGAGACTCAAAGGGGCTTACAATCTCCTTGCCCTTCCCCCCTCACAACAAACACCCTGTGAGGTGGGTGGGGCTGAGAGAGCTCCGAGAAGCTGTGACTAGCCCAAGGTCACCCAGCTGGCCTGTGTGGGAGTGTACAGGCTAATTTGAATTCCCCAGATAAGCCTCCACAACTGAAGCGGCAGAGCTGGGAATCAAACCCGGTTCCTCCAGATCAGAATGCACCTGCTCTTAGCCACTACGCCACTGCTGATGTGTACTAGTAAATCTTTTTTCCCCTAAGCCTCTCAATTTTTAAAAACAATATCTTATCTGAAGCAACTAACTTTCAAACAGGGAGACCAGACAAAAAAAAATGGGGCTGTGAGGGACATATTTTATCAAGCCAAACCCACTGGTAGTGAAACAATAAGAAACAGGTGCCGGGGGAAATCTAGCAGCACGAAGCACTGGGAGAGGAAATTAATATCTTATTTTTGGAGTATGATAGATTCAAATTTCTCCACTGTGGTGTGAATAAACTGAGGAGGCCAAGAGAAATTCAGGGCAAGAGTGCACAGTAAGAGACGAGTCAAAGAATGAGCAGCACGTAACTCACCCATTGTAAATCTGCAGGAAGCCTTTTGGTGCGGTGGTAAATTATACAGAAGTGGATGAATGTTGTCTTTGGCAGAGGGCTCAGACTCTATGAACAGGAACACAGCTGCCCTCTGAGCTGTTTAAACTATGTGAAATTGCTGAGTTGGGAGTCAAAAAAAGGTTGCCCAAAATTACAAAGAAGAGTGGGGGAAAAAATCCAGAATCCAAAAGACAGCTAGACAGATGATAGTGTCTCCATTTCAGTGAGTCGCATGCTTTTAATTTAACTTTAAATATATCACTCCTCGAAGGCCTTGTCTTGCAACATCTCTGAATTTTAAAAAAAGAGATTGATCATCATCATCATTATTAACCTTTAATAGGCATAAATAAGTCAAAATTTACACAGACACATTCTTCAGTTTCAAATATATAGTCTACTCACAGTAAGAAAAGTGAGTCCATATATAACTTAGTGGTTGACTTCAAGGGATTCAGATCACTTCAGATTTTTAAAAAGAAATTACCAGAACGAATGACAGTAAATTCCCCTACACAAGCAATATAAAAATACAATCTAGTATAAAATTGCAATATAAATACATCTGTTTGGCAAGTTAAAAGCAAAATAATACAGCAATAGGTATCCTAACATGCCTAAATATTAGACAGTGTGTATCAGTTAGATTGGAGAAGATACTTATCTTTTGTAAGAACTTCTACATTTATTTTATGTATCATATTTGATATTTATTAGATTTGACTCTGTGCCAAATAATAACGAACTGGTTTGGTTTAATGTGCTGGTATAATATATTTTTAAAAAACACAGTTAAAAGTAATAAACCAGGAACAAGTTAACATTTTAAAATGGTTGTCAGGTATAGAGCTACCATACATGTTGTATCAGCATTGTAGTCTCCAAGAAGAAAATGTATGGCGACAGTATGGTTAAAGAGATTTTCCTCGCCGCTACTAAAGGGTGGATTAATCTGAGATGCGCATCTGCATTTATTTGGCACTCTAGGAGGACATGGATAAGAGAGTCAATAGAGCCATTTTGGAGTTGGCTGTCTTTCTTACAAGCAAGTTGGGATGGAACCAATACAACTCAATGCTGTTTGTCCAAGGAAGAGAAAGAGAGAGAGAGGCCCTTTCCACACAAGTCGCCTAAAACGTTCGCAGAATGTTTGCAAAACATTTTCAGTTCCCTCCATTTGTTCACACTCACCCCTTTGAAACATTTAATGGTCCATGGGAAGGGTTTTCTCTCTCCTTTTTTGGCTATTTGTAGAATTGATGCTTTGAAGATTCGATGCATGGAATCTTTGTTGCTGTGTATAATCGATACTTCAAAGATTTAAGCAATTTTAAAAAAAACCCTCAGAAAAAAAGAGGCGAGGAGTGAGCTCAGGCACTAAATAAAATGGCACAGAGGAGGAAGTTTGGGGATGGCACAGAGGCATCGAAAATTCAGCAGGGAAGATTAAGTGTTTTAAAATGCCCACCCAGCAAGGGAAAAAATGTTTTGAAAAGGGTTTTCAGATAAAACGTTTCCAGGCTGGAAATAAAATATTTTCAGAATGTAAGGGGGGTGGGGGGGAACAATGCAGAACTCCATGGTAACACATTTTATTTCCTGCCTGAAAACAATTTAAAAGGTTTGCATGGAAAGCGCCAGAGAGAGAAGGGGTTTGAAACTACGTTTTACTATATGAGCCCGTTCTGGGCACACAGAAAACAAAAATTGTCTGTATGGTCTTTTCTTAGGCTTTGGTTAGGTTATTTCCTGCCTAGCAGCACAAGCAGGCATTTAGAAATCACATGTGGGCAGCACCGTTTGATTGTGGGGAGGGGTTGTGACCACATGCTTAGCCTAGATCAGCAAAACATTTCCTATAGGTTCCATTTCCTTATGTGGCGAGCTCTGCTTTCTGACAGCTGTTTCATTCTCACTCACCAGAATTCTCCTCTTATCCTTTACCTACTAAAATCTGCCTCTTGACCCAGCAGGTAATGCTGTGTCAGGATGGTATTGTTGGGAGGGGGGAGCTCTCTGGAGTGCCTTTCACTTTTTTGTGCAGGTGGCCGACGTTATTCTACTCTTGTCTGGCTCTTTGGATTTCCTTTGCTGCTGGGATGGGTCATCTCCAGGCTGGGATCTCTCTCTTTGATTCTATGGGTTTAGTGCATGGGCTCCTGGTGTCCCTAATGACCCCAAGTGACAGAGCGCCCTATGCAAGAGCACCAGGGATGCCGTGCGCTGAGGGGGCGCGACAGCAGCAGCGTTCGGGCGGCTGCGCTGCCGCCGCCCCTCTCGTGGGGAGTGCCGGGGGACCCCGCGCTACTCTCCTCAAGTAGCGCAGGGCTTAAAGTAAGTGGGGAAAGGCCCTATGTCCCCATGCAGGCATGGGGAGTGTGCTTTCTTTGGCACTGTTTTGCCAGAAACGTCTTCCTTTTGTTCCTGCATGTCTGTCAATAAAATCCTAGAAAACGTACAAGTGGTTTGTTGTCTGATCGGGAAACTGACATGTTGTAAGGAACGGCTTGGCAGAGAGGGATAAAACTACAGTACTCTTGCGATCAGTCAGCACTGATCAGAAGGGTCTCCAGCTCTACTGTAACTTGTTGAACGCCATTGTCTGTAGTCTCCCTTTTCCCTATATTTGATACGCACACTGTTCATACAACCTCACTGAGACTAACACAGAGTATATTTCTCAGAATACGCATTTCCTTTGCTAAAAGCATACGCTTGCTTTTATGCTTTTTAGTAGGGTTCAGGTATCCTAAAAAGTAGCACAGGCTAACAATTTTTTTTCCCTCCTTCATCTGCTCGCCTATGAATTGGCAGTGGGAAACAGGCCCAACGCTGCCCCTCTTTTGAAGCACCCCTTCCTTTAAATATCAACCCCGGCATTTTGTTCCATTTATTTATTTATTTATTTATTTATTTATTTATTTGTTATATTTGTATACCGCCCTCCCCCGGAGGGCTCAGGGCGGTGAACAACAAGCCTAAATAGAGCGCAATAAATTCAAGACTAAAATAAGTTAAATATTAATTAATTTGGCTCTATATAAAATAAACCTCACCCCATTAAAACGCAGCACACTAAATCAGCATAACAGATGGCGCCTACAATCAAATCTCCTAAAAAGAGAGGGGGGGAGGGAAATCCCAGCATTCTAAAATAACAGGGGGGAGGGAAATCAAATTATTTTTTATATCCGTATCTGATAGAAAGCTCAAAGGACACTGGCAACATAGATAACTTTCCTAGGAAAACTACAATTTATAACTCCCTGAAAGCGGTGCTTCCACTTCTAAAATGAGAAGTATTAAAGTCCAGCCTGCCAGGAAATTACATTCTATGCCCTGAAAGCTCTTCTTCCTTTGTCCCAGATGTGTGGGCAGTTCTGGCAATTTAACTGTGAGGGAAAGTTTCTGTCATTTGTTCCAAGGCTGCTCTTTGCTGCCATTTCCAAGCTAAGCCTTTGTGAACTCCGGCTCATATGAAATTAAATCAGAAGCAAAGCCGAATCCACCGAAAATCCTGTCAGCAGCCTCCCTTGTATCAAATCTATTCCAAAACTCAGCGTTTTCTCCTCAGCATTTGCTTCAGGAGTAAAAGACTGTAGGAAACTCTCCTCCGTCGAGAAAGAAGGAAATCGATTAGAAAAGAGAGAGAGAAAAAAAAAGAGAGAGAGGAATTTATTGGGGAAAGGGGGAAAGGACTATGAGACAAAGTTCAGGAGCTCACTCACTGAAAAGTTCCTCCTATTCCACTATAAAATATTATTTTAGCTTAAGAAAGCCAGAGTTATCCTCTTTGATTTATTACAACTATTTGGGATGTCGGATTAAAACTGACATCAGCAAAACCAAATCTGACTACTGGGGATGAGTCACTTTTCAGTCTGGGTTCCCTTGATTACAATTTTTAACATTTGTGCAGCCTGAATAAAATATAGCCAGCTGCTGAAAAGAACCGAAAAAGCCAAATATGGTGAGGTTCTGACTCACTGGCTAGGTATCCCTCATCTGAAGAAACGTCTGAGAAAACGCTCATAATGAGCTAAAATCACTGATAGAAACCATATGGGCAGGCCTTGGCTACCTCTTTGAAAGTTAGCACATATCATTAACTGTGGCTCACTGAAATCGACTTGCTTAGTTTGAGAAAAGACTTTAAAAAGAAAGGGTTTCGCAGCTAACAAAATGAGAGGAGATTCCAAAAATAACACAGGCTGACTTTCAGTCAGAAAGCATGGAGAAAGAAGTACAGCGGGGCTTGGCCTCAGATCAGAATGGCTCTGCCTATCCGACATGTCAAAAGCGAAAAGCAATGTGTCTTCACGTGACCGTAGATATTGCTTCAATGGGCTTGTAGGTGGCAGCAAACGGTTTTATTTGGGTTGCTATCAGGGTTTGGATGTGAGCATCCCCATTTGACTGGTCAGAGCAAGTAGCTAGGGACCTATATAAAAAGCAAGCACAGTTTAGATGCTGGGAGGGACATAGAGGGAAGAGACAGTCCCTATTTATTTTGTAAAACAGTTGCAAAAGTGCCTTTCTATGCCCCTTTTCACACAAATCCCCTAAAATGTTTCTACAATGTTTCCAATGTCTGCACTCACTCCCTTGTTTCTACAATGTTTCTACAATGTTTCCATGTCTGCACTCACTCCCTTGTTTCTACAATGTTTCTACAATGTTTCCAATGTCTGCACTCACTCCCTTGTTTCTACAATGTTTCTACAATGTTTCCAATGTCTGCACTCACTCCCTTGTTTCTACAATGTTTCTACAATGTTTCCAATGTCTGCACTCACTCCCTTGTTTCTACAATGTTTCTACAATGTTTCCATGTCTGCACTCACTCCCTTGAAACGATTCCTGAATGCCATTATGTGACGCTTCCTTCTTTTTGTTCAGTTCTGGGTTGAGTTGATGCTTCAGTGCTTCACTCGATGCTTCGAAGACTGCCCCCCCAATAAAAGAAATAAACAGAGAAATGCTGCATATAAGCAGGTGAGTTGAATGGAGCGAGCTCAGAAGATGGCACTAAGGAGGAAGTTCAGGGAAGCGGAGGAGCATGGAAAATGTAGCCAATAGATCACATGGCAACTGAAGATGTCTTCAAAACATTTCAGCCAGAGAATCCTTTTAAAAGGGGATTCATTTAAAACATTTTGAGGCTGGAAATAAAAAGTTTGGGGGTAAGGACAATGCGGAACTCCACCGAGGAAACATATTTCATGCCTACACAAGTTTTAAAAGGTTTATGCAGTAAGGGCCTATCCGAGCAAGGGTCACAAAGCGGTGAAGATTTAATACATCTGAGCAATCAAAAATACAATTGAAATTACAAAATAATCCAATTAAAAACACATTCAGAACCTTAGAAGGAGGGCCAGTAACCTCTTTAGAAGCAGGATTCTTCACTTGCTCACAAATGGATGGTGGGAGGGGCCATAGCTCCATGTTGTTCCAGATGTCTTAAACCTACAGTCTCCTGGGCTGGTCCTCAAGCCTATAAGACCATTCACTTAGGCAGATGGTTTCAGAGGGTAGTCATGCTGGTCTGTCGTAGAATATCTAGGTTCGAGCCCAGCAGCACCTCAGAAAACAACATTTTCAGAGTATATTGAATAGAATCTATTTTTCTCAAAAAATGTTTCAAATATCTTCTGTGTGAAATATATTGAGCCTGGGGAGCTGTTCCTGTTGGCAGCAGAGCCTGGGTAAAAATTACAGGGATAAAAGTTCTAACTGGATATTAGGGGAGAAAAAATACAGAAGGGTTGTGCAATAGTGGAATCAGCTGCCTAGGGGGGTGGTAAGCTCCTCCTTTCCAGCAGTCTTTAAGCAGCAGCTAGACAAACAGTAGTCTGGGATGCTCTAGTCTAGACTGATCTTGCATTGAAGCTGGGGTTGGACTAGATGGCCTGTAGGGCCCCTTCCAGCTCTATGATTCTATGATCAAGTTACGTTTTTACAGAACATCATTTGGCTTAATTATATTAGTTCTCTCGGAGTCCAGAACTGTAACTAGGGCCCTTTCCCCACTTTAAAGAAAACGTACAGTCAAACCGCTCTCCTTTAAATCGCTGCTTTTGACTGCGAGGTACTTACTCCCCATTGCAACTTGCCCCTCTGTAGAAGCCTCGTGGCTGCTGCGGCTTAAGACATCAGCATCCCCCCACGACCGCACTTTCAGTGATCATCGGAAGGGAGCTTCTCTGGAGAGCCGTTTTGTGGGCGGAACTTCCCATTCAAAAAAAAATGGCACACACCTACAGGCATGGAGGCCAAATCTAAGCAGATCACCTCAAGAGAAAATCCCATTTTGTTCAATGGGCTTATTCCTAGAGCCAAGAAAGTGTTTTTGGGATTGCAGCTGAAATCACCACTGTTTCCCCGATGAATATTAAAAAAGGACCAGAGTCTAGAGATCATTGGTCCGGGAAAGGAAGAGTGTTGTATACAGCCTGAACTGACTTGAGGGGGGAAAGGATCTCACCCCCATCCTCCCAAGCCAGGCGTGTGAATATTTCTTTCCTGTCCCTTCCAAGAGCTCCTTAGCCCTCCTCATCTCTATACATGTCAGGACTTGGGTGTCACTTTCTGGCTCCCGAGAGACAGTCACTGGCGGTGAAATCCTCACAGCCCCCAAATCTAGAGAGAGGGATGAGGGGGTGGGGGTAAATCAGGGAGGAGGTCGCAGGAGGAAACTCCACTGCTCCGACCAGTGAACGACACCCTTCTCTGATGATCGGATGGTTGGAAATCGCATTGCGCACGCCCCCGCAGTGGCCTGGTTGGGCGGTGGGATTCAGTGGTGGGAAAATCAAATCCGCAGTGACCCCCCAGCCTTCCCCACTTCCTAGCTCTCCCCCGCGCTCGGCGTGGGGTTTGAAGAAAAAACGCTGGAAAAAAACAGGAGGAGAAACGACGCGCGTTGAGGAGGAATGAGAGCGGCAAAATCGGGGTCGCTGCATTGCCGTCGCTGAGGAAGTGGGGAATGTGGCAGGCCCCCGGATTAATTACCACAGGTACCGCGCAACTAAAGTGAGTCGGGAAAAGGCCAGAGACACAATTGTTTCTGTTGTTTGTACTGTTTTCTTCTTTCTATTTGTATTGTTTTCTTGCATTGTTTTCTCCTTTCCCTGTTATTATTGAAAAATAAAAAAAACCTCAATTCTTTGTGTTGCAACTTTTAGGCGATGGGAGGAGACCTCCAAAATTACTACTGATCTCCAGACCATAGAGATCAGTTCCCCTGGAGAAAACTGAGTGATTTTGAAGGGGTGTCTATGGCATTGAAGCCCCTCCCCTTCCCAAACCTCGTTATCTATAGCTCCACTCCAAAATCTCCAGGAACTTCCACAGCTGGAACCCCAACTGGCTTGCTCTGCAGAAGAGGCTCTGGGCTAGCCAGATTGGCAAATATATAGACAGCTGTGAATCACCCACCGCCTGCGGTTGCCTCTGGGGGTGGGATGGGTGGAGCCAAGGTGACCGCTTCTGCTTAACTGAAGGTGGAAGCGAAGCCTGGGCCATGTTGGGCAAGGGCTGACGTCACCAGGAGGGGAGGGCGGATTGACCCTTTAAAGCGGAAAGCCCTCCTTTGTTCTGGCCATGTGCTTCGGCCAGCTGGCGATTTGCCCACCCACCTCTCCCTGGGTTCATTCGGTTGTTGCATGTTTCTGTCATAGCCGTTGGGCGGTGGCACATGGGTAATGATCTGGAAGTGCCGACGGCGGCAAGAGGCAACCGCTCTGCCGAACCGGCAAATGGGGATCACCTCTTGCCAGGAGCGTCCGCCCGGCAGAGCCCTTCAGTGGAGCAAAGTCCAATACAGGGCATCCGCCCATTGGAGCTTCGCTATGAAGCAGACAGGCCAGGTCAAGACCCATGCTATGCCTCACGCTTCTGTTTTGGTTGGCTAATAAAATGACTATGGCCAAAATGTTTATCCCAGCAATTTGTCCAGTGTGGTTATTGGAGAGGATTCACCCTGGTGGTTCCCACCCTCAGAAGGCAACTGGCACTAGCAGCCCACAGCCTCCTAGTACAGGCAGAGAAGATTATCTAGGACCTGCACAAAACAACTGATCAAAGATGGTTATGTGACCATTGCTTCTCGATAGCAGTAGCAATGCTCTGTTAACACAGCTGATTTTTCAATAAAACAACTGTCATTTTCAATGGTGTACACCAATTACCTGTGACAGTGTAGGATTCAAATGACAGAGCTGAAAAGAAGCCAAGCCAAGAAGCTCAATTAACTGCCCCATCATGGCTGGTTTCTGCTGAGAAACCAGAGTCCAATGAAAGAGACTGTTCCAAGCTTGTATTATGAGCTCATCAGCATACTACAGGATGAGAACAACACAAGGGAAACATAACTGGCAACTGAATATGTGAGGGCTGCCAGTTTTCACAGATGGCAGAAGGATTTTTCAAACCACTTGTGGGCCAGGACTCCAGGCTTCAAAAGCCCTTGGTGAATGCAGTTGATGGTTCAGAAGCAAATTAATTGGGGTGTTGTGTGGTTTCCGGGCTGTATGGCCGTGTTCTAGCAGCATTCTCTCCTGATGCCAGCCACAGATGCAGGCGAAACATCAGGAGAAAATGCTACTAGAACACGGGAATACAGCTCAGAAACCACCCAACATCCCAGTGATTCCAACCGTGAAAGCCTTCGACAAATAAGATGCACCTGAATAACCAGGGGCAGCCATTGCTGCCGTGGTGAGCAACGCAGCAAGATAAGGGGCACGCTTGGCCTGGCGGCAAGCTGCAGAACCGGGTGCAATGATTGGCTCCCAGCAAAAAGGCGGGAGGAGCCTGGGTATATTAAGACACCTTCCCCGGTCCGCGCCCTTCCCGGCGGCGAGAACCAGCAAGGCGTGGTCGTGTGTTTGGTGTCTCGCGTAAGGCCTGGAAGGGGACTGGTCCCGGCCTTCTTAGCTGTTTTTCCTTCTTCCTCTGGCTCTCCTCGCTTCTCTCGTTTCAACCTTTTCTTTCCTTTCACCTCTGCTGGGTCGTGGACGGTCTCGCAGCCGCCATGGGGCCGAAAAGGGCCAAGAGCAGGGAGCCTGCTGCAGAGGCGGCGGTGCCATCGGGCAGAGCGCGTGCTCTGCTGAACAGGGTCCAGGCCCAAACTGGCCCGGGGACGTCGGACGACGGCCCGGTTGTTGAGCGAATCGGAGCAGCGGTGAGGGCGGCCGCGGGCTCGGGCCTGTCCCCCATCGGCAGGGGCCGGCCGGTCGGCATGGCGGGACAGTCTCCCTTAGGGCCCCCCCCCGCGGTCCCGGGGGGTGCCGGCTCGGCATCTTCCCGGCCCGAACATCTTGGCTAGATAGGCTCCGACCCTGCCTTGGTCCGCAACCTGGCGGACACCCTGTTGCACCTTTCCCAAGTCCTCGGCGGAGCGGCTGGCGAGTCTGGCCCCACCTCGGGGGTCGGGGGCCCTGAGCCCACCGCGTCGGCGGTGGCCGGTGCGGCACCGGCGGGTGCATCGAGCGGAGCAGCGGAGGAGCTGCACCTTTCGCCACCGGTCAGCGCGTCCACATCGGTGGATGCATCCGTCGGCCCCTCGGGGCGCGAGGGCAGGAGGAGGAAGCGGTCGTCAGGGCGTTCCCGTTCCTCCAGGCAATCCCCCAGCTCTTCGTCGTCGGGTGAGTCTACTGAGGATGATGACGCGCAGGCTACTGGGAAATTTTGGGTGCGGGGGGAGAGGGTGCCTTGCAAAGCGCAGGCGTTTTGGGGGCGGCGAAGCGCCATCCCCTGGCCCGGCCCAAGACGACCGCGGCAACCCGCCCGGGTCCCACCACCCCAGGATGCTCCGGGAGCGAGCGCTGGATGGGTATTACGTGGACATCTTTAAGTTCCCGCGGCGGGAGGGGGAGTTGGGTTTGTCGGGTGGGAAGGCCGACAAAAAACGGAAAGACCCGGCAGCAGCCGAGCGGAATTTTAACAACTGGCTGCAGGGCTTCACCGAATTCCTGGCCCTCATCGGGGCCGCGTATTCCCTGCGGGCCTGGCACCTGGCAGCCCACATGGCTCATGTGCTGCGGGCTCGGGCGCTGGCTGGGGAAACTGCGGCCATCGCTTACGACGAGGCCATCCGCAAGAACGCCTCGCACAAGTGCCTTTTTCGTTGGGATCTCATCCACGACCAAACCTGGATGGTCGTGGTCCAGCCCGCCATGGGAGGGGCGGCGGAACCTCCTGTCCCTTCAAAACCCGGCAGAGCCTACCCGGGGCGGGTGGGGGCGAAGGGGTTGTGTTGGGAATTCAACAAAGGTGTTTGCCAGCGGCCAAAGTGTAGATTTGAGCACTCTTGCTCTTATTGTTCTGGCAGCCACAGCAGGATCAGCTGTCCCAAGCCGGCGGGACGCCCTCCCTTTCGGCAGGCCCGGTCGCCCGGCGCCGGGCCCTCCCAAAAAGATGCCGGTGGCCAGGGCAGCGCTCCCGCCCCCGCAAAACACTGAGTCGCTCGCTCAGCTGCAGTCTCTGGCTCCTACACCCGTTCAGCTGGGGGTGCTGTTGGAGTGGCTGCAGCGTTATCCAGACAGGGTGGCTGCGCGCTTGCTGGGGGATGGTTTTTCTTCTGGCTTCCGCATCCCATACCAAGGCCCAAGGAGGGCTTACCAAGCCAGCAACCTAAAATCTGTTCGCGATCTCCCTGGAGTGGTGGCCGACAAGCTCAACAAGGAAATCCAGGCCGGCCGCATTGCTGGCCCGTTCAGTCACCCGCCTCTCCCCAACCTCAGGGTCTCCCCAATTGGCGTCGTGCCTAAGAAAGCCCCGGGGGAGTTTCGTTTAATTCAACACCTCTCCCACCCCCGGGGCGATTCCGTGAATCATTTCATTGACCCAGAGGTTTGTTCGGTCCGTTATGCCACCCTGGACGAGGCCATCCTTTGCATCAGGCAGGCGGGTCCGGGGGCATCCCTAGCAAAGTGTGACATTCAGTCCGCCTTCCGGCTCCTGCCCATTTCCCCCGTGGACTTCGAGCTGCTGGGCATCCACTTCCAAGGAAATTGGTATGTGGACAAGGCCATGCCCATGGGCTGTTCCTTTGCCTGTGCCGCCTTTGAGACTTTCAGCACTTTCCTTGAATGGGCTTTCAGGCAGAGGGTGCCCTCCGGTTTGGTGACTCATTACCTTGACGATTTCTTGTTTATTGGCAGGCAGGGCACCCGGGAGTGTGATCTGGCCCTGCAGGCTTTCCAGGTCCTGGCCGCCGAGCTGGGGGTCCCCTTGGCTCCCAACAAGACGGAGGGGCCTGCCACTGCCCTCAGCTACCTGGGCATTCACCTGGACACGGTCCTAGGCACGTCGTCACTCCCGGCTGACAAGCTTACAGCCCTTTCCGCCCTGCTCCAGTCCGTTCTCCTCCTTCGAAAATGCAGGGTGCGCCTGGTCCAGTCCTTACTCGGCCACCTCAATTTCGCTTGCAGGGTGGTGGCCCCAGGCAGGGCTTTCTGCTCCCGGCTGGCGAGGTCCTTGTCGGGCTGCAAGTCCCCTGACCATCACATCAGGGTTTCCCGGGGCATGAAAGAAGACCTACAGGTCTGGTTGTCCTTCATCCGAAACTTCAACGGCATCTCTCTGTGGCAGTCAGCCTTGGAACCTGGCCTGGAGTTGCAGGTGCACTCTGATTCCTCTGGGGCTTTTGGTTTCGGTGTGTACTTCCGGGGTCAGTGGGCGCAGGGCCTTTGGCCCCCAGAGTGGCACGCGCAGGGCATCACCAGGGATCTCACCTTTCTGGAGCTGTTTCCCATTCTGGTGGCGGTACACATTTGGCACGACCTCTGGGTTAACAAAAAGGTGCTTTTCTGGTGCGACAACCAGGCAGTGGTGCGTGTGGTAAACAGACAGTCGAGCAAATCGGCACGGGTCATGCGCCTGGTTCGCAATTTGGTTCTTACCTGCCTCACTCATAACATCTCTTTCAAAGCTGCTTTTGTTCCAGGTTTGCAGAATGAGATTGCTGATGCCTTGTCTCGCCAGCAGGTGGATCGTTTCCGGCGCCTGGCCCCCGGGGCGGAGCCGTTCCCGGCGACAGTGCCGGCGTCCCTCTGGAGCCTTGGCAACGAGACGTCATCACAGGTGTTTTGAATTCGTTGGCACCGGCCACGTGCAGGCAATACGACGGAGCCGTGCGCGAATTCCTGAGCTTCGCTACATCCTCCGGGCGCCCGGTCTGCGGTGGGGTGGACACTGGCCTCCTCCTCGAGTATTTGGTCCGGCTCCATGGGCAGGGGATGCACCCGCGCACCATGGGGGTGCATCTGGCGGGCATCGCTTTCTACTGCAAGGTTTCCGGTTTTCCTGACGTCACCAAGGCGTTTGTAGTCCGCCGCCTAGTGGCTGGGTGGCGGCGGGTGGGCACTAGACAGAGGGACCTCAGGCGCCCAGTCACCAAGGAAGTGTTGAGGGCGGTCACCGGAGTGCTTAGGCAGGTAAAGCGCTTCGCCGCTATGAGCGCTTGCTTTTCACCGCCGCCTTCCACCTGGCACACCACGGGGCTTTCAGGTTTGGGGAACTGGTCGCCTCTTTACTAGGGATCGAATCTTCCAGCACCGCGCTGCAAAGGGAACACCTCGTCCTGTCGGGGGACATGGTCTACGCCATTACCCATTCAAAAACCGCATCAAGAGGGCCGTGGGGCTTGGGTTAATATGCCAGCCCTATCGGGCGACGCCACCCGCCCCCTCCCCCCCTTATTGAGTGGCTACGGCATTGTATTCCTCGGGTGGGTGGGTGGTTCTTGGTGCACGAGGACGGGTCCCCCCTCACTAGGTTCCCAAAGCTGGCGGTGTTCAGGGCATGCTGGCTAAAGTCGGGCTTCCGGCCGCGAGAGTTCGGCCTGCACTGTTTCAGAATAGGGGCCATCACGGCCATCGCGTAGCGGAAGGCAGGGGCCCGGAGGATATCCGGCGAATCAGGCAGGTGGTGGTCGCGGTTGGCTTTCGGGCGCAGCACTACCACACCTGACTCGTTGAATTCCCTCCCCAGCGCCTCCAGGGACGCCGCAGACCGTCTATCGGCAGGTGTGGGTCGTGGGGCACAGCCCTCGCCAACAGAGTCGGGGACTACGCCTGCAATTCCGAATGGGTATCGCATCTCGGACCCAGGGCGCTACGCGAAGAACTTCCTGGATGGGGCAGGGGCACATGCTGTGGCATGAGCCAGAGCCCAAGGTCATTGAATACATTTTTCAGCTGGCTACACCGGACCTCTTGGTCATCCAATCTTGGGGAGTGAAGATCTCCCTGCCAGGTCGGGCCTTGACCTGCGCTTTATGCGGTGGCCGCCACGCTCAGGAGCTTCTGCCAGGCATCGGCCTAATATGACCTTGGTTTGGTCCGAGATGGTGCTATGGGCCCATTGGAGCGAGAGCGTTGGATCCTTCTGCAGTGGACAGGCCCTGCAGAAAGGTCAATAAGGTTACCGCCAAGGTGGTGCTTTCCCTTGGGGGAGCGGTGGCAGAACGGAAATCAAATCTGACATCATGGACCTTTTTCAATGGATGGCCGCCCACCTGTCCCAATGGGGCATGGACTTGTGGGCTTCAGTCAGTTCAGTTTACCCTTCGCCGGTGGTTAAGATAGAGATTGCGCTCAGGCTTCTTGAGGAGTTTAGGCGGTGAGCTGCAAGGGCAGCAAGGTCAGGCGGGTTTGCAACGGTGTCGCGACATCTGGGGAGAAATGAACGAGCCTTCCGCCTGGGGCTCTAGGCTTGCTCCCTATGTAGGGTCGGGGGGTGGGGCGGGCAGGCTGGCATGTTGGCAGGTCGGGTCGCTGCCCAACACCCCCAGGAGTGGGGTTATTGGGTTGGGTCGACAGGCTGCCATGCGCGGCTTAGCCGGTGTCCGACACCCCAGTAAGCACGGGAGTGAAGACGGGCTGGGGGCGTCAGCTCAGCCGGGTGCCCGCCTTCCTCAGCAGGGGCGTGGAAGTGTGGAAGCAATTTGGAGTATGATCTCTGGGGCTTCCCTTCCCGCCAGTTTCCCATTCATTGGGATGTGATGTATGCACCGCTTGTCGCCCAGCTCTGATGTATATAGTTCTTTGTTTATATGTTTGATGTTTAATAAACGGGCTGGCGGGCCATTCCTTTCCAGCCTGTCGCTGTGGTGTGCTTATTGAGCTGAAAGGGAGTCTCACCATCTGCAGTAAATAAGATGCACCTTGAATAACCAGGGGCAGCCATTGCTGCCGTGGTGAGCAACGCAGCAAGATAAGTGGGCATGCCATTGGCATGGCGGCAAGCTGCAGAACTGGGTGCAATGATTGGTTCTGCAAAAAGGCGTGGAGGAGCTCTGGGTATATTAAGACGCTTTCCTCGGTCCATACCTTTCCCCGGGCGGCGAGAACCAGCAAGAAGTGGTCTACCCCACCCTCCCTGTACTTAGGGTTAAGGGAACTTTTGGTTCCTACCACTGTCGCAGTCCTGGCGGCTGAAATCTGCAACGCTGTTGCATATCTGGGGAGAGAATCCAGCCTTCCGGCTAAATTCCCAGGCTTCTGCACCCCATGTAGTCAAGGGGGTGGGGCGGGTAGGTTGGCAGGTCGGGTCGCTGCCCGACCCTCCCAGGGAGTATTGGGTTGGGCCGACAGGTTACCATGGGCTTAGCCGCGCCCGACACCCCAGTAAGCATCGGGAGGAAGATCGGCTGGGGGCGGCCTTTGGGTTTCAGCCGGTGCCCGTCTCCTCAGCAGGGTATGGAAGTGGTGGAAGTACTTTGGAGTATGATCTCTGGGGCTTCCCTTCCCGTACCAGTTTCCTTATTCATTGGGATGTGATGTGCGCACCCGGCTGTCGCCCAGCTCTGGATGCGTTCTTGCTTTATAAGGTTTCGATGTTTAATAAACGGGCTGTGGCCCATTCCTTTCCAGCCTGTCGTTGTGGTGTGCTTATTGAGCGAGGGAGTCTCACCATCTGCAGCAATAAAACAAATTAATTGTCGTATATAGCAACATGAAAAAAAATTTTTTTTTTTAAAAAAGAAAAACAGTTCCAATCCCTTGCACTGTCTGCATACGAGTTAGAGCAGTTTGGTGCTAAACATGTGGATTCTCTTTCAGAGTCCAAAATGAAATCTTCTCCTTTTAAAAAAAACCCTGCATGTATTGACTCCAATGTTATTAACAAGTCAAATTCATTCTTGATGAATAGTAACTTTATAAAGCTGAAATATTCAGTAAAGGGGTTTTTTTAAAAAAAAAATCAGCTTTGAATACAAAAACATTTTAATGCATCAATAAGAAACATTTGTGTAATTCGGGCTAACAAATGTCCAAATCTGGTTCAGATAGTAGCTCTCTCAATGTGTTTGTTTGTTTCAGAGGGTAAGGGAAGTTGCATTCAATGTAGCTCTCTCAATGTTTTTGTTTGTTTTTTGGGGTAGGGGAAGCTCGTATCTGCACGTAGCTCTCTCAATGTTTTGTTTTGTTTCAGGAGTAGCTCTTTCATCGTTTGTTCTCAAGCTCTTTCAAATGTGTTTGCCTCTTAGGGTAAGGGAAGTTGCATTCAATGTAGCTCTCTCAATGTTTTTGTTTGTTTTTTGGGGTAGGGGAAGTTGCATTCAATGTAGCTCTCTCAACGTTTTGTTTGTTTCGGGGGTAGCTCTTTCAATGTTTGTTTCAGGGGTAGCTCTTTCAATGTGTTTGTTTGTTTCTGGGGGTAAGGGAAGTTGCATTCAATGTAGCTCTCTCAACGTTTTGTTTGTTTCGGGGTAGCTCTTTTAATGTTTGTTTCAGGGGTAGCTCTTTCAATGTGTTTGTTTGTTTCAGGGGTAAGGGAAGTTGCATTCAATGTTGCTCTCTCAATGTTTTTGTTTGTTTTTTGGGGTAGGGGAAGTTGCATTCAATGTAGCTCTCTCAACGTTTTGTTTGTTTCGGGGGTAGCTCTTTCAATGTGTTTGTTTGTTTGTTCCTGGGGGTAAGGGAAGTTGCATTCAATGTAGCTCTCTCAATGTGTTTGTTTGTTTTTTGGGGTAGGGGAAGTTGCATTCAATGTAGCTCTCTCAATGTTTTTGTTTGTTTTTTGGGGGTAGGGGAAGTTGCATTCAATGTAGCTCTCTCAACGTTTTGTTTGTTTCGGGGGTAGCTCTTTCAATGTATGTTTCGGGGGTACCTCTTTCAATGTGTTTGTTTGTTTCTGGGGGTAAGGGAAGTTGCATTCAATGTAGCTCTCTCAATGTTTTTGTTTGTTTTTTGGGGTAGGGGAAGTTGCATTCAATGTAGCTCTCTCAATGTTTTTGTTTGTTTCGGGGTAGCTCTTTCAATGTGTTTGTTTCAGGGGGTAAGGGAAGTTGCATTCAATGTAGCTCTCTCAATGTTTTTGTTTGTTTCTTAGGGTAGGGGAAGTTGCATTCATTGTCATGAGAATGTTTCTACCTCTGGTCTAGTGATACATGCACCCAACTGTACTTTGACTCAAAGACAAAACTGTTTATCAAACATTGCTAGGGATATGTTTGCTGCCTTTCTCCAATGTGGGTCATCTTCTTGGAAGTCCAAGGTGGGAGGTGAATTTATACACAAGCTATGTAATCAACACGTATCTATGTAAATCTACAGGTTTGGGTCTCAGATTCAGAGAGAGCAGACTACTAGGCTTCATAATACATTTCCTTTCCTTTTTTAAACTAAAAATTAATAAATATTTGCTGTGGGGAGGGTCTGCTCAGTCCTATTCTCCCATTTCACAAAATTTAGGCTGCAAGCTCCTTGAGCAAGCATTTGTAATTAGTTAACGGGCAAGCACTTGTAATTGGTGTCCATTTTTTAAATTCAGAGTTTCCCACGCAAATACCTTTTCACCACACACAAATCCTGACATATGGATTGATGCAAAACTTACTTCTAGTCTACCTACCTCCTAAAGATAACAAGAAAGAACTCCAAATCTCAATAGGCCAAATTCACCAAATACATAGCCAGTCTGGAAAAAGCTGTTCCCACTGACTTGGGTTCTCAAAGTAGGAGATCTAAATGCCAGAACCGAGGGAAATAATCACACGTTGCCGTCTGAGGGTGGATCCTCTCCCAATAATCACACATACACCTTTGCAAGGATAACTCAACTGGCCATAGCCATTTATTAGACAAAAAAGGAAGCGTGAGGCCTAGCATGGGTCTTGATCTGGTTGTATCTGCATCAAGGCGAAGCTCCTCTGGGCGGATGCCCCATACTGAAGCTTCACTCCACGGAGGGGTTCTGCCAGGCAGATGCCCCTGGCAAGAGGTGTTCCCCCCCCCTTTGCCCTGTTCGGCAGGGTGGACACCTCTTGCTGCCGTCGGCCACTTAAAGGAAGGGGGAGAGATAGCTCCCTAGCTGCCTTCCCCTGGCCCTTCAAGATCAATACCCATGCGCCAACTGCCTATGGCTATGACAATAACTGATTAACATGCATTAACAAATTAGTAAAATTAGGGAGAAGTGGGCGGGCAAATCGTCTACTGGCCGGAGCACATGGCCAGCACAAAGGAGGGTTTAGATCTTTAAAGACTCGGGCCAGCCCTCCCTCAATGACGTCTGCCCTGTCCCAACATGTCCAGGGCTCCGCTTCCACCCTTGTCTGGGCGGAGGCAGCCAGCTCTGCTCCCCCTCCCCACCCCGAGTGGCAACTGCAGCCCGTGGTGATTCACAGCTGTCTTTTAGCTGAAGTCCTCAGCTTTGATCTGGAGGACCCTCTTCCTCATTCATTATGCCAGCCTAGACAGTCCAGAAGATCAATAACACAGGTCATTTATTTGCTAAATTCTGCATTGCCGTTAATAAATACATTTTAAATGGTGCACCTAAGTACAACTGATCAAATCAATACATATTCATTTCTGCTTTTGAAAGAAGTATAATAGGTGGATTCTGCACAGCACAAATAGGACGGAAAATTTCCTGTTTGGGGGAAAAAACTTTGCACAGGTGTCTTCTTCCCCCAAACAGGATCAGCCTGTGATATTTATTTCAACCTGGTTTTTTAAACAAAGATTGCTAAACTAGCAATTTTTTTGCAAAATCCCAGGTTTCAAACGCTTCCTGCTTGCCTGTGTGAGCTATGGCAGCAGGAAGCATCCAATATCCCCCTTCTATCCACCATTTGGGGGCTGCCATGTTCCATAGATTATGCAGCCTTCATGCCATTGTTACTTCCCAAGATTTGTCACTTTCACATAGGGGCTTTCCCCACTGACAGAGTTGAACTGGTTTCTACCTAGGTTCGCCTCAATGACTCCCCACTGCCACCAAGCTCAACATTGTTTTGTCTCAGTTCCCCCCCCCCCCTCAGAACTGCGACATCCCTGTCTACACTTTTCTGCTGGAACAAGGTCGATACCGCTTCGAAGCTTCGAAGCGGGGAAACATCGAAACGACACCTCATCCGTTCAACCAATCACAAGCCGCTTTTGTGGCATGCACAGAACGGGAGAGTCATGGCGGGCAGAAAGCGCGTCTTTTTTTAATAACTTCCTCTGACGTTTCGAAGCTACGATCATATGACTGCTACCACCATGACTTCCCCGTTCAGCCAATCGCGAGCTGAGTTTGAGGCATGCGTAGAACAGGAGATTCGCAGCGGGACCGATCGCGCCTTTTCTTTTTTACTTTCCTGCTACTTACTAATCGTGTCAAACATGCACCGAGTCTTGAAAAGTTGACACGTTGACTCGAAGCAACGATACAGCCAATCAATGATATTCCCTCCCTCCTTTTTTTTCTGCTGCTATGCTGCAGACGGCTGCCGTTTGAGGGGTTGCTGCCATTGCCAATTTATTTCTCGAGTCCTGGCAGACATGGATGACAGGAATGACTGTCATGACAGCTCAGAGAGCAGAGGGGTAAGAGGTATTTCATGGAGGGAGGAGGAAACAGCAGACTTGCTTGATATCATGACAGAGTTTCAATTGCACCGGACCCTTCATCAGAAGGGAAGCTGGATGGATGTGAAGAAGTCACCTTGAACGATTATCCCGATTGAAACTGGAGAATCAATTATAACCTGAAGAAGAAATGATCGAAAACGGTTACAATAGCGCAACCCGTTTATTTTTGGGACATTGAATTGACGGACTTGGCTCAGACCGGTCCGCATTGCCGCCCAGGCATAATTTGATTGACTGGAATGCAGTACATTGCAGTCATTTATAAGCGACTAACTATCTACAAAGAAGAGGTCCCATCCTAATATCTGTACGGACAAAGTTGTAGGACCGAGTAAAGAAGAAGACATCATCGAGTCACTCTGTACATATTGTGTGGTGATGTTACATGTGTAGCATTGTAAGAGCCACCGCAGAAGTGCCATTGAGTGCAGAAATAAATACAAAACTCCGAAGAGAGACTTTAAAAAGGGCTGTTCAGCCAAATGAGATGTCGGGGGGCACTCGTAAAACCTGCCCCTTTTACAACGAGATGAACAACCTTTTGGGGACCAATATCAATGTAAGGCCACCTAACATAAGGAGGAGTGTTACTTGCACAGTAGCAGCATGCGGGGCAGATTACTGCCCACCTCTGGACACCATCACAGAGGGAGACATCTAGGCTTCCAGCCCGTTGCCAGAGTACTCAGGTAAGATTTTTTATTTCTGGAGGTTAATGTGGCCCTGCTCTCACCTGTGTGTTGGGAATGGCCAATGCACTGGCCTTTGCTCTGCAGAGGTTACCTGTGCATTGTCTGCCCCTGCTGGACACTACCTGGTGTTGGATGATCCTCCTACGTTGGCCTTTCACCCCACATGCAGGAACTGTACCCGGACCACTCTTTTCCGATGAGGGTGACAGTCAGGTGGATGAAGCCATGATGCTGGGTGAGTGCTGGCACACATGCTGGATACCCTTCTCACAGAGGTTGCAGGTGGCAGCTTAACTAACTCGTGAAACCTGATAACACCATTTTTGGGGCTTCTTCAACCAACTGCAAACTGCGCAAAGTGAGCATGGAGTCTCCTTACTCATGTGCTTTTGCAATGGAAACTGAGCTGCAGAACATGTCATTTTAGCCTGCTGATGAGTGAATGGTTCATACTTTGTTTCTAGTAATTGTTATGGTGTTTTGTTTTTTGCAGGATACATGACATGGGATGCATCCTACCACACCACTCTGGGCACTTTTGCATATGCAGAATACTGCCCTTTCAACCCAATTTCAATTTATTTATTTATTTATTTATTTATTTCATTTACATACCACCCTCCCCCGAAGGGCTCAGGGCGGTGAACATGAACATACAAATAGAGCACAAAATAAAATCAACAAATCTCAAATCATCAAATAAATCATAGTAAATGGCTCTATAGTCTTTGAATCATTAAAACCCCATTAAAAGCAACGTATTAATATCCAATACAATAAATAATACAATAAGAGGCGACCTACTAACCAATCCCCTAAAAGAGGGGAGGGACGGCAGGATCCACAGATGTTAACGGGGGTGGGGGCCATCAGCGGCCAGCCTCCCCAAAGGCCTGGCGGAACAGTCCTTCCAATGCACTTTGCAGACAGATTCCAATGTGCAAGATAGCAAACTGCAACTTCAGCTGTTGTCAGCTGTCTGCTCTACATTGCAGGTCCACCCATCCAGCCAAACACACAGGAATCTCTCCAGCGTAGGGCCGAGGTGCGGCGGAGACGTGCTCGCCGGGTTGGCCTGCTTGCAGACATTGGCCAAAAGCTGGTGGAACACTGCGAACGTGAAGAACAGCTGAGAATCCAGGAGGCACAAGTAAGCCAGGAAGCAAGGGTTGCACTTCTTGAGGAACTGAGGATCCAGAAACAGCAGATAGCTGATGGTGTGAAAGCTGTGGCGTCAGCCATCACAATAGTGGCTGAGATAATGGCCAAGCGTGTGACTTCACAGCAGTCACACCCTCAGGTAACTGCGGCCGGCTGCACATGTTCCTCAAACTTGCCACAGGGCCAGGACACACCAGCACCCAGGGAACAGCCTCAACCCAAAAAACGAGCACACAAGGAGAAACACATCTTTGACTTGTGGAGGGTTCTCTGGGTGTTATTTCTCTATTGTTCGGTGTTATTATTGTACAGTTAACTGTTCATCATTAAACAGTTCCATGAAATGGTCAGAATTCGTGCTGAGCATTGCTGTCAAACTTTTACAGGTGCATCCACATTTGTGCACATGCCATCATTACATGTTGTTGTCACCAGCTGCACTGTGATCCCTCAAATGAACTGCGAAACACTTCCATTTCCCCCATAAGGAATCTCAGAGCAGCTTACAAGCGCCTTCCGCTCCCTTTCCACACAAGAGACACTTGCTTTGGGCTGAAAGAGATCTGGAGAACTGTGAGTAGACCAAGGACACACCCAAAAGACTCCCTTGCCCCTCAAGTGGAGGAATTTGGAGTGAAACCTGGTTCTACAGCGCACCTGCTCCTAAGCACTACACCATGCTGGCAGTTTACCACGCATAAAAACCATACCCTCACTGCTGGACTGGGGGATGAAGTGAGTCAGCTGAAACAGATGGTAACTCAGAACAAACATTTATTGAGCTTCACAGAACACAGAACAGCAGAACACCAAACACAACAGAGAAACTGACCAACCCCACCCACCCACCCCCCTCAAAAAAAACACCAAGCCTAGCCTTCCTCCTGTGATTTTCCCTCTCCAAAATCTGGGCAATGCTGGTCTTCATTTCCTGAACATCCCTCGACAGCCTTGCTGAGAGGCGCTCCAGGCGGGCAATTCTTTGGTGGAAAGATTTCACAGCAGATGAGAATTAAGGGAGAGAGATATATCAGCATCCATTGCGTTCATTCGTTTTTACTATTACAAAATGGCAAGCTGCACTGAGTTGGAACGCGTTTAAAACATCTGGCCCAGCATGCATTTATTAGTATTGGAATTACATTGCCAGAACACCTGGACCAATACACACAGTCCACTCAATACTGCACGCAGTCACACTTCCAAAAACAATGATGCACCTACAAATCTCTCCTATTCTTCCTGGTGCAGTCCTCTCCCTGTCTCCTTCTCCACGTTCCTGGCCCTCTGCACCTGCGGGCACGCAAGAGGGAGAACTTATAACCAAAAAGGGGTTTTCAGCATTGCTTACGTAATTTCATGTGGGACATTAAAGGGGTTTTTTTGCTGACATACGGTTGCAGCTTCCTCTTCATCATCTTCCTCCTCCTCCTCCCGTTTCCACCTCCACTTCTGGTGGCAGTTGTGAAGGTCCCACCTCCTCCTCTGCTCTTCATTCTCCTCCTCGCCCTCCTCCTCATGTACGTTAACGGCTACAGAGAGCAATGGCACGGATGTTCATCAACATTACCACTGCGTGGCAGCGCAGGTGGAAAACAGATAAGTGAAGTTACAGGTGAAGTACTGTCCAGAGGGGAGGGGCCGGGGTTGGTGCCACTGTGATGCTGGAATTCTTTTTTTTTTAACCTTCTCTGGCTAAACGGGCTCATCCACTTCCCAAACTCAGGAGAATACACCTTCACTTCATCAAGGGGCTCCAGTGTGATAGACTACATCTTGACCTCTCCCCTTATAGCAAGTTGCATTGATCTATTGGCCGTAGACAACTACTTGTTGAGTGATCACCTTCCTCTCCACCTTATCCTGGAATTGGATAGAAGAAATACTTCCTCACTCGAACAAATCTAATTCGTCCCTTTAATATAATACTGGAGATGGAAGTGGAACGGAAGGATGGATAGGGTGTGTATCGATATCCTAGGCTCCCAAGGAGTTTTGTCCATGAAAGGCAAGATAATCGAAAACTTAGTTCTGGAGGAGGCGATCATAGGGTTTGAATCCCCGCTTATGTAAAATCGATTTTTTCAAAATTACATGATTGGCATAAACGAACACCGCAGGCAATCTAGTGACAGAACCCTAAAAACTGGTTCGACAAAGAGTGTATAATGATAAGAAATAAACAGATCGCAGCTCTCTACAATGATTATTATCGCCTTCATTACCACATTGATCATGACCTCCTCCTCACAAAAAATCGGGAGAGAAACTAAACAACAACTCCAATTGCTCATGGGCAAAAAAAACACAAAGCCTGCAAGATGAAGTGAGCTGATTGGGAATCGCTGTTAAAGGCATCCCAAACAAAATGACACAAAGGGAATTCTGGTCAATAATAAACAGGACAAACTTATCCCCAGGGACCACTTTAGGGCAGATATCACCTTTAGAGAGAGATGTGGGGTGAGTAATTCTCAAAGAGTGTTTGCCGAAACCAACTCCATCCAAGCCACATGGCGACGGCGTAAATCCCAGTGGGTCCAAGAAGCTGGGATCCAGTAGAATTGTCCAAAGAGATCATCCCCTTGATACAGAACTTAAAGTCAAACAAGGCTCCAGGCAGCGATGCCATTATCCCCGAAATATTGAAAGCAAACCCACAATGGTGGGCAGACTTGCTCGCAAATCTCTTTACAAGGATCAACGAAAAGGGGATAATGCCGAAGGCATGGACTTCCTCCGTGCTGGTCCCAATATTCAAAAAAGGTGACCAAAACGATCCAGCAAATTATCGACCCATTAGCCTGCTCTCTATTATAGGAAAGCTATATGCTAAGCTTCTCCTGACTAGATTAGAGTTATGGGTCAAGCTGGAATTCACCCACAAACGGCATCAATACGAATGGTGTTTAGAAGGGGGACCTCACATTCTCATATGCCAAACAAAAAGGATGTACAGAAACACTATGGGTAACTTTAGGGTGGGTGCCTGCTGTCGGAGACACCTAATTTGTATGGACTGCTCATTGTGTATTGTACTACAGGGCACCTAATTTGTACTGTAGCAGCACCAAAATTTCACAGGACCCTTAGCAGACCCTCCTACTGATGCCACCCTGGTAAGTTGAGTTGTGGTTTTTTTTGGGGGGGGGGCAAGTTATGTACACTCGAAGGTGCAGCCCCCATCCCACATTGTTTATAATGGGAGATAATAGGAGATTTTGCAAAAGGAAAGCACTTACTCTCAGGTCTCCTTTCTGAAAACCTTGGCTTCCCAGCCAGGCGCCAGAGACGTGCCCTCTCTCTAAAATGCCTTGGGCACTGTAATGAACTTGCCCCACCCTGAAGGGTTGGCGTACAACAGGCCTAATGGAGAAGGCCTTGGCAACAGCCAGAGTCAGAGAAAAAGGCTCCACAAGCAGAGAACCCACCTGATTGGTTGGGAAAGGACCAATAACATTTGGCCAAAGCTAGGGGGAGCTGGTGTGCTTACAGCACTTAGAGTCAGTTCTGATCAGAGTCAGTCAGTCAGAGCAGAGTCTGGCAGAGAGGAGTCTGTCAGCTCTGGAAGAAAAGGATTCTGTCTCAGCAGAGTTGGCTGACAGAAGTCCAGTCCCTGTCTAAGCGGTGTGTGCTTGACAGAGAGAGGAGGCCCTGACTGGGTGCTGATTGAAGTGCCCTTCAGGAGCTTGGCGGTTTTAAAACTGCCCAGACCTATCGAGTCTGCCTGGCCCCTGGGTGTATCACCAGAATCACCAGTCTGGGAGAAGCCGGTCCAGAGGCAGTGAAGCCATATTAGGACTAGTGGGAGAGAGGGAGGGCAAGTGTGCCAGAATCTCCTGGGCTTAGACTGCGTGTTTAAGTGTGATCAGTGGGTATTAGTGCAGTCATAGTCATAGTCAAGTATTTATTGTTTGAGCCATTGGCTATAACAATACAGAAATACATGCAGTTAAAACAGTAACTTAGTTAAAACAATAATTTAAATTAAAACAATAATTTAGTTTTACATTAAAATATAAATTATTAGTGTTCGCAATCTCTAAATTAAAATGCCCCATCAAATACGTCAGATGTTTTTGCAGCTTCTTCAGCTCGTCTAAGTTAATCTCCAGTACTTTAGATTAGTGCAGTAAAGACTAGTGTCTGTGTGTGTAAGGACATTTATTGGTTCAAAGGTAAATCTTTCCTTAAGCGGCACCTGCGTGTGTCTGTGTGTGTCTGAAACTGAAGTAACATCTTAAGCTCTGAAACCATTAAGCGTAAGAACCTCTTTGAGCCAGTATTTTAAGAAACCTTTAGTTCTCAAAATAAATTCTATTTTTCTATGTTTAAGTTACCCCTGTGCCAGCCTGCGTTTATGTGTGAGAGGATTGTGTGTGCCTGTCTGCGTAACTAGATGCCCAGCCAGTTTTTGAGTCCCCTCCATTTTTGTTAAAGGGACTCTGAAGGACATTCCCCTCAGACCAAGTGTGTGTGTGTAAGGTGGGATCCTTAATGTTTTGGCAAACCAGTAGCAGTTTGGGGGATTTCTAGTTTTCTTTTCTTTTTATGGTGGCAGAGAAGTAAAATAAGAAGATCCCTTTACCCTAGCTTGAAGGATAGTGTGGGGATCCTTTAAATCTACATATATATATCTCGCCCTCCTTCTTCTCCCAACGGGGTCTCGAAGTTTGAAAGGGCCTCTCTCTTTCCCTGCGTATCCTTTATCCTTTACAGGCACCCACACAGCGCAGGACGACCGCCGGATGCCTCCATCACATTGAAGAACTTTGATTTTAAGGACTTCCATTTGGTCCTGGTCTGCATTGGGGTGCGATCAAAGCCTCGATCCTGCAAAAGGCTCGCAATTGCCGCAAAACTGCTCTCGTTCGGGAGATGCGTGCTGTGTATCAGTAGGTGCGCAAAGTTTAGCTCCTCTACTGCGGACAGTAGCAAGGCTGTTTCCTCTGGCTGCCAAAATATCCCTTTTCTCCCTCTGTGGTCGGACATGTTGGCTGTTTCACTGTACGGAGACCTTGCAAAACTGTTTTGCACTGTTGCACACACACACACAAAAGCAAACTTGACCAACCAGAGAGGTTTTCTCATTATTGGGCAGAAAGTGATACTGGCCTAACATGCAAGTTAACCTGGGACCAGAACTTTGCAATGTGGAAGGTCATTGGCTAGTTGCTCCCAACTGAAGAGTAGCCCCCCCACACACACACACAAACAAATCAGCAGACCAGAAACATTTTAAAATTTCTCCATTCTAGTACATAGCAGCCAAGTAGGACTGGTTATTGAACAAAACGGAGCCTCGAAGCATCAATGCATTGTAAATGGTAAACCGAAAGTACTCATCCTCCGGTTCCGTGTCAGCAGAATGACACTCGCCTCTTTCCAGGAGAATAATGGTGGATGTGTCCAAACTGGTTTTGCCATGTACATAGTGAATTTACGTGTTTCCGGTACTTCTGGAAATGCAGGCTACCTCGATTTGAAACCAATAGTAACAGTGCTTACAACCAACTGTTTAAGTTTTGCGAAATAAGGAAATTGAGCATCCTATCCTCTCCATGCATTCAAACCAACATTCCTTCCAAGCAAATGAGAATTGGGCGGATGCAGCAGTGCACATTGCAAAACCAGATCGTGTTTTTGTACCTTCGAAGCTTCGACAACCATTACGAGGAGTGAGGTACAGTGTGCCCGCGGTTTATGCTTGAAGCACCAAAATGACAGAGTATCTGCAGCAGACCCAACTTGTGATGCCACCCAGGTTTTGCACGGTGTGGGTCAGACGTCCCAAAGCTATGCACCCCCAAAGAGATTGCTCCTATCCCCCCATTGTTTCCAATGGGAGCTGATAGGAGATGCAGGGTGCAACTTGGAGGGTCCATAAATTAAAGAGTTCTCACTGCAGGAACCCCCCCCCCCCAATGTAACTGGATGTAAGTGGCACTGACAGTGATTCTAGGCTTGGGGGAACCTCCCTTGTGCAATCATTGTACAAGGCTGTACATTAAGAAACTGAACGATGTTTGCTGTTTAGCATTACACTTACAGTTTTCAAGAGCGACACCCACATGGAAACTATTTTTATAAGCTTATTTCAGGACACTGAAAGGTGAATGGCGAGAGGTATGTGCACAGCAAAAATGACTTGCCATTTATCCAAAATGGTGTGGATAGTTTGCAGACAGTATTTATTTTTATTTATTTTTATTTTATTAGGCTTTTATACCGCCCCATCCCCGAAGGGCTCTGGGCGGTGTACAGCATATAAAAATAACAATATAAAATAATTAAACATTTAAAAGCAGCGATAAAACTAGAAATTTGATTTACACAATAATCTCAGTAAATAGAGATATAATTAGAAATATGTGATTGGCGCCCAGCATTCCAGATTTAAAATTCCCTCTCCCCTAAAAAGGGAGGCATGGCGAGTCTCGTTAGATGGTAGGTGACCTAGGTGTCAGGGCCACGGGGGGGAGGGGGCACCATTAGCGGCCGGTTCCTCCAAAGGCCCGGCGGAACAGCTCCGTCTTACAGGCCCTGCGGAACTCACCAAGGTCCCGCAGGGCCCAGACAGCTGGAGGAAGAGCATTCCACCAGGCCGGGGCCAGAGATGTAAAGGCTCTTTACATTTCTGGTGTGTGGCATGGCCCAATGGGATGCTGGGATGCTGTGGATGTCCTAACAGTGCTCAAACAGGCAGATCAGAAATTCCTCACACCCCACCACAGTAAAGGAAAACTCCACCCCCTGCACTGTTGGGTTTTTCCTTGATTTCAGTCTGAGAATTTGTCTGCAATTAAAAAAAACCATGTTACATATTGCAACTCATGTGAATGCAGAGATTACAACTGTGAGATCACAAAACCATACACAGGGGCCCAGGTCTAGGGAGAGAAAGAAGAGTTGCTTCTCAGATGGCCGGACTCTGTACGGTAGTTTTCCGGGCGCATGTCCCAGCTCATCTTGCTGTCTCTCTGTGCAAGCTTGGTGTGCCATATGGTGTTGGTGATGGACAGTAAAGGAGGCCAAGACCAGGTGTGAATTTGCAGCATAACATAACTTTATTAACTGATTAACTTGTTAACGGTAAACTGTATCTGTAACTATGCACACATGGGGCACTGGAAAATTGAAGTTGTGGGACCACTGAAGGCTGCTATTCAGTCATCCCACCTTCCTTCAAGGAACCTCGCAAGTGCTTCCCGCACCTCTTTGCCCTCCCTGAGGTTCCGGTCAGCATAGGCGCTGTACACTCTGTCCTCCTCAGGTGGGACTGCAACTTTTTGCTGTTGCACCAGTTTGGTAAGAAGTGGCCCACCACGCCCATCATCCGGTGGAGGATCATGGCCAGCAGCCTCGCAGATGTTGTGGAGGACCACACAGGTGGTAACAATGTCACCAACATTATCTGGAATTACCTCCAAAGGGGCAAGAAGGCACCTCCACCTCGATTTAAGTCAGCCAAACGCACGGCCCACTACACACCTTGCCCGCGACAGTTTGTGGTTAAAGTACCTTTCCCGTGTGTTGTGGGGTGCGTTGTATGGCTTGATCAGCCACATTCGCATGGGGAAGGCACCGTCCGCCAAGACCACAAGGGTGGACCGCTACACTATCCAAAAGCAGTGTAGGTGCCGGGTGGAAGAAGGCCCCCATGTCCATCAGTTTAGTGAAGCGGCACCCACAGAAAACGTGGGAATCATGGCTTTTGCCCGGGTGTCCAATCTCCACTGTGTAGGATCGGCCCCTGTGGTCACAACAGGCCATGAGGAGTACGGAGGGAACGCCTTTCCTGTTTATGTACTCCCCCACATAGGCCGAAGGGGGTTGATAGGAATGTGGCCTCCGTCAACTGCCCCGACACACTGCGGGAAACCCAACTGCGCGAATCCCTCCATCACCTGTTGTAGAAATAGAAGAAGAGGTTGAAGGAAATGTGGTTACCTAATTCCATTGATGGGCACTCTAAGCTCATTGATGGTTCTCAAACTGGTTTTCAAAATGTTTTCCAAAGTAGAATTCTGATAAGCCTGTACTCCACCCCAGGGCACAATATAGTAGACCTCCTGGATCCGAGCAAGCAGCAATCCACTGTCACACAGTAGTGAGTAATCCAGACATCAAAGGCAAGCCTCCTGTTAGGGTTCCATTTGGGAGCACCAATTATTAAAACCAAATTTGCATCATTTTGTCAGACTCGCTGCCCTTTGTAAACTATTGCTTTGAGGTGCGCACAGAAAACAATTTAATTCAGTGTCATTTTAAAATAACAATTTTTTGTAGCAGTTCCTCCCAGAGCGGTAGCTCCCTATGATCCAATATACTTACACTGATGTTGGCACTATAAGACTTATGCCGTTTGTAATCACTAATGAAATGGGGGGGGGGTTTGCTGTGTTTTGATATGCACACCCACCTCTGCAACTGAATCTGTGAGCTGAACCACCCTGCAGAACAGCACGTCACTGACTGTCTTGCAGAAATCATGGAGTGCCTCCGCAGCACTTGTTGCACCGACACCAAACTGCTGCTTCACTAAACAAAAAGAGGTGATGTTGGCCAGATACCACACAGCCATACCAACTCGCATATCCACAGGCAGTGCAGGACGCATACGGGTGTCCTGGTGTTGCAGGTATGGCTTGAGGGTGTTGACCAGGCTCTGGAAGGTGCCCCTGGACATCCTGAAGTTGCTTATCCATTCCTGATCATCCCAGTGGGGGAGAACTAAGTTCTGCCACCAATGCCTGGATCTCTTTGGATACACCCAGAACCGTGGCCTCTGGGGTACTGCTACAAGGTTCATCCATCTCTGGCTACTGCGGTGAGCAACGGACATAGGGGAAGGGCCACAAAAGCACTCGCGACTCATCAACTCCACGAAGCTGCGAGTAGTTGACACCGCATGCCTCTGTAGGGAGTACATGGGCCTGTAGCCCAGGTATAAAACTAGGGACCGCACTGCTCAGAGCAAAATTCACAGTTAAATAAGGAATTGGTGGGCCTGTAGCCCAGGTGTAAAACTAGGGACCACTCTGAGCAAAATTCGCAGTTCAGTAAGGAATAGATGGCCTGTAGCCATCTGCAGTGCTGGGGGTGGAAAGAGGTGGAAAGAGAAAACAAAAAAAATTTCACACTGACTGCACTAACTCTACCATGCAATACTCAACACTGGCCTTTATTATCCATATTTCCTCCCCTTTCCCTTCTTTGTCGCTTCTGCACTTCGCCAAGGGCACGAGCAGGAAGAGGAGAGGGAGCAGGAGGGGGAGTCCGAACCAGACAAAGGTGAGTGGGTGCCTGGGGGCTGAGCCCATGTGTGGGTGATCCTGGGTCCTCCAGGGTCCACCACCTGCCAGCCAGGTGCAAGCAGGCTGTGACCAGGCTCAGGCGCATACCTGCACGTGCTCTGTTAATGATGCATCTCCTGGCAGCCCCCACCAAGGACTTCCAACCTGTCACACCTGTTCACAAACAATGTACAAGCAAAGACAGTGGTGTTCATCTGTTTGATTCTTACTTTGTTTGAACCAACCCCTCCTCCCTTCCCTCCCAGTCAGCAAATTGGAGCGGATGACAAGGAACGAACAGCTCACCAGGAGGATAGCCATGGATGTTCGCTAGCGGTTGGGCAAGCGGGCGGAACGGCGCACAGCTAAGGTTGCACCACTAAGGGCCCACCCTGTTCCTTGACTCGGAACCCTTTAAAATCAGATGGGTGAACATTCTCAACAAGTGCTCATTAGACCTTGCTGCCTGCTGCTTGTTGATTTGCACGTCACGTTAAGAGACCATCTTTGCCGCTCCGCGTCTTCAACCTGCTCAGCTGGTTTTTCTGGCTATTCACACAATTTTGGTAGCGCGGTGAGTGGACTGTGGTCCCATCGCGCTTTGACTTGTTCTCTCAATGGACTATGAATGAGTAGAAACGGACTGTGTGTTAGAAGTATTTTTTGGACATTTGATATGATTTCTGTTCATTGATTGCTGACTAGTATATGAGTAACAGTTAATACAGTACATCAATTTGTTACGCTTCCTTGTGTTGTGGCAAGTATTTGGGGGGTTGGCTAACCCGGTTCTTGTTCCACCACTATCGGGATGCCACCAGCAGTTATTTTTGTAAATACAACAATGGAAAAGGGTTCTTCAGGGTAAAATTAAACTATCTGGAAGATCAGTAGAACAAAGCCAACAGGTTAACAAGCAAAATAGACTGTTTTGTAGCGGATCTCCACACTTCAATAAAAACTCACCCCCAATAAGCAATGGACTTTTCCATTTAGGGCAAAAGAAAGAAGGTACTAATCCCCTTTGTCCTGACCACAGGGCACATACCTGAAGTCTCCATTATACACCAACATTGCAATATTTTAATTCTAGGCTCCATGAAGAAAATTCGCGTCAGCCGGTGGAAAGCTAATCAAGTGAGAAATCAGGAATGGATGCGTTTGAATCTGAGATGGAACACAAGGGATAAGTCTGCTCTGTAAGGTAAACTCAGGTGCCAGCCACAGAGGCACACAATGTTAATGCCCTTCTCTCTGTGCTACGCCTCTGTAGGGAATAGATGGGCCTGTAGCCCAGGTACAAAACTAGGGACCGCTGTGCTCTGAGCAAAATTCACAGTTAAATAAGGAATAGATGGGCCTGTAGCCCACATATAAAACTAGGGACCACTCTGCTCCGAGCAAAATTCACAGTTCAATAAGGAATAGGTGGGCCTGTAGCCCAGGTGTAAAACTAGGGACCACTTGTGCTCTGAGCAAAATTCACAGTTAAATAAGGAATAGGTGGGCCTGTAGCACAGGTATAAAACTAGGGACCACTCTGCTCTGAGCAAAATTCGCAGTTCAGTAAGGAATAGGTGGGCCTGTAGCCCAGGTATAAAACTAGGGGCACACACTTATTGCTCTGGAGCCAAAATCTCACAGGTTCAATAAGGAATAGGTGGCGCCTGTAGCCCACAGGTATAAAACTAGGGACCACTCTGCTCTGGAGCAAAATTACGCCCAGTTCAAGTGAAAAAGCCATAGGTGATACCCTCAGGCCCAGAGGTATAAAACTAGGGACCACTCTGCTCTGAAGCAAAATTGCAGTTCAGTAAGGGAATAGATTGGGCCTGTAGCCCAGAATTGGCAAAACTAGGGACCACTCTCTGCTCTGAGCAAAATTCTTGCGAGTTCAGTAAGGAAATAGGTGGGCCTGTAGCCCAGGTATAAAACTAGGGGACCACTCTGCTCTGAGCAAATTAGCCAGTTCAATGCCAAGGAATAGATGGGCCTGTGAGTATAAAACTAGGGACCTCTGCTCTGAGCAAAATTCATGCAGTTCAGTAGTGGGGGGGGAATAGATGGAAGGGCCTGTAGCCCAGGTATAAAACTAGGGACCACTCTGCTCTGAGCAAAATTCGCAGTTCAGTAAGGAATAGATGGGCCTGTAGCCCAGGTATAAAACTAGGGACCACTCTGCTCTGAGCAAAATTCGCAGTTCAGTAAGGAATAGATGGGCCTGTAGCCCAGGTATAAAACTAGGGACCACTCTGCTCTGAGCAAAATTCGCAGTTCAGTAAGGAATAGATGGGCCTGTAGCCCACATAGAAAAACTAGGGACCACTCTGCTCTGGAGCAAAATCAGAAGTTCAGTAAGGGAATAGATGGGCCTGTAGCCACATAGCTAGGAACCACTCTGCTCACAGTGGTGCGGATTCAGTAAGGGAATAGATGGGCCCAGGTATAAAACTAGGGACCACTCTGCTCTGAGCAAAATTCGCAGTTCAGTAAGGAATAGATGGGCCTGTAGCCCAGGTATAAAACTAGAAACCGCTCTGCTCTGAGCAAAATTCTCAGTTCAGTAAGGAATAGATGGGCCTGTAGCCCAGGTATAAAACTAGAAACCGCTCTGCTCTGAGCAAAATTCTCAGTTCAGTAAGGAATAGATGGGCCTGTAGCCCACATAGAAAACTAGGGACCACTCTGCTCTGAGCAAAATTCGCAGTTCAGTAAGGAATAGATGGGCCTGTAGCCCAGGTATAAAACTAGAAACCGCTCTGCTCTGAGCAAAATTCTCAGTTCAGTAAGGAATAGATGGGCCTGTAGCCCAGGTATAAAATCCAGAAACCGCTTCCTGCTCTGGAGCAAAATTCTCTCAGTTCAGTAAGGAATAGATGGGCCTGTAGCCCACATATAAAACTAGAAACCGCTCTGCTCTGAGCAAAATTCTCAGTTCAGTAAGGAATAGATGGGCCTGTAGCCCAGGTGTAAAACTAGGGACCACTCTGCTCTGAGCAAAATTCGCAGTTCAGTAAGGAATAGATGGGCCTGTAGCCCAGGTATAAAACTAGGGACCACTCTGCTCTGAGCAAAATTCTCAGTTCAGTAAGGAATAGATGGGCCTGTAGCCCAGGTATAAAACTAGGGACCACCATGCTCTGAGCAAAATTCTCCAGATTCCAATAAGGAATAGATGGGCCTGTAGCCCAGGTATAAAACTAGGGACCACTCTGCTCTGAGCAAAATTCTCAGTTCAATAAGGAATAGATGGGCCTGTAGCCCAGGTATAAAACTAGGGACCACTCTGCTCTGAGCAAAATTCTCAGTTCAATAAGGAATAGATGGGCCTGTAGCCCAGGTATAAAACTAGAAACCGCTCTGCTCTGAGCAAAATTCTCAGTTCAGTAAGGAATAGATGGGCCTGTAGCCCAGGTATAAAACTAGAAACCGCTCTGCTCTGAGCAAAATTCGCAGTTCAGTAAGGAATAGATGGGCCTGTAGCCCAGGTGTAAAACTAGGGACCACTCTGCTCTGAGCAAAATTCGCAGTTCAATAAGGAATAGAGATGCCGGGCCTGTAGGTATAAAAACTAAAGGTCCCTCTGCTCTGGAAACAGAATTCTCAGTTCAATGGGAATAGATGGGTCTGGTGGCCCCGAGTGTAAAACTAGGGGACCACTCTGCTCTGAGCAAGAATTCTCAGTTCAATAAGGGAATAAGATGGGCCTGTAGCCCAGGTGATATAAAACTAGGGGACCAGCTCTGCCTCTAGAGAGCAAAATTCTCAGTTCAGTAAGGAATAGATGGGCTTGTAGCCCAGGTATAAAACTAGGGACCACTCTGCTCTGAGCAAAATTCTCAGTTCAGTAAGGAATAGATGGGCCTGTAGCCCAGGTATAAAACTAGGGACCACTCTGCTCTGAGCAAAATTCTCAGTTCAATAAGGAATAGATGGGCCTGTAGCCCAGGTATAAAACTAGGGACCACTCTGCTCTGAGCAAAATTCTCAGTTCAGTAAGGAATAGATGGGCCTGTAGCCCAGGTATAAAACTAGAAACCGCTCTGCTCTGAGCAAAATTCTCAGTTCAGTAAGGAATAGATGGGCCTGTAGCCCAGGTGCTCTAAAAAAACTAGGGACCACTCTGCTCTAGAGGCAAAAAATTCCCTCAGTTCAATAAGGAATAGATGGGCCTGTAGCCCAGGTATAAAACTAGGGACCACTCTGCTCTGAGCAAAATTCTCAGTTCAATAAGGAATAGATGGGCCTGTAGCCCAGGTATATAAAACTAGGAACCACTCATTTGCTCTGCAGGCAAAATTCTCTCAGTTCAGTA
Source organism: Sphaerodactylus townsendi (assembly GCF_021028975.2). NCBI lineage: Eukaryota > Metazoa > Chordata > Lepidosauria > Squamata > Sphaerodactylidae > Sphaerodactylus > Sphaerodactylus townsendi. The sequence goes on along the minus strand of NC_059426.1, from coordinate 9,968,201 downwards.
AGAGAATAGATGGGCCTGTAGCCCAGGTATAAAATCCAGAAACCGCTTCTGCTCTGGAGCAAAATTCGCAGTTCAGTAAAGTGAATAGATGTGGCCTGTGTTCAAGGTATGAAAACTAGGGACCACTCTGCTCTGAGCAAAATTCGCAGTTCAATAAGGAATAGATGGGCCTGTAGCCCAGGTGTAAAACTAGGGACCACTCTGCTCTGAGCAAAATTCGCAGTTCAGTAAGGAATAGATGGGCCTGTAAGTTCAGGTGTAAAAACTAGGGGACCACTCTGCTCTGGAGCAAAATTCTCGTGAAAGTTCAGTAAGGAATAGATGACCTGTAGCCCACATATAAAAAACTAGGGGAATCACTCTGCTCTGAGCAAAATTCTCAGTTCAGTAAGGAATAGATGGGCCTGTAGCCCAGATATAAAAACTAGGGACAGCCTTCTGCTCTGAGCAAAATTCGCAGTTCAGTAAGGAATAGATGGGCCTGTAGCCCACATATAAAACTAGGGACCACTCTGCTCTGAGCAAAATTCGCAGTTCAGTAAGGAATAGATGACCTGTAGCCCACATATAAAACTAGGGACCACTCTGCTCTGAGCAAATTTCGCAGTGCAGTAAGGAATAGATGGGCCTGTAGCCCACATATAAAACTAGGGACCACTCTGCTCTGAGCAAAATTCGCAGTTCAGTAAGGAATAGATGGGCCTGTAGCCCAGGTATAAAACTAGGGACCACTCTGCTCTGAGCAAAATTCGCAGTTCAGTAAGGAATAGATGGGCCTGTAGCCCAGGTGTAAAACTAGGGACCACTCTGCTCTGAGCAAAATTCGCAGTTCAGTAAGGAATAGATGACCTGTAGCCCACATATAAAACTAGGGACCACTCTGCTCTGAGCAAAATTCGCAGTTCAGTAAGGAATAGATGGGCCTGTAGCCCAGGTGTAAAACTAGGGACCACTCTGCTCTGAGCAAAATTCGCAGTTCAGTAAGGAATAGATGGGCCTGTAGCCCAGGTGTAAAACTAGGGACCACTCTGCTCTGAGCAAAATTCACAGTTCAATAAGGAATAAGTGCGCCTGTAGCCCAGGTGTAAAACTAGGGACCACTCTGCTCTGAGCAAAATTCGCAGTTCAGTAAGGAATAGGTGGGCCTGTAGCACAGGTATAAAACTAGGGACCACTCTGCTCTGAGCAAAATTCACAGTTCAATAAGGAATAAGTGCGCCTGTAGCCCAGGTGTAAAACTAGGGACCACTCTGCTCTGAGCAAAATTCACAGTTCAATAAGGAATAAGTGCGCCTGTAGCCCAGGTGTAAAACTAGGGACCACTCTGCTCTGAGCAAAATTCGCAGTTCAGTAAGGAATAGGTGGGCCTGTAGCACAGGTATAAAACTAGGGACCACTCTGCTCTGAGCAAAATTCACAGTTCAGTAAGGAATAGATGACCTGTAGCCCACATATAAAACTAGGGACCACCATGCTCTCAGCAAAATTCACAGTTCAATAAGGAATAAGTGCGCCTGTAGCCCAGGTGTAAAACTAGGGACCACTCTGCTCTGAGCAAAATTCACAGTTCAATAAGGAATAAGTGCGCCTGTAGCCCAGGTGTAAAACTAGGGACCACTCTGCTCTGAGCAAAATTCGCAGTTCAGTAAGGAATAGGTGGGCCTGTAAAGTACGAGGTATAAAACTAGGGACCACTCTGCTCTGAGCAAAATTCACAGTTCAATAAGGAATAAGTGCGCCTGTAGCCCAGGTGTAAAACTAGGGACCACTCTGCTCTGAGCAAAATTCACAGTTCAATAAGGAATAGGTGGGCCTGTAGCACAGGTATAAAACTAGGGACCACTCTGCTCTGAGCAAAATTCACAGTTCAATAAGGAATAGGTGGGCCTGTAGCACAGGTATAAAACTAGGGACCACTCTGCTCTGAGCAAAATTCGCAGTTCAGTAAGGAATAGGTGGGCCTGTAGCCCAGGTATAAAACTAGGGACCACTCTGCTCTGAGCAAAATTCGCAGTTCAGTAAGGAATAGATGGGCCTGTAGCCCAGGTGTAAAAACTAGGGACCACTCTGCTCTGAGCAAAATTCGCAGTTCAGTAAGGAATATAAGTGCTTCTGTAGCACAGGTATAAAACTAGGGGACCACTCCTGCTCTGGAGCAAAATTCAGCGAGTTCAGTAAGGAATAGGTGGGCCTGTAGCACAGGAAGAGTATAAAACTAGGGACCACTCTGCTCCTGAGCAAAATCTTGCCAGTTCAATAAGGAATAGAGATGCTACTTCGTAGCACAGGTATAAACTAGGGATACACTCTGCTCTGAGCAAAATTCACAGTTCAATAAGGAGGAATAGAAATTAAGCCTGCTTCAGTGGCACAGGTATAAAACTAGGGACCACTCTGCTCTGAGCAAAATTCACAGTTCAATAAAAGGGAATAGGTGCCTGTAGCCTGTAGCCCAGGTGTAAAACTAGGGACCACTCTGCTCTGAGCAAAATTCACAGTTCAATAAGGAATAGGTGGGCCTGTAGCACAGGTATAAAACTAGGGACCACTCTGCTCTGAGCAAAATTCACAGTTCAATAAGGAATAGGTGGGCCTGTAGCACAGGTATAAAACTAGGGACCACTCTGCTCTGAGCAAAATTCGCAGTTCAGTAAGGAATAAGTGCGCCTGTAGCCCAGGTTCCTTGTCGGGTGGTGCTGCGGCTATCAGATATGATGAGGCATTTCGGAAAAGTGCCTCACATCGGCCGGGGCTCAGGTGGGACCTCATCCACGACAAAACTTGGATGACACGCGTGCTTAAAGTTCAACCGAGCAGCGGGGATGGGCAGAAGAGAAAAGGGTTTGGGCAACGGGAATCCCCCCGGCACGCATGCTGGGACTTTAACCAGGGATCCTGCAAAAAGGAAAAATGCAGTTTTGAACACAGCTGCTCCACATGTTTTGGGTCCCATACTCGGATCACCTGCCCACAACTTGCTTGCCCGCCCTGTCGGCGTGGCCGGAACCCGGCTCCGGCGGCTCCAAGAAGGACAGCGGCAGCCAGGGAGGATCATTCCCCGTCCAGGCGGCTTGAGATCCCGGATGTGTTGCAGTGCCTCACCCCTTCTCTGGTGCGTTTAAGGTCATTAAGTCTGCTTTTGGATAGGTATCCACGTAGGTTAGAGGCATGGTTCTTATGGGAAGGGTTCCATTTCGGCTTCCACATCCCCTTTTCTGGAAACGGTGGCAACTTCGGCTCCAAATTTAAAATCGGCTAGGGAACTGCCTGGGGTAGTGGTGGCAAACATTTCAAAGGAATGTTTGGTGGGCAGAATAGCAGGCCCCTTTGCAGGGCCTCCGTTGCCCAACCTGCGGGTTTCCCCCATCGGTGTGGTCTCAAAAAGTCCCCCGGGGAGTATAGGATGATTCAGCACTTGTCCTACCCCAAAGGGGGGTTGGTGAATGACTTCATTGACCCGAGCATTTGCTCTGTACGTTATGCCACTTTGGATGAGGCAGTAGGTCTCATTCAGAGCGCGAGATCAGCCTCGCTTCTGGCAAAATGCGACATCCAGTCAGCCTTCCGACTGCTACCTATACATCCCGGGGATTTTGACCTTTTGGGCTTTCATTTTGGGAGATATTGGTGCGTTGACAAATCTACGCCCATGGGCTGCTCCATGGCTTGTGCGACTTTTGAGAAGTTCAGCACTTTTTTAGAATGGGCGGTTAAAGATCGCATGCCAGCGGCACAAGTCACCCACTACCTCGATGATTTCTTGTTTGTGGGTGCGGCAGGTACGTTATGCAGCAAGATCAGGATGCCTGGGACTGGATGCCTCCATTGACATTCGCTGGCTTGCCAAACGTGGCACAAAGTGGCGTGCCCTACTCCCAAGACTGCAGAACTCGGTACTCCGTTTTGGTTCACCTGACACAGTTGTTTTACAGTTAGGAGAAAATGACATCCCCTGTAAAAAGGGGGGAAATGAAAGTTATAAAAAGGCCTAAAATTTATGTAGATTTTATTTAATTTGTATTTTATTGCCATTGATTTAACTTGTAACTTGCAGTTTGTGAATTCTAGATTAACAGAAAACTATTTTTTCTAGTACTATTTTTAACAATATTTGTATTTTAACAGTGTGCTCATTTGTATATGCTGGTCTCTGACTGTAAGTCGAATAAAATTTAATTTAATGTATGTGTATGTGCGTGTACTAGATCCGAGATTTTTCTGCAAGCACGGGGCTTTTTTCAGCCTTGCAGAAAGGTTGTTTTCTCGGTCCATGGCCCCAGTCTCTGGATTTAAGTGTCTGCAGTTGCCTCCGTCCATTAGATTTAAAATTTATCGGTAAAGTACATGTGATTACGGCTGCCTAAAAGAGGCTGAAGTCTTATTTCTACTACTGAGACAGACTGGAAAACTCCAACCTCCTTATGGAAGCATCTGGCTTCTCGAATAGAATTTTCAACCCAGTTGGGGATTGTACTGCATTCCAAGACCTATTACATGTAAATCCAAGAATAGCCTTTTTATGGCAAAGTAAAAACACAGACCACATTCCCTCTGCCACTCTTTCTGCTTTACAGCTTCACATGTAATCCACAGCTGGCATTTGACGGCTTATGCCACACTTTGTGTGATCAGCATTTGCTTTTGCTTCCAGCTGTGGATTTTCTGGCCCCACAGAAATGACCGGTTCCTCTTTTCCTGCTTTCCGAAGCTTCCGTTGATGTACTTTGCGAACTCGGAAAGGCAAGACAGCTGCAGTTTTGTTAGGCAGAAAATAAAGCAGGCAATTTCCACTCTGCTTAGATGGTTCTCGCGTTCTGCTTCCTGACATGGCAACTGTTTTCATTCGTTGTAGACCTAAATTTATTTTGAAGAAATCTTCATTTACTAACAAGTCCCATCCTGAGATTTGCTGTGTGAACAAGAGCTTAGGACTGACTGAAACACTCAAATAATTATATAAACCTAACTTCATAAAACCTGCACAAAGATATTCTGGGTGTGCTGATAGGACGATACGTTTCATGGACATCTATAACTGTTAGGGTTGCCAGCCTCCAGGTGGGACCTGGAGAATTCTTGGAATTACAGAAAATGGCTGCTTTGGAGGTTGGGATTACACCTCACTGAAGTCTTTCTTCTCCACAAATCCTCAGGCCCCATCACCAAAACTCCAGGAATTTCCCAACCCAGAGTTGGCAGCCCTAAACCAGTGGTGGCGAACCTTTGGCACTCCAGATGTTATGGACTACAATTCCCAATTGGCCATACTGGCAGGGGCTGATGGGAATTGTAGTCCATAACATATGGAGTGCCAAAGGTTCGCCACCACGGCCCTAGACTATGTCCAAAAAGTGATTCCCCTCCTCTACATGATTCTCCTGCTACTGCTTCATGATGGGTTAAGAGCTGAAATGAGGGCAAGTCTTTCAAGGCTGACTTTTCCTTTGCTAACATGAAAGTAGACTGTGCGAGTCTCTCTGTTCCCAACATGCAAGAAAGCAGGAGAGAAAATGCCACCAGATCAGTTCCACAAAGGCAGACAATGGCATTCGAACACCCCTCTCCCCCAAAAAGGTGACTGTTCTCCACATTAAGACGTTCTGGGGAGGAAAATCTTCCCCCTACCGCCAAATGCTATCAGCCGGAAAAATGAAACGGGAGAATGCTCAAAACAGTCTTCGAGGTGTTCCAGACACTACTCAGTAAAGCTGCCAACAGACTGTTGTTTTTTTACATCCAGCTTGACTATATTTCTCTCCTTTGGAGCTGGGTGCCAGATGAGGGTTTTGATTCTCTCTCTCTCTCTTTTTTTTAACATGGAAGATGCAGTTTCCATTTTTCTGGCCAGTTTCCTTCCATGTATTCATTACTGGGGCGGGGGGGGGGGGCGCACATGAATTGCTTTGTGCACAAGTGGGTGTTGAGGGACAGAGAAGACCAGGAATGGTCCTGGAAACGTATCAATTCTGCAGATTCTGCATAAAATTTGATGTGGCACAGGATAAAGAAGAGAGGCCAGAGGAAGAAGCTAGGGTTGCCAGCTCTAGGTGATAGTGGTAAGACACCCCCCAGGATTCTTATGGGCAGTTATAATATGTGTATTTTAGAGTGAAGGTCTGGTTCAAAAATGGCTCCAGAAGGGACAAAATGGAGTCCAGGCAGAAGACAGTTGACATCTAGGAGGACACGGATCTTGTCTTTCCCCCTGACTCCCTTAATAGATTGCAAGTTGTAGAACAATGGGTCTCCTGCCAGAAGCTACTCATCCCATCAGAACTGATGACATCTTTTCATTCAGAAAAATACCCCTAGAATAGAGCTACGATTAACTGCCATCATTGGTAGACCATGATCAGTCTCCTTGAGAATCAGTTGATAGAATTTTTGGCCATTGTGGCTTTCATCTGAGAAAAGCAAGACTTAAACACTTCCATCCTCATTTAAGAATATAAGAATTTACAAAGTGCCCTGCTGGACTAGGCAAGTGGTCCATCTAGTCCAGCATCCTGCCTCACACAGAGGTCAACCAGTTCCTGTGGTGGGTCAGTAACGGTGCATAGAGGAACAGCCCTGCTGGATCAGACCAGTGGTCCATCTAGTTTACCATGCTGTCTCATACAGTGGCTGCACAGTTCCTCTGGAGGGCTAGCAACTCGGCACAGATGCTGAGGCCTTCAAAAAACATCAGAAGAGCCCTGCTGGATCAGACCAGTGGTCCATCTAGTCCAGCATCCTATCTCACATAGTGGCCAACCAGCTCCTCTGGAGGGCTAGCAACTCGGCACAGATGCTGAGGCCTTCAAAAAACATCAGAAGAGCCCTGCTGGATCAGACCAGTGCTCCATCAAGTCCAGCATCCTATCTCACATAGTGGCCAACCAGCTCCTCTGGAGGGCTAGCAACTCGGCACAGATGCTGAGGCCTTCAAAAAACATCAGAAGAGCCCTGCTGGATCAGGCCAGTGATCCATCTAGTCCAGCATCCTATATCACATAGTGGCCAACCAGCAATTCTGGAGGGTCAAAAACAGGGCAAAGAGAATGAGACCTTCTCCTGATGTATTCAGAGATGGTCAACATGAAAGTTCTCTTTAGTCACCATGACCAGTAACCATTGATAGAGCTTTCCTCCATGAATTATGGTGGTTCATGTTTTTGCTTTCTCTCAATGGCCATGACCTTCAGAAAGAATTCCAGCCTATCTGATGACATGCCCCCCCCCCCAAAAAAAAGCTAATGCATTACCAAGTTTTTGTCTGTAAGTGCATGTCCCAAAGTTCTTCAGTTTGATTTAACAAGACAAAATACTGGACAAGAATCACAAAAACATCAGTCCCAGATAGTGTTTTCAAATTGGTTCCAGTTCAGTTGCCGCTTGGTCCTGGGAAATAAATGTGTATGTTGGTTATTTGCTATATTCATCCATTGTAGTGACACCGGTATTGTTATTTGTGAGATTTATGCAAAAAATATGTTGGCATCTGGTTTCCAGAGCCTGTTTTCAAGTAGTCATTTTTTAATTCTGTATAATGTACAATGCTAAGTTGGGAGTCAAGGATTTTTTTCTCCCCCTTTTTTTGCATTCAGTTTGTAATTTGCCAACAAATACAGCAATGATCTCAGTCCCACTGTAGTCCCACAGTGGTTTGCTGGAGCAAAGAATTTTGTCCGTTCTAAAGGGTGCACTTCCCCTGGCCATGAGCTTTCACCATGAAGCTGCTCTTCAAAAATTGCTGCCATACATGACACGAGGAAGCAGCTGTGGGACTTGTTAACACAGTCGAGGAAGCTGTCCGGTGATTTTGTTTCCATTCCAGGCTAAAGGGAGTTCCTCTGGGAGCCAGTGACAGAGCACTTGAAAAACGCATTTTGTGGGTTGAAAGCGTGCCATAGAAGACATGGCCGGGGCCCAAGGCAAACCCATCTCCTTTCATGCTTTAGTGGGGCACTTGAGGTTTTTGGCTCTGGGAAGGAAATAAGTGACTGTTTTGGCCACGGAGGTAGAATTTGCCAAAAACCTGGACTGGCAGCTGTTGGCAACCGAGAATGACATGCATCAAACAGGTAACAGAGAGCTTTACTGGAGATTAAATTTTTGAAAGCACTGGTGTGAATTATCTACGTGGTGATCTATTTTTGAGCAATCTGTGTAGAAGAGGCATCCTGTAGAATGCATCCGGACACTGTGTTAAATCCCTGTTCTGAGGGAAGCCCCATAATATACTATTCTAGCACAGGTATACAAGCTGTAACATGATACATTCCTTCCTCCTGTGTCCTTTTCTGTGAAAGCTTTCTGAAGGGGCAAACCTGCAAACAGGTAAGATCAACAGCTGCCCATGCCAAAGCTTGCTCTGTTGTGGCTCCCACCTGGTGAAATGGTCTACCTGCCTGAAGTCAGGAACCCCTGCTGTGGAATGTGTAGAACAGAAATGATATAAGACCACTCATCGAGCAATTGAAACCACACAAAGCTCCGGGTCCCGATATATTCAAGCCAGAACTATTCAAATCCTTTATCAACCGGTGGTCACCACTCCTGGCCTTATTGTTTACTTCAATCAACAACACCGGCATTGTCCCCCTGTCATGGACTAACGCTGTTGTAACACCTATATTTGAAAAGGGAGACCCTACCCCCCCCAGTAAACTACAGGCCCATTAGTCTCCTTTCAGTACCAGGCAAGCTCTATGCCAAATTCCTGCTGAACAAACTTCTATCCTGGATTGAACATAACAGGGTCCTGGCCCCTGAACAAATTGGCTTTAAAAATGGGCACTCCACCTTAGACCATTGTATGGTCCTAAGCATGGTCATATCTATGTATAAAACAGAAATGTTCGGGGGGGGCATTTTTAGAAAAGGAATTTGAACTATCCCCCACTTTTTTCAACTGTAAGGTGTCTAAAAGCAGCTTACAAACCTCTTGCCCTTCCCTTTCTCATAACAGACATCTTGTGAGGTACGCTGGGTAGAGAGAGCTCTGAGGGTCATTCACCAGGCTTCATGTGTAGGACTGGGGAAACACACTTGGTTCACCAGATTAGAGTCCCCTGCCCATGTGGAGTGGGGAATCAAACTCAACTCTCCAGATTAGAATCCACAGCTCTTAACCACTACACCGGGGGGACCCCAAAGAGGTCAATATCAATCCCAGAGGGTCAATGGGACTACCCAAGGGGACTACCCGAAGGCCCAGCATGCAGGATCGGGCTGTCTCTCCCCAAGTTCTTGCTTTCCAAGCCCCACAATGCTTAGACAGCGAGAGTGGGGGGGGGGGGAGTGATTCTGCATGTGGGGTTGAGCGAACTCAGCCCTGCATGCAGGATGGTGGAGTCTCTCCCCCTGACTTTGGTTTCCAAGCTCCACAGGGCTTGAAAGCACTGGCGAGGGAGAGATCCTCCATGCCGGGCAGAGCTCGCTCATTCCATCATGGAGGTCTCTCCCTCCCTCCTCCCCCATCTCCCAAGTCCACCCAGAGATGAAGGGGACTGGAAAGTATTCAGATTTATTTGACTTTTCCAGCTTGCAGTGTATTCAAATGCACCTGGGTTTTTTTAATCAGTAAAAGAAAAAGCCAAAAAGAGCCAATATGAATTAACTGAATCTCCAAGCCTGCAAGTCACTTCATCAAGCCCACTCCCAAAGCCAGCACCAGAAATTCCTGGATCCAGGAAGGCCTCCAGCCACACACCCAATCGTCTTTGTCACAGCACAGGACCAGTACCCTCTTTGCATTTTCATTCAGAGAACACTTAATGAACTCAAAACTCCTTTATGAAAATGTAAGTCAATTGCCATGTCTCTAGTACATTTTTGGTTATTTAAGGAGGAGATATTTGCCTCTCAAATGTGAGCTGTCCTGTTTGGACCAGGACCTCTCTGCTTCTTCTTCTGGACTTCTGGACTTCTGTACTGGTAGTATGGTCTATTTCTCATCTCTTGCAACCTCTATCCACATTTATTTCCTCTTGTATGTGTGTGTTGATGTGTCTTTTAACGTATCTCCAAATCTGTCACTTTTCCCTCAATAAAAGTTTCTTTTGATTTGATCAAAGCCAGTCTATTTTTTCCCCAGTACTTTTGATTTGATTGGACGGAGTTTTCAACAAGTTTTCAAGAAATAACGGAGTTTTCAAGAAGCCAGAAGAACAATGGCAACAAACGAGGAAGCCAGAAGAACAATGGCAACAAACGAGGCTTTCAGGGACCTAGCAGCCGGGTCCCACTCCCAAGGTGACATCTCTTCAGATGTCATGGAGAATGAGAGTCTGGGTGACGGAGGGTGCCAGTCTGAGGTGGGGGAAGATGCTCCCTTAGATGGGACCCCTTCCTTAGCTGGTGGTCAGATATCCTCTCGCACTGAGGATACCCCTTGGGGAGGTGGGGGGCTCCTTGTAGTGGGTGATTCGATCATTAGGAATATAGAGAGTTGGGTTTCCAGAGAGGCTGATGACCGACGATGGTGGACTTGCCTGCCTGGTGCGAAGGTTATGGATGTCTCATTGCCTAGATAGGCTGTTAGAGCAGTGCTGGGGTGGAGTCAGGGCAGTTGTGGTCCACATTGGTACCAATGACATTGGGAAATGTAGCCGGGAGGTTCCTGGAAGCTAAATTCTAGGCTGCTAGGGAAAAAAAGGTTAAAAATCCAAGACCCCAAGGTGGCATTCTCCGAAATGCTACCTTGTCTCCACGCCAAGCCAGAGGCGAAAGCTAAGGCAAGCTGGAGATACAGCAGGGTCTCAAATGCGTGGATGAGAAGGTGGTGTAAGGCAGAGGGTTTCAGCTTTGTCAGTGGAACAGGGGAACCTTTTGGGATAAGGCAGGCCTGTACAAAAGGGACGGGCTTCATCTTTAACCAAAAAAAAGCGGTAGAACCAGGCTGCTGGCTCTCAACGTTAAAAAAAGGTGGCAGAACAGCCTTTTAAACTTGATCCTTGGGGAAAGCGCCGACCCAGGAGCTGAGGTGGTGACTTCTCGGGTTCGGGAATACAGAGTCCACATGGGGATGCAGACAGAGAGGGAGAGTTTTTCTAAATCCCAGCCACATACAGCCGAGGAGCATAGCAATGTGATAAGAGTGATAGTGTCTACAAAAGGCTAGGAGGGCAAATCAACATAAATCCCAGTAGTTAGGGACAGAGACACAGAGTATACAAGTGTCTCTATGCTAATAGTAGAAGCATTTGACCCTAAAATGGGGGGGGAGCTTGGAGTACATAGAGTTTTGAAAAGAAGGGACATTGATATAAAGTGGGCATCCCACAGAGACATTATGGTGGAATGAGGAGAACCAGTGGGATGCTGTTATCCCAGGTTACAGGCTCTACAGGAAGGATAGGACAGGGCGTATTGGGGGTGGGGTGGCCCTCTACATCAAAGAGAGCATAGTGTCACATAAAATAGACGAAATGCAGGGGGAGCTGATTCCTCTACATTAGAGAAGCACTGTTGTGGATATCAATGTACCAGGGGTGAAGCATAGTTTAACAGTAGGAATATAATATCGCCCCCCTGACCAAAGTGCACAAAAAGAGGATTCTCCCCTGAGATGGAAAAAAAAAAAAAGGAAATTAGAGAGGCCGAAAACAAAAGCAAAAATGTTGTGGCAATGGGCGATTTTAACTATCCCACCATACACTGGAAACATGCATGTTCAGGTCATAGTAAAAGGGAGAGAACATTCCTGGATATGCTAAATGACTGTGGCTTAGGAGCAGATGGTTTGTAGAACCAAATCCAGGGGAGGAAGGGTGATCCTAGATCTAATTCCTATGTGGGACCCGGTAGACCTGCAAAGGGAAGTCAGTGTTGTTGAGCAGATAGGGAACAGCGACCACAATGCTAGTCAGATCTACAGTATCTCTGCATACGAACAAGGCGGACAACTACTAATGTAGTTACATTCGGCCTTCAGAAAGGGAAATTTCTCAAAGATGAGGGGGATAGTGCTATGCAGGAAGCTGAAAGGGAAAATCAAGAGAGTCAAAAATGTCCAAGGTGCTTTGAGGTATATTTAAAAACACAGTCTTAAAAGCTCTCAGCTTGAATGTGTTCTCGCAGGTTAGTGAAAGTGCAGCAGCCCAGTCCAAAAGAAAGCCACCATGGTTATCAAGGGAGGTTGAGGATGGTAACATTAGGAAAAAAAGATGTCTTCTTTAGGAAAAATGGAAGTCCAACTTAACTGATGAAGAATACCAGAGAGAATCACAAATGGTGGCAAAAGAGAAGCAAGTTAGCTGTAAGGGGAGGCAAAAAAGGATTATGAGGGAATGCATGGCTGCGAACATCAAGACTAGCAAATAAAACAGTTCTTCAAGTACATCAAAAGCAGGAAGCCAGCTAGGGAAGCTGTAGGGCCCAAGTTAGATGATGAATAAAGGAACAAAAGGTGTGCTAAAAGATGACAGGGAGATTGCAGAGAAGTTGAATGAATTCCTTTGCATCTGTCTTCACTCCAAGAGGAGGTGAGGAAAATTCTGCACCTGAACCAAGCTTCTTAGGAGGCTTAATCCGAGGAACTAGCTTAAGATAGACAAGGAAGAAGTTCTGGCAGCCATTGATAAACTAAATGCTACCAAATCCCTGCTTGGCCCAGATTGCATTCATATCCAAGAGTTCTTTAAAGAGCTCAAGCATGTAAATTGCTGATCTTCTCACATTAATATGCAACTTATCCCCTGAAATCAGGGCTCCATCCCTGAAAGACTGGAAGCAAGATGGCCAATGTCACACCCTCAATCTTTAAGAAAGGGTCTAGGGGGACTCCAGGGAAATTACAGCCAAGCCAGTTTGACATCTGTTCCTGGTAAATTAGTAGAATCTATCATTAAAGATAAAAAATTATTAAACGTAGAGAAAAGCAAGACTCTGCTGAGGAAGAGTCAGCATGTCTTTTGTAGAGGCAAGTCCTGTCCTACAAACTTTCTAGAGTTCTTTGAGGGTGGTAAACAGACATGTGTGGATAAGGGGAACCAGTGGACATTGTCTACTTGATTTCCAAAAGGCTTTTTTGACAAAGTTCCCTCACCAGAGACTGTTGAGAAAAACTGGAGCTAATGAAGGAATAAGAGGGGAAGTCCCTCCTATGGATTAAAACTGGTTGAGGAACAAACAGAAACAAAGGGTGGGTATTAAAATGGGAAGTTCTCACAATGGAGAGATGTAGGGAGTGAAGTCCCCCAAGGATCCGCTTTGGGACCAGTGCTCTTTAATCCTATTCCATAAATGACCTGGAAGTAGGGGTGGGTAGTGTGGTGGCTAAGTTTGCAGATGACACCAAATTCATGTAGGTGGTAAGAACCACAAAGGGGATTGGCGTAAGAGTTCCAAGTGGACCCTTGGATAAATTAGGTGAGTGGGCTAAGAAATGGCAAATGCAGTTCAATGTAGCTAAATGTAAAGCTAGATGCACATAGGGGCAAAAAAAATCCAAACTTCACATACACACGCTTACATGGGGTCAGTGCTATCAGTCACAGACCAGGAAAGGGATTTAGGCGCCTTAGTGTGGATAGTTCCATGGGAATCGTCAACTCAATGCAACGGGCAGCTGTGAAAAAAAAGGCAAAACTCTGTGCTGGGGATCATTAGGAAAGGAGTTGATAATAAACTGCAAGGATTGTCATGCCCTTATATAAAGCAGTAAGCGACCGTGACTTGGAATACTGTCAGGTTCAGTTCTGGTCGCCAAGCATCTCAAAAAAAAGGGATATCAAGAGATAGAAAAAAGTGCAGAGAAGGGCAACGAGGATGATTGAAGGATTGGAGCACCTTCCTTATGTGAGGAGAGGCTAGCAGCGCTTTGGGTCTCTTTTTTTTTTTTTTTTAGTTCTGGAGAGGAGACGCCTGAGGGGGGATATGATTGAAGCTTCCATAAAATTATGCATGGGGTAGAAAATGCTGACAGAGAGAAATTTTTCTCTCTTTCTCGTAATACTAGGAACCAGGGGCATCTATTGAAAATGCTGGGGGGAAGAATTAGATCCATTAAAAGGAAAACACTTCTTTCACGCAACGCGGTGTGATTGGTGTTTGGAATATGTTGCCACAGGAGGTGGTGATGGCCACTAACCTGGATAGCTTTAAAAAGGGCTTGGACAGATTTATGGAGGAGAAGTCAATTTATGGCTACCAATCTTGATCCTCCTTGATCTGAGATTGCAAATGCCTTAGCAGACCAGGTGCTCAGCAGCAGCAGCAGCAGAAGGCCATTGCTTTCACCTCCTGCATGTGAGCTCCCAAAGGCACCTGGTGGGCCACTGCGAGTAGCAGAATGCTGGACTAGATGGACTCTGGTCTGATCCAGCAGGCTAGTTCTTATGTTCTTATGTTCTAATGAAGTTAGGATTTGGGGTTTGAATATTTCACTTTTCGCGTTGTCAACGGAGTGATGACTTGGAGATGAAGACAGAGTCGCTCTACAAAGTGTCATTCAATTATCAAAATGAAAGATGGCAACATACCGTGTTTCCCCGAATATAAGACAGTGTCTTATATTAATTTTTGCTCCCAAAGATGCGCTATGTCTTATTTTCAGGGGATGTCTTATTTTTCTGTGTTCTGTTCGTCGGGTATACTTCCAAACAAAAACTTTGCTATGTCTTACTTTCGGGGGATGCCTTATATTTCGCACTTCAGCAAAACCTCTACTATGTCTTATTTTTGGGGGATGTCTTATATTCGGGGAAACAGGGTAGTTCGAGAACCAACAGAACACTGTCATGATTCCTGTCCTCAAAAAGCAGCGGCAAACGTTGCCAGAATCAAAATGTGAGAGCAGTAAGTGCTATTCCTCACAACGTGAACAGAACAGACAGTAATTTGCCTAACCCAAAACCCATAAATTTTGACATTCCTGAAAAGTATAGTCAGCTGCTACTTCATGATTCAGAAAAGGATAATCCAAACAGAACTCTGGCTTTAAGAGATAGTCATCTTAGGATCCAATTGAACAAAGAAACCATTTATGGAGATGGCACCTTTGATAAAGTGGCCAGTACATTTTACCAGCTGAACAGGTGGCATGCCAAGGTAGGTAAATTCATACCCACCATCTCTGTACATCTTACTATGAAAATAGGACATGGACATCTAAAACGGAATGTTTTCAGTAATGAAGCTGTTGATCCCAGATCTGGCACCTCAAAAGGTTTTAGTTGATTTTGAGAAGACTGGTACGAATACAAGTAACGGTTAATTTTCCACATGCTGAGGTCAAAGGATGTTATTTTCATCTGTGTCAGAGTTTCATCAGGAGAATCAAAAATGTTAGCTTGAAGACGGAATACTAAATTAATGTCAACATAAAAATTGCACTGAAGTCTCTGGTTGCATTAGCCTTTGCCCCAATGTGAAAAGTGTTTTTAATAAGCTGGCTGCCGTGTTTCCAGATGAAGACAGGTATAAGGAGGTGCTCCTGTTCTTTTCTACAGATATTGAAGATGCAGCTGATAGAGACCCTCAGTTTCCCATAAGATTATGGAATCATCATGATGCAACCCTTGAATGGGCAACTCTCCATGTGGGGATTTTTCTGTGTGTTTTTTCCAACGAGAAATCTGTCCCAAAATATTTTTTGTCTTTCTACTGTCCCTGCCAGTCCCACTTCCCCAGAAGCCTTAAGGAAGCTGTTTTATATCCAACCACTGCACTGAGAAGACAAGAAGAAGAAGAAGAGGAGGAGGAGGAGGAGGAGGAGGAGGAGGAGGAGTTTGGATTTATATCCCCCTTTCTCTCCTGCAGGAGACTCAAAGGGGCTTACAATCTCCTCGCCCTTCCCCCCTCACAACAAACACCCTGTGAGGTAGGTGGGGCTGAGAGAGCTCCGAAGAACTGTGACTAGCCCAAGGTCACCCAGCTGGCGTGTGTGGGAGTGTACAGGCAACTCTGAATTCCCTAGTTAAGCCTCCACTGGCAACTTGGACTAATTCCCTCATCGAACTGTGGATCACCTCCTCTGCCCCCCATACTACCGGCCCCCAAGAACACAACTCTGGGTGGGGGATCAACTGCAACACAGGATAAGCATCAGGAACATTTCCTGACCATATGAAGAATGGAAAATCTCTCAGCTGTCATTAGAAAAGAATATCCTTCACTGAAATAACAAAACTCGTGTTTAACAGGGCCATCCTCAACAGCTTAACCTTTCTAATCCCATTGATTTTGGCATAGTTACTAAAGCGATAACTATGTAGGACTGCCCTAAAAGTGAGCATGACAGCATTCCTGTACCAGAAACATCTTATTGCTTCAAGAAAAAAAAAGAAAGTATCCTGAAAATGAATCATATTTTTTTCATCACTGTTCGAATTTAGCCAGTGTTAATGACCATGCTCGATTTTCACAATTACACAGTAACACAGATACGTATCCAGTAAATGGTAGCTTGATAATTATAGCTACTGCCAGCTGGGCATTTTGTGCTGCAGTTTTCCTTAAGTATTATGATTATAGCCACAGATGAATACTATAGAAAACAACGACCACCACAGTCTTTCATTTAGGTACACAGATGGACCAGTGGACATCCAATGTGGTTTTCATTCTTTAAAAAATACAATAAACCCACACCAAATTGCTTTAGAGCTCTCATGAGTTTGAGAATCAGACTGTCCTTTCAGCACAGTGGCATACCACTAATGGGGACATGGGGTAACCCATGTCCCCGGGCGCACACTGGTCCATCACATGGGGGCAATGGTGGGATTCAAATAATTTAACAACCGGTTCCGGTGGAGGGAATTCAAATAATATAACTGGTTTTTTACAAGCACCATTTTAACAACCGGTTCTGCCAAAGTGGTGCGAACTTGCTGAATCCCACCACTGCCTCTGCCCCACCTCTGGATCGCCTTCAACAAATGAAATAAGGAATTTTTACTATTTGCCCACCTCCCATATACTTTGAATTTTCCCCCTATAAGTTGTTTTACATGTACTTTTGCGGGGGCGTTCGTTTTAGTAACGTGTTCCTGAATTTAAGATTCTTGCGTGTCGTCATTTCCATTGAGAAGAAGCGCACCTGGACTTACCCGGGGTGCCGTTGCGGCAAAGGGGAGGACGGAGTGGACGGCTTGCTTTCCCTGTGCAGTGGGGTGAGTGGGTGACGTGATGGGGGAGAACCGTCACGTGATGAGGGAGTCGGGAAGGTTATATAAGCCAATGCCCGGCTCAGCTCAGCCTCTTCACAAGGCTTCGAACAAGCAGACCTACCCTCCCTCCCTTTGGGCAGTTGTTTTATTGAATGTTATTTATTGTCAGACATTTGTCACAGTCTGGGCGGTTTTCAGGGCATAGGGACACATCCTTTGCGGGTAGGCAGGCTTGCATGCCAGACCTTCCCACAGCAGGGGCCTCAATAAAAGATCTGGGGGTAGTGGAGGGCCTGAGGGTGCAGGCTTGGAAGTCCTGTTTCGAGCTCACTACCTCCGGCAGGAGGGGATGTCACAAATGGGTAGGCACCCAAGTGGCATCTAAAAACCTCCTGTTCCGATTCCATGGGGGTCGGTGCCGGGTTCAGCGGTTCATTGCCCGAAGGGCCAGGGGTCAGCCATGGGGCTGACCAAGAACAGGTTCAGTGGTACACTGCCTGGTGGCCAGGGTGTGTCCCATTTATGCTCGCCCAGCTTCCTACAGTTATGTGTTATTGTTAATAAACCGGACTGCGGCCATGTCTATTCCAACAAATAAAAGTGTATACGTGTGGTTAATTGCGGAAGCAAAATCTGCACATCTGCACGCAAAACCCTGCCTTCTTGCTGGGCCGATTGCTAGTTTCGGTTCGGCACTATCAATTGTTACTTCGGAAGCGGGTAACACATAAGAGATCCCATGCATAGAAACATCAACAGGGAGACAACCACCCCCAAGTGAACAGGAAGGCCACAGAGACCCCATGCATAGAATCACTCACAGGGACACAACAACTTCAAAGCAAACAGGGAGGCCACAGAGACCCCACCTCCTGTGAGGCAGGAGTTGTGAGGAAAAAATGGAAAAAGGGGAAACCATCTTTTCTACCTGAAATTCCTTGGGGAAAAAGTGGGATTTTTTTTTTAAAGTGTTAAAATAACAAGAGGAGAAATATAAATTCTGTGAGAGAGAGAAAAACTGCCCACAGTCATGCCTACATTGCAAAGCAGAATAGCTGGGCAATTTAGAAAATTCATAACATGAACTCACTGAAAAGATGGTGAGGAGAATGAATTATATACTAAACAAGTTCACAAAAGGAGAAAATAAAGTGAAGAGGAGGCAATGTAATTTTTTTTTTAACATGAGGGGGATATGGAACTTGCATTTGTGAGTGTTTTTTAAAAAATTTACAGTAAAAATATAGTTTACTTCATAAAATTGCTGTAGGATTGAGGGGACCTGAGGGGAGGGGCTTATCTATCCAGAGCTTCCAAAAAAGGCGGGAAAGCATCGGAGGCTGCCTTGAGGTGATTAGGCCACAAGGGGAAGGGGTTTTTACACCTACAGACAAATTTGGTCCCTAGGAGAACACTTTCCACTTATATTCCCTTACCAGGCCAGCCTAACTTTGACTACAGCACATTACTTGGACAAGATCTCTGGTTGGCTGATTGGGTTGCCGGGTGGAGTGGGTTGGGTTGGTGGGCTTTTCCTATAGCAACGTGGTTCTATTGTGCATTTCCTTGAAACCAACTCACCAATTGCTTCCTCCAGGAGAAAGCTGTTCTTGAGCTGCAGCTAATTACTTTGAGCTGGGAGCCAGCACAACTCGACAACAGGGTGCTGATGAGTAAGTGAGCATTTTCGCGGTTTTGCACCCAAACATTACACATTTGTTCCTGAGAAAGGGGGTGCCAGCAACTATGTGCTTTGTACTGTTGGCTTGATGTTTGACCGTAAGTGTAGGCCAATGTAATCTACTGTCATGTGTATGTATTAGGAAAGCACTGTAACTTGCAGCAGGCCACGATAGTCTGGTTGGACAGTGACAGTGACAGTCTGGCGTGCCAGGCACGCAGTCCCCAAAGCAATCATGCGCTCTTGTCATCTTTCAGTGTTACTTAACCAGCAGATAGAGAACACGCATTGAATGTTGGCCTGGCACACAGAACGAGGCACCCAATATGCAATGCGGAGCAACGTTGATTACAGGCAGGACTGAGAATCAAACACTGAGATGGCCAGTGGTGCTGAACATTTTGCATTTCAACTATAGTCCGAGACCTGCAGTGGCTCGTGAACAGTCTGGAGGCGGGCCAGAAAAGGATGGAGGCGGCACTGCAGAGGCTCGAGGAGGCACAGCGTAGCACAGAGGCAACGGTGAAACGCCTCATGGAGTTTTGCGAACGGCGGCTGGGGCCCATAGGCGAGCCAGAAGCAGAAGAACAGGAATAGACTGTTCCAAAATGTTAGGCTCTTTGGGGTGTTTGGATGGGTTGGGGAGTTAGGGTTGTTTGTTTACTGTGGGTTGTTGTACGGTTGTTTGTTTCTGTTTTATTAAAAAAAGCCTTCATTGCAAATTACAGGGCTATCATTCTTGGCAACTGGGGGTGGAGGGGTGCTGTTTCCACCAACACTCGTCAGCTCCCCGTATCCGTGTTCATGCCCATCGCATCGCTTAAATGGGATAGCATAGGGAGGAAATGTTCGCTGCAGATTAAGTTAGTCTCCGTCCAGCTGACAGTTTGTAAACATAGAAAAGCTCAGTGGTCTCCAAGCCTTGTCGGTAGAGGCACTGGGCATAAAACAGAGGTCAAATGGACTTGTGCACAAGGCACTGCACACAATATGGTTCAAGGTTCAATTTGGTAACTTTCCTCCCCACTCCCCCAAACACACAGGGAAGCATGGCTTGCATTCCAATTCCAACGAACCACACACATTGCTCCAAACACCAAGCACTGAGCAATGATATGCATTTTTAAATGAGGACACTTTGTCTAGTCACCAATCCCTGCTTCAGTGTTGAAAAGACAGGTGCCTGTGCAATTGGATGCAACGAACTGGAACATTTGTTAACAGTAACTTGTGCAGAACTTCTCTCCACCAGAAATGCGGACGGACAGTTGACACACATAACAAAAACTGAACAACAAAGTGTAACTTTCAAAACAAACTCAAAAGTCTAAGATATCCCTTTGCCTTTAACCCTTACATCCCTGTCCTTGATATTGGAACTGTCCATGCTATCCTTACCCGGTGACCCGCCCACGGCTCCTGAAATGCATACACATTTAGCAGTAGGTGCTCGGTTGTGTGGCCGCAGCACAGGTTTTTTTCTTGGTGCGTGGAATGTGTGGGGATAATGGCCTTTCCTGAGTTGCCAGTACACAATTCTCCAATTCTGAATCATCACTGGTGGCATTTAGGGGTGGTGGTGCACAGACCAATTGTGGATTGTGGTTGTTATTTACCGGGAGTGTGGTGCCTGACTCCGGCATCAGGATGTTGAAACCACGGAATAGGTCGACAGCAGTATTTCCCTGGCTCTGCACTGAGGGGGAGGTTGATGTGGTTAAGACTACTGGCTGTGCTGTGGAAGCAGGGGCCACCTCCTCCACCCAAGCACGGCCATGCTCCTCTGCGGCCATCCTACGCTCCATTAAGCCTAGCATCCTCTCCAAAATTGAGTAGACACGATTCTCCGACCGCACCGATGGCCATTCTCTGCTCTAGCAAGCCCATTAGGTCACACACATTTCTGTTTCTATAGTGAAGGACAGAAACTTTGCCACCCTCTTGATAGGCAGCTCACGTCTGCCCAAATATGGACAAATGTCCAGGCACGGCCCTGTCCTCAGCGCCCGGACTTAGCACAGCAGGGCAAGGGCTGGCAAAGGGAGAGACAGCAGGATAACAGCAGACAGAGTAAAAGGCAGCAGAGTGAGTGTTGGCAGGGAGGGGCCTCTCACAGCTGAACCGGCTGTGAGAGAGGGTGTTGAGCTGCAGCTTGGCCAAGAGGAGGAGTAGATAAACGGAGAAGGGAAATGGGCCTCTGGAGCTGCCGCTGCAGCGGGGACTGGGGAGGGCGTTGGCAGGGGAAGGGAGTGGTAGAGAGGCAAGGAGCTTAGAATGAGGTGGGGGAACAGGCTGGGGAACCCCGGGCTTCACACCAGCTGCACACCCACCCCACCCCTGTGAAGCATAACAGGGTGGGACAAGGAAGCCGGAGAAGGGGAGAAGCAATCAGAGGGCTCTCTTCTGTGAGGCAACAGAGAGAGGGAGAGGGGTCAGGCAAGCCGGTAGCTCTGGCAAATGGCACTGGGACCCCAGGCCAGGGTACGGGAGGAGGGTACAAGGAGTGACCTAGCGAAAGGCGCCCTGTGGGCAAGACTGTTCCTTGGCCCTCAGGGCCAAGCTAAGGTAACATTGTCTGGGGAGTCCAACCCCCAGGTCAGAGAAGGTGGGTTGGTACAGCCACCTGCGGGGCCAGGGCAACTAGGGGAAACACCACAACAAATGCTTATAAGAATATAGTATATATAGATATAAGGGAAAATATAGGAAAATTAATACACAGATGGTACATTACCCCACTGAAAATATCAAGAATAAATAGTAAATTTCTACCCATTTGTTGGAAATGCGGTAATGCAGTAGGTTCTTTCTTTCACTCATGGTGGACATGCGGAAGGGTGCAGGTGTTCTGGACAAAAATCCATAAGATGACAGTTGATTTTAAAAATGAAATTTGAAATGCTTCCAGAAATTTATTTGTTGGGGTTCTATAGAAATAAGAAACTTACCTGTCATTCTAAATTGTTAACCTATATAGTGTCCTTGGCTCGCATTGAGTTAGCAAAACACTGGAAGACACCCCAGATACCTTCTATAACTGACTGGTACATCAAATTATGGACGTATATGGATTTAGATCTGCTAACTGGGACTTTGCAAGCTAAAGATACACAAGAAGATTGGATATTATTGAAAGAGTTTTTTGAGACATTTCACGTATTGTAAGATTAATGTAAGATTTACAAAAGATTTTGGTTCACTCACATGTTTTGGTTTTCTTATAAGGTATGTTGACTGAGTATAGTACGTTTAGTTAAGTTAAAAACTATGTGAGTTGAGAAGCTAGCAAGTGTTATTATAGTTAAAATTGATGAATAATAGTGACGATTGGTTGAAGTTGTAACTGTCTGAATATATGTATTATTATAATAAGACAAACCCTGGTAAGGGGTATGATTTATATATATTATTATTCAAATTTTTTAAAACGATGTTAGATGGTTATCTGAATGCATTATACAACTTGAAATTTAATAAACATATTTAATTTTAAAAAACAAGTGGAAAAGAGGGGCTTTTTTAGGACACCCAACCAAATTCAAAATAAATGGAAAAGCCTTAAGAAAGAGCGGAGAGAGCGGAGAAGCAGAAGAAAGAGAAGAGAGAGAGAGCGGAGAAGCAGAAGAAAGAGGAGAGAGAGAAAGCGGAGAAACGGAAGAGAGGGGAGTGAGGGAGAGCAGAGAAGCGAGAGAGAGAAGAGAGTGGGAGCACGGAGAAGACTTGGGGGAACGAAAGGAGACGAGGGGAGGAGAAGAGGCTGACTGGGGAAAAGACGGCAGACCCCCAATAGGGGGGCTGCAGGCCCCAGGCGCCCGTAGGAAGAGCCTAGCAGAAAGGGGGGGCTTCTTCCCCTCACCCCTCGGAGGGCACCCTGAGGTTTAGGCAGCTAACTTTGAGCGCTCCAAAGACCGGGGCTACAGACGAGGAGACCAACACCTCGGAAAGGGACGGTGGGACGGATTGTCAGCCCTCACCGCAGGAGGGGGAGGGGGAACGCCACAAATGGAGTAGTGGTACTTGTGTATATAGACCTATCCCCAGATAATGTTGAAGGTGGGAGAGGGGCTGAGGTCTAAAACACACCCAAAAAACAGAAGAGCATTTTCTTTTTTTTTATTTTGCAGGTTGCATCTGCGTAGCTATGCATGTGTAGTCAATTGTATTGTGGAACAACTGGCACGGCTGTGGGGATTTATTTCTGTGTGCCTGTGTAGCAAGACATCTGTAGCAGGATTTTTTGTTTAAAAAGTGTCACCATGTGTAAATACAAAAGCAATCCAGACTGTTTCCACGGACTCCAATCGCTGCCTGCACGGCACACATGTGTATGGGGAAAAGGGAAACAGATTCCTTTACAACGACTGCAACTTGTTGTACATTTGCTTTGTCACTTTTAAATCTCAGTGAGATTTGCCTTTTAATTTTTAAACGGCTACAAAAGGGAAGAGAGATTCTTAGTGAACAGACTGAAGTTTATTTAAATGTTTTGGTATGCATTTGTGGCATCAGAAAATGAATTGGATTCTACAGTGGCAATAAAGTATATGTGTTTAGGAAGTCAGCACTAGTATAACTGCAAATTTGGAACATAATCATAGGTAATTCCCTTTCATCATTCACGGTGAATAAATTTAGGTGTGGCAGATTCCAGAGGAACTTCAAACAGATTATCGCTTCATCTTTATCGTATTAGTCGTTCCCTAGAGCAACACATTTTGAATTCTTTTTTTCATACTGAACAATGCAGAGAACTTTGAAAGCAGGTAAATAATCACCAGATTAATTCTTAATCCAAAGTGAAGTTGGGAATCATCCATTCCGTGCGCAAAGTGATTGGTGCTGGCATAAACCTAAGATTACCCCTCATTTCTCAAGGGAGTAAAAGAGGTCACTAAGGTTTCAAACATCTGTTATATAACAGAAATTAGTAGAGGGTTTTGTTAAATGATGATGACTTCCCTGTGAAACACCATAAAAAATCTTAAATAATGAAATATTCAAGGCTCCATTCTATCACCCCTGTAAGTTGACCTAATTTCAAAACTTGGGTCCAAACTATTGACTATTTCTCTGTTTAAAAATTCTCGATCAGGAGAGATTATGTGCATGCAATATGAAATGTGTTGCCTCTGTTGGCCGTATATTGCTATAATGCCCCTTCTTCAATACAATTAGGACAAATATGTTGTCCCCCTCAATGGTTAATTGAGAGGGTCTTCCTGATCAACAGAAATTTTTCTTCTTATTGAACGATATTTCTTGTGCCATAACTGAATTAGTTGCCAAATTTCTATGTTATGTTATCAAACTGAAAGATTAGCTGTTCCCCCTCCCACGCGGATTGGAGAAGATATGCATCACGAAGTGGATGTCCGGGCGCGGGCGGAGCGATAGTAGCCGCCCCCGCGCCCGGACTGAAGCCGGCGATCCTGAGGTCGGCTGGGCAGGGGGGTTCCTCGGGACCGGCGCAGAAACGCGTCGAAGTTTCGACGCGAGAATGCTTCGAAGAAACGAAGCTCTGTAGCTCCAGCCGCGCCCGGAGCACGGCTGAGCCTGATCGGCTCGGCATGGACGCGCTGCAGCTGGGCAGGGGCAGGGTTTTGAGTCTGGGAAGGGGATTTAAGGGAGAGCAAAGGGAAGCTCAGGAGCTGCCGCTGCAGCAGGGTGACGTGGGAGGGGTGTGGAGTGGTGGAAGGGCCAGACAGCTCGTGAGGAAGTTGCGTTGGGAGGGTGTGCCAGGGCCACCTCCCGTTAGGCAGCAGTCGCTCGTCCAGTGAGGCAACTGGGTGTGGCGCGTCAGCTGTCTAGCCAACTCCGGCCATTAGTGAGGCAACTGTGGCGGGGCTGGGCCTGACACGCAAGGGATTTAGGGAAAAGACAGCTGGAGAAACCAGAGGGGGCAGCCTTCAACACCAGGTGCCCTGAGGGCTAAATTGTTTCTTGGCCCCTCGGGCCAATTGGAAAAGAACATCTCTGGGGAGGACAACCCCGAGGACAGGGAGGGAGGGAAGGTTCCATCGCCCAAGGGCCCTGCGCAGGGAGGGGAAGCGCCACAGTGGATTCTATCATGGATTCACGGGTGGCTCCAGTACCTGGTCTCTTGGACCCATTACTCAGCTGGTTTCAACAAATGGGTTGATGCTGATAAGGCTTGGGCCCCACAATTAATAAAGGCATTCCACCAACTCTATCCATATCAACCAGGTGGGGGGGGGGGGGCTTAATAGGGGTGGAATGTCAGGGGGATGCTATCTAGTTGATTGAAAGGCATTCCCTGGAACCGCTGGAATTGGAGGGGGTGTCTCTAACCCCTACTTTCCTGGCTCACAGCCTGGGGGTCTGCCTGGACTCTTCCCTTTCTATGGAGAGCCAGGTGGCCCATATTACCCAGGTTGCCTTTTACCATCTTCGTCAGGCCTGACGGCTGGCCCCCTACCTCTCCCAGGCCGACCTGGCCACTGTGATCCATGCAACGGTCACCTCCAGGCTGGACTATTGTAACTCGCTCTATGCGGGCCTTCCCTTGCGGATGATCCGGAAACTGAAACTGGTCCAGAATGCAGCGGCGCGACTGCTGGTGGGTAGGTCATTCAGCCCCGTGCTGCGCCGTCTGCACTGGCTCCCAGTTGAACATCGGGTCACCTTCAAGGTGTTGGTGCTAACCTTTAAGGCCCTTCGCGGCTAGGGTCCCTCATACCTTCGTGACCGTCTCACCCCATATGTCCCGGGTAGGCCTCTGCAATCAGCAGAGGCCAATCTACTGGTGGTCCATGGCCCCTCCATGGTGCGGCTGGCCTCTACCTGGTGGAACGCCCTGCCTGGTGGAACGCTCTTCCATCTGAGGTGTGGGCCCTGCGGGATCCTGGAGAGTTCCGCAGGGCCTTTGGTGAGGCCGGCCGCAGGTTCCCCCTCCAGGATAGCCCTGTACGGCGTGCTATTCCATCATTAGCACGCCCAATATAACATCAAATAACATCCTCTCCCGGCTTTGGGATCGGGCGCTAGGCTTTATGCTTCTTGCTTTTGCACTATTGCCATTTTGTTTAATGCTGCTATGGTTTGTTTTTATAGATTCTGTACATTGTTTTCATTTAACTTACTTTATAGTTGTCATGTTGTCCTTGGCCTGTTGGATACAATGTGGTCCTTGGCCTACTGTACACCGCCCAGAGCCCTTCGGGGGTGGGCGGTTTAACAAATTTAATATATAAATAAATAATAAAAAGGCTGATCTGGGGAATTGAGATTAGCCTGTACACTCCAACACACACACGCTGGGTGACCTTGGGCTAGTCACAATTCTTCTGAGCTCTGTCAGCCCCACCTACCTTACAGGGTGTTTGTTGTGAGGGGGGAAAGGGAAAGGAGTTTGCAAGCCCCTTTGAGTCTCCTATAGAAGAGGGGAGATATAGGAGAGAGAAGGGGGTCTTCTTCTTCATCATCATCATCATCATCATTCTTATGGACACCCTTCTATGCCCCTTCCCTGGTTGTCCACTTGACACCACCCAATCACCTCTCATAACTGAGCAGTCTGTCCTTTTTAAACATTGCATTTCAAGCTACAGGGATTCAGAGATGAGATGGGGGGGGCACTGCACCCTTAATTAGCTATTGTTGTTCATCTGCTGCCACTGCTACCATGTGAGGTTTGCTATTATTTATTGTGACTCAGTTATTTAAAAAAATTAAAAAGTAAACTGCGTTTGCCATAAATAATTAAAGATGGTCTGCTAAGTCCAATCTGTATAGCTCACATTTTTTCAAAAAAAGATAGCAACTTCTCTGCAGAAGCTATGGAAAAAAAGGATGTGGATAAAGAAACGAAAGTGTTCACCGAAATCCCCAAATCATTTCAAATGCAGTACAAATTTCTTTGCTTCCAAGAAGTGATGCTGCAGCGCCTCCTGGTGGTTTTCCAGTAAATATGCTTTTCAAACCAAGAAATCCTCAAAATCTCAAGAGCTAGACGTTAAACTGTACTGGTTCCAAAAAGATCCAGCAATATTGCTTGTTTGATTTTTAATAAGTTCAGTGTAAGGCTACAGCTATCCACCTCCATTTGGTATCCTTGTTACTTATCAATCTAGTTTTCCTAGATTTTTCTGCAAGCTCAAAAGTCGTCTTCATCCAGAACCTGTTAGAATAACTAGTTTTCTATAACACAACGGAAATTATGAGTTTTTCCAAAGGCCGTTCTCAAATAGCACATCTAACTTCATCGTATATGTATAGCTTCCCCAGTGTTAGGTCTCGAACTGTAGTAGTAGACTTTATTTACAGTCAGTGACCAAATATGGTCTCGAACTGTAAGTCAATATACAGACTCTATACAGTGGATCAGTAGCATTTATTGGGAAGTATCAGAGCACCAAAGCTTGGCAAAGCCAATTCTGACGATCCTGGCCTTTGCCATCCCCTTTATCCCACTGTTAGTTCCTGCCCCCGTTTTCGCAAGAAATGTGAAAGATAGTTTGTTTGGGGCTGAGGCGCCCCAAGGTCAGCGACAGATAGTGATAGAGCAGGGGTAGGGAACCTGCGGCTCTCCAGATGTTCAGGAACTACAATTCCCATCAGCCTCTGTCAGCATGGCCAATTGGCCATGCTGGTAGGGGCTGATGGGAATTGTAGTTCCTGAACATCTGGAGAGCCGCAGGTTCCCTACCCCTATGATAGAGTAACCACTAGCATTGAATTTTGAATGCACCATCCAAATACGTATTTTAAATTTACAATGTTGTGCCATTGCTAGGAAGTTGAGCCAAGACTTCAAACTTCTGGTCACTCTTAAGACTCCCATGAAAAGCAGCAGAGCTTTCCCAGAGTGCCTGAAGCCAGCCAGGTCCTGGACCCTTTTGGGTGGCGAGCGCCCACTGGCCCCAATGGAGGGCTTTCCCAAGACGGCCAATGGGGACATCCGGGGCGGTCCGCCCCGGGCGGGCTCCTGCCAGGTCACGTGGGGGGCGGCAGCAGCGGCTGCTGGCTGCCGGTTGTGGCTGGGCCGCTGGGCATGCCTGGCCTTGCTGGGGCGGACGTGCAGCCCAAGCAGGCCTCCTTGTGGGCGTGCTGAGGCTGCCTGAGGGGCGGGGAGTTCGAAGGGGCGGGCCCACAGCTTGAACAGGCACCACATGTGACCTGGTGGCTAGCAAATGGCTAGAAGAGGAGCAACAGAAAGGCTGCCCTAAAGGGAGCCCTTTCCACTTCCGCGAGCCATTAGCAGCCCCCGAGCGCCTGCCTGCCGGAGCCTGAAGACAAGCAACAGGTCAGGTAAGCAGCAGGCACTGGCCAGCAGGTAGCAAGCCTGGCCTTGGATCCGGCAGGGCGGGCAGGGGCGGCGGCAACCCGCTGTTTGGGAGGGCAGGGGGGTGGCCTGGGCAACTCTCTTCCTCCCCTCGGCTGCTCTGGGTAGTAATGGTGGAGGGCAACTGCCCATACGGGGGGGGGGGGGCGCAAAACTCAGATTTCGTCCTGGGCTACATTTTCCCTAGCTACGCCCCTGCAAGACGGGGATGATTTTTACTGCTTTCTCCTGCTCCACGCCTCTATGAAGCCCTCTAGGACAGTGGGGCGGTGCACCAGCAACACAGTCCCCGGCCACCTCCACAGTCTGGATTGGGCTGTCAGTGTTCCTGTTCTGAATGGGGAATCCACAATGCTGCAGCCACTAACCCGATCCTTTTGAGACTAAAAGTGTTATAGGATGTTTAGAATGAATGAATGAATGAATGAATGAATGAATGAATGAATGAACGAACGAGCGAGCGAGCCTTTATTGGCATACAGTTGTAACAAAATATAAAAGGATGAGAAAAATAAAACAAAACATACATACCATAAAGTATCATTTACATTTGTTTATATCTGTCCGGGCTCAACTGAGACCCCGACTGTCAAGCCCTCCGAGCCCGAACTTCCTGCCTCCTCGCAGAGTGGGGGGGGGGGCTAAGAACGGGCCCACGGACACCCAAGGGCTGGGAGTCCAGCTGGCCTCTAATGAAGCTGCTGCAGCTAAACCTGGCTTCCCCAGAGGGGACCACTAACACAGCCGAGCAGGCTCTGCACACAGCTGAGCCGGCTAAGGGGGTGGGGTGGGGCACCGGAATGAGACGAGCACGGCAGATGGGGAGAGGGCAGGGGGCGAAGGGACATGGGATATAAGGAGGACAGAAAGCAACATCAGAAGGAGGAATACGGAGACGGGAGGGGTGGAGAATGGAGAGGGGAATGGGAGACTGGGAAAGGAGCAGAGGGAAAGAGGGAAACTGGGAGGAGAGAATGGAGGGGACGCAGGAGGGCAAGGGTGAGGAAGGAGCCAACTTGAGGGGGGGGGAGAGAGGGTACCGTGGACTAGGGGACCCTAGCTGCTTAGAGCCAGTCAGGGGAGGCGTCTGAGCCCCTCCACAGGCATCAGAGACACAGGGGAGGGGAGAATAGACTGTGGCTGCGGGCAGACACCCTGGCCATCCACCCGGTAGGCGAGATTGCTTTTTGGCCCGCAGGGCCAACTGGAAGCATTAGTGAGTGGGGCTGACACCCCCCAGGTCAGGGAAGGAGGGAAGATCACACAGCCCACTGACAAAAGGGGGGAGGCAGAGCGTCGCAGAGTGGTGGAGAATGCAAGTGTAACCCCCATGCTCAGAATGGGTTGACCCAGAAAGGGGTGGAGACTCAAAGCAGCAGAAGGCTGCAGAGCTCTTTGGAGGAGACAAGGCTACCAGACTCGGACCTTGGTTTGTATAAGCCCTTAACACCTTGTTAAGGTAACTGCAATGTTGTTGGGAACTACTGGGAAGGTAGTTGTTTATTTTTGCTATGTTGTAAATGTTGGAGTTTATTGTTTCAGGGGTTTTTTATGTCTGTAATGGGTGAGAGTTCTCCTGGAAACCTTCATCATGTTGAATCCTGTTCATCAAGCCCTTGGAATTTTCAGGAGCCAACCCACTTGCAACGAAGAATTGGACTTGGCAGTATCAGTAGACTGTAAATAGAAGGACTTGAAAATGCAACCTGAACAAGACCTTGAAGTGTGATGTTAAATGTTGATGTTATATGTTAAGTAAGTAAACCATTTTGTTTTTAAAATTTGTTGTTGCAAACTCATTTCAAGTTCTGCCCCACAGAACCCACAGATAGAGGTTACACAGGCACCGAACAGGTGGCGGCAGACCCATCCCTAGCTTACCCCGCACACCGGGTTGGATTTCCCCGGGGAGCTGGGTAGTGAAACCAGCTACCTTTGCAGGGGCAGCAGGGGGCATATCCCCAAGGGCCTCACCAGGCGGGACACCCGCCATGGAGGGGGGGAATGGATTTTTCCCAGTTCGGCCAGTGGATGGCAAACACCAAGCCAAGCTCACGGGCAAATTGGTGCAAATCCAACAGGACACTCATGTGGCCTTGATGAAGGAGGTCATGCAGCGACAGGACCTCACTCAACGGTTGGGAGAAATAACAGGGAAGGGGGCGCCAAACCCCACAGGGGCCAGGCGGCTGCCCCACATGCCCCTGACCAAGCTAACAGCCGACGATGACATAGAGAGCTTTCTGGAGGCCTTTGAGCGTACCGCTGAAGCGGCAGAGTGGAATAATAAGTCCCAGTGGGTGCTGCTATTAATGCCCTATTTGACAGGGGGAGCGCAAGCAGCCATGACGGCTCTGCCCAGGGGGGAGGTGCTGGACTACCCCAAAGTTAAGGCGGCCATCCTGTTGCGGTACGACATCTCGCCTGAGACCTACCGTCAGCGATTCAGGGCACTACGCTTTAAAAGGGGGGACCGACCCTGGGTGGTACTCAATAGTTTGGTGGATCTGGTCACGCGCTGGTTACAACCAGGTGCCCTGAGGCCACTCAGTTGGGGACCTGGTGGTCTTGGAGCAAGTCACTCAAATCCTGAGCCCATGGGCTAGGACGTGAGTGTTGTACAGCAGGCCCAGGTCCGCCAGCGAAGCCGCCCTCCTTCTGGAAGGGTTTTTGGCCGTGGAAGCCCGAGAGCATCCTGAGAGGGAACCCGCAAAGCCGTATAGTAAGCTGCGAGTACCCCACCTCCCGCCGCTCAACCCCGGGCAAGCAAGACCAGGGGGCAGAGCCATGGAGGGTCCCACCAGGGCAGGCCTCATGCCAGATAGGCCAGCCAGGGCCACGGAATGGCGGTCATGGACCCTGCTTCAAGTGTGGGCAATGGGGTCATTTCCATCGGGAGTGTACACTCATGGAGTGTGACCTCGAGTGGCCAGAATACTGCCACTATGCGGAGTCACCAGCTAAACCTGAGCCTTACCTCATGTACGTGATCCTGGGTGGGCGCAGGGTGTGGGCCCTGCTGGATAGCGGCAGTTCAGTGTCCATGGTGTGGGACCACTTACTGCCCTGGCACCTGCCGGTGGTCCGACAGGTATCGGTCACCTGCGTGCACCACCACATGGAAAGCTGCCCTGTCGTACAGGTGGCCCTGTGGTGGGGGTCGGAGGAGCAGCCCCTGGATTTGGCCTGGATGGCCGACTTGCCCTACCCGTTGTTGTTGGGGAGAGAGTCCTCAGGTTCGGGGATCTCTTAACGTCCGTCATGGAAAGCGGCACCTAGGCTCCTGAAGTTCAAGGTCAGGCTCCCCCTAGAGGCGCCCTCTGTCCAGGGAATCAGGTCCTCTTAACTCCAGTGGGGCCAGACGATATCAGCACCTGGACAGGAGACCCGCAGTTCTGACAAGCGCAAGAGGACTCATCACTAGAGGCCCCCCGTAACCTCCTAGCTGTAAGTGAAGGCAAGGTGGTGGACCCTCGGCGGGCCTTCCGCTGGCCTCACATTGTGAGGAAGGACAGAGTCTGGTACCGAGAGGTCACTGGCAAGGATGGGCTGGTCAGACAGCTTCTGGGGCCGCAGAAGTATAGAGGCCAGGTCCTGGAGCAGAGTCACGAACATCTCTGGTCCGGACATCCGGGGGCCAATACCACAGCCAGCTAAGGGGGTGGGGTGGGGTGGGGTGGGGCACCAGAATGGGACAAGTGCGGCAGCTGGGGAGGGGCGGGGGGACAAGGGATATAAGGAGGGCAGAAAGCAACGTGAGGGGGAAGAATACAGAGACGGGAGGGGGTGGAGAACGGAGAGGGGAACGGGAGACTGGGGAAGGAGTGGAAGGAAAGAAGGAGACTGGGAGGAGAGAACGGAGGGGACGCAGGAGGACGAGGAAGGAGCTAACGTGAGGGGGAGGGGAGAGAGTATGTCCCATGGACTAGGGGACCCCAGCTGCTTAGATCCAGTTGGGGGGAGGCGCCTGAGTCCCTCCACAGGCATCAGAGACACAGGGGAGGGGAGAATAGACTGTGGCTGCAGGTGGCTGTGGCTGCAGGCCATCCACCCTGTGGGCGAGATTGCTTTTTGGCCTGCAGGGCCAACTGGAACCATCAGTGACTGGGGCTGACACCCCCCAGGTCAGGGAAGGTCACGCAGCCCACGAGCAAAGGGGGGGAGGCGGAGCACCACAATTTCCAAAAGGAAATTTGCAAGATATTCATTATACATGGCATCAGAGTTAGTTAAAAGTTTTGAGATTACAGTTGAATTGTCAGGATAAGTGGGATCCGTAGTCAGTGAAGAAATATAGTTAGTATATTTTCCCCTAGCTCCTTCAGTCCTAGGGCAATGTAGAAGAGAGTGGGCTATTGGCTCAATCTGACTGGATTTACAGGGACAGAGCCTTTGAGCTTTATTGTGCTAGAACACTCAAGAACATACCGTGTTTCCCCAAATATAAGACAGTGTCTTATATTAATTTTTGCTCCCAAAGATGCGCTATGTCTTTTTTCAGGGGATGTCTTATTTTTCTGTGTTCTGTTCATCGGGCATGCTTCCAAACAAAAACTTTGCTATGTCTTACTTTCGGGGGATGCCTTATATTTCGCACTTCAGCAAAACCTCTACTATGTCTTATTTTTCGGGGATGTCTTATATTAGGGGAAACAGGGTAGCAAAAGTCTTCCAGTTCTTCCACTATAAATTACTTTCAACAATGACATTTCTCTCTCTAGAGCGATTACTTGGGGTCAGATATATTCCTTCCCAGTCAAAAAAGATCACTGATGAGATTTTCCTTTCTTATTTAAATAATATATAGCGACACAATCATAAGTCAGTCTCCTAAATTCTCGCTGTTTTCAGTGTGGAAAGCTTTGTAAAAAAAATTGATTAATGTGACTGCATTAAGATGGGATCTATCAGCTCCATGTTCTTCAAAAAAATAAGTTATAAAACCTTTTCTTTAGTCCCAAATATGGAACCTTTTCCAGACATAACACTGGCATTTTTTTCCGTAACCTATTTCGCTATTGGAAATATTAAGTAACTTGAAAAACTGCCGGTCTGGATGTTTTAAGCTGGAGTGTGGTTTTTAAAACAGCTTCCACGTTATTTTTCCAGAGTTTTTCTGATTGGGAGGGGCTACAATCTTTTTTGAATTATATTATTTTACTCCACCTTATATTTCTGTCACATCTAGCAAAATTTCCATACTCCCACAGAGAATTATAGTATCTAGCTGACAGCGGATTTCTGGACAGAGTATATTTAGCTGTTACATAAACACCTTGAGAGAGATTAACAGTCAGAACAAGACGACCTGTAAAAATACAAAAACATCTGTTGAGTAGTTCTTTTAGTTGGGCTCTTTAAACCATTCTGGCATCTGATGGCATATAGGGGCCCTTTTTCTGCATTTCTGATATTGAGCTCCTGTTCTACTCTCCCTGATTCAGAAGTTTTGCTATCCCATTTTTGATCAGTTTCTTTTGAAATGACTTTTCTGCAGGTTTTGTTTCTCGTTGTTGCTGAGTTTCTGCATCACAGTAGATGACTAAAACGTTTTGCAATGCTTTGTAAGGAAACTTTTTTTTATTTTTCCCACCTTTTTTCTCCTGCTACCCCTTACATATCAGTGTTTTGAATGCTAACAATGGATTGAAATGGATCAATGAGGTTAAGGATGAAAGTAGAAGCAAAGATAAAATCTTGGATTTTTTTCTTGGCTGACACCCCTCCTATTATGGCCATCCCTATGCGAGAACAATTTCTCTGAGATGTTGGAAACATTGTGGCAGAAATCTTCCTTGGAGCAGCCAACTTCAGGTCACACAAAATGCTTTTACAAAGTCAAACAGAACACAGCTACCTTTCTTACAAAAGTGATATCCCAGGAGCTCAGCATGTGATGTTCACTCCTAATTCTCTGTGTCTCCAGACTATACATGAGGATACTAGTACTTCTTTTTGTATTACTATGTCCCTAAAGCACAGGTGTCAAACTCGCGGCCCTCCAGATGTTATGGACTACAGTTCGCATCATCCCCTGCCAGCATGATGCTGGCAGGGGATGATGGGAACTGTAGTCCATAACATCTGGAGGGCCGCGAGTTTGACACCTATGCCCTAAAGCTATTAAGCCACTCTGGTTATATAATTAACAGGTGCACCCAACTATCCACTTAAAATAAAGGAACTTGGTTATTTGATAGGGACCATTAAATTTATTACGAAGAAGCAAAACAAATGTTTGAAATATGGAGTATTGTAGATGTAGAGTTATATGTTTAGTAATAGTGGTATAGTTGGCGTGTGTTAGTGTAAGTGTTATAGTTTAAATCAATGAGTATTTAAAGTCTATGTTAAACGTTATTGTTTGTGAGTTTACTATCATGTTGATATGTGTTTTCGTTTTATGAGTTATAATTATGAAACTAATAAAGATTATATTTTTTAAAAAATACAGGAAAGTTGATTTTAAATTCCCCCATCATTCCAGTTTTTGTACACTGAAAGAAAGAAAAAAGTGTCCCAAAAGACTGCGCCCGATTCCTCTGGGACCAAGTCTATTGGTTTCTCCCACTAGTTTTTAAAAAAATGTTCTCACACTGTCCTTAAGGAAGGCTAGAATAGGACACTGCAAAAGTCGTGACGGTTGGGTGCTAATCAGTCTTTCAAAACTGTGATCCCTGCAACAGCACTTTGTTGAAGGCACTCTGCCAAATGAGAATGTCCTCAAGAGGGGGGGGGGAAGTCACAGGAGATGATGCAGGAGGAGGGTTCAGAGGTAAGAGTCCCATCCTACACAAGAAAAGGTGCCTTTGTCACAAAATGCATGAACAGTCATTAGTTTGGTGGATGGGACAGCTACGATAGTCCATAGCAGCCATTCGCCAGTCTTGAATGGGACAGATGGCCCATTACTTACATTCTTTAACCAATCCCTGCTCAAGGAGAGCTCTCTCAACTGCTAGATTTAATGTCATGCCATCAGCCATGTGAAACAGCAGGTTTAACAATCTCGAAAAGTCTAAGAGTTGTAATTCCAATCAAGTTGAAACATTGGCTTGCCAGTTATTACTCTGTACTAGATTTGCCAAAATTAGATCCAAGTATGTTAATTCATCTCCTCTTTTTCAACCCGAGTTCACAGTTCACAGATTTGTTCAGAAATAATTCCGATTCTGCTTTTTGTGAAGAGGTAGCAAATTTTCTCATGGAAATAATTTAGAGTTTGCAATTCATTTATATTTACCTGAGTTTTATCGCCTGTTTTAATATTATTTATGTTAGTCATGGGGGGGGGGTTATGCAAATAAAGGCCATGCTATTCATGCTATTCATTCAGTCTCAAGTGGTTGACCTTGGTGTTCTTCCTTGCTGGTGAGCTATCTGAGACAAAGCTGCCCAGGGAGTTCCAATAGGTGGTAAGCACCCTTCCACGAAACATTTGAGAAGGAGAAGGGAAAGGAAGAGGAATCAAACTCAGTTCTCTAGATTAGAGCCCACCTGCTCTTAACAGCTACACCACAATAGTTCTCTAGGGGAGGGGAAGACATGGCTTGGTGGAACAGCCTCTGCTTTGCATGCAGAAGGATTCCAGGTTCAATGGTTGCTAGGGTCAGGGAAAAAGATCAGGTGGTAAAAAGATCAGACTCTCCCTGGCCGTTTCCGCACATACAAAAAGATCGTTGTGAAGTTGTCAGTAATAGCAGCGCATCCCCAGCGGAGCGTTACCTGCACGGCCATTGTGCTGAAGTGACTCGCGTGAGCAAACGTGCCCCGCAGAGAACCGCGAATGGATTCGCATTAGATAGCGCTGGGCCATGGAAGCAGCGTCCTGCTGCACCCTGTCGTGCCTGTGCACTGGCGAAGCTGCATCGGCTGAACGTCACGGGAGGTGGCCCAGCAGTTTGGAGTCGGTCTGGCCACCGTGGCAGTGTCCTGGAGTTCGCCATGGCCATGGAAGTGCACCTATACACAAGACTGGTGCGCTGCCACAGGCCGATGGACCAGGTGAGTGCAATGTCTCCGAGGAATAAAGCGTGTGTGCGTGCAGTTACGTGAATAAGCCCAAACAGCACCTGCAGAAGCCCCCCCCCGCCGCACCCCATGGAACATCACTGCCTAATCCCCCCTCCCCATTTGCCACCCTCTGTCTCAATGGGTGATGGCTGGATTCGCTGCCCTTGGATTTCCGCACTGCATCGGGGCCATAGATGGATGCCACATCCGGATCTGTCACCCGGGGGGGGGGGGCGCTCCGGGCCAGCACATCAACCGTAAAAAGGTGTCCTCCAAGCTCCTGCTGGCAACGTGCGACGATACGGGGATGTTCATCAACGCCGAAATGGGCTACTCTGGCTGCAACCATGATGCATTTGTGTTTCTGGAGTCACACTTCTGCCAAGCCATGGACATGGGCATCTACCTGCCCAACAGCCCCACGCTGACCAATGATGGCGTGACCATCCCCCCGTGGTATTTGGGGATGGGGCTTTCCCAAGGCGCAAGTGGCTGGTCACGGCGTACCGAGTCCCTGCCAATGCACAGCAGACCAACTTCAACTCGCACCTGTCCCATGCCAGGAATGTGGTGGAGCATCCCTTCGGCTGCCTGAAGGCGCGGTAGAGATGCATCCTCAGCTGCCTGTGGGTCAGACCAGAGAATGCCACCTCAATCATGGCTCCGTGCTAAGCAAGAGGGGAAGGTACACACAAAAGTGAAAATGAAGAAAACTTGTACCCACAGGCTACAATGAAAACTTCAAAAAATTAGTTCTCCCACTGGAGTAGCAATTTACTTTTAAGTAACCCAAATAAATGTGCTGCATGTCCGATGGCAATGGAGATGAAAAAAAATTGATTTCTCTCATGTCAATTATGTTAAAAATTTGGAAAGTTTTTCAAATTGTAATTCAAAAAATGTTGTGTATTTCATTATGTGTCCCTGTAAAAAATACTACATTGGGAAGACCAGCAGAATTTTGAAGTCTCGGATTTTTGAGCATGTTTCACGCATCAGAAATGCTATCAAGGATGCCCCATTAGTAGACCATTTTGTGAATATGAACCATCAATGGAACTCATTACGTTTTGGAGTCTTGGCTTCTGTTCCAGACAACACTGAGGACGCTTTGACAACAAACCCTACTGCCGAAGCTTTTGAAAGTTTTTCTTTTTATTTCTTACTAGATTGGATACTAGGGCAGTGCCTGCTGGACTTAATTCAAACATTGGACTTCTAGACCTTTCCTGTGATTCCTTAATTAACTGCACCTGTCTCCCTTTGACTTTCTGTATAAAATTTTAGGTTGCTTCTGCCTTGGGATCAAGGACATTTCTCGAGGAAGGCATAAGAACAAAACCAATTGCAGAGCTGTTGTCTCTACCTCGAAGTTGTAAATCCATTATTGTATTTTGAAAACCCTGACCTGCCTCTTTTAACAGCCGCGTGGAAGAGTTTAACGAGGCCAGTTGGTTAATTATCTAGAATCTGGCTAGCTGTTATATTTACATTGAGATTACTTTGCCGTGCCGTTCTAACTTATGTTTATATATATTACTCCAATGGGAGAATGAAAACAATTTTCCAAAACATTTGGTTACTGTTTGTAAAATTATAAATTTATTTTGGTTACTTAAAAGTAAATTGCTACTCCAGTGGGAGAACTAATTTTTTGAAGTTTTCATTGTAGCCTGTGGGTACAAGTTTTCTTCATTTTCACCTCAATCATGGCGGCATGCATGGTACTGCACAACCTGTGCAAGGGCCGCGGCCATATAGATCCAGAGCCCCCAAGTGCGCGCATCACACCGTCTCTAGCTGAAGGGGGGGGAGGAGGGGGGGAGATGGGGCCGCCTCACCACGCGGCCGCCCATACAACCCCCAGGATGACACCCACCAGCGAGAGGGCCAGGCTGTCAGAGATGCCCTAGCTAGGTATCTCTTTCGAGCTGACCCACGGCGACGGGGAAGGGCTGGCGCCCCCCAATTAATGGCCTGGTGGTGTTTTGTTTAGTGGAGTCAAATCAAGTGGCTCAATGGAGAGTTACTTCCTTACCTTTGGAGCTTTTCAGGATAGTTAGCTTTTCAAGATTATACCGGCAACACTTCAAGGTTATATATGCATATCCACCACCCAACCAACCTTAAAAGTTGCTTAAAATGCTTAAGGAGTTTCAGTTGAGACATCAAGCTCAAACAAACTCCAGAGCGTCCACATGTGCTTCAAGTCCCAGGTGGCCCCCCTGCTCTCCCCCATACAACTTCCGCAATGACACTTCTTAACACAATATAGCAATACAGTTTGCTGAGTCAAACAGAAGTTATACATATTGCTTAGAAATCCAACAGCACTGTTGTAAAAATCTTACAAATCAAATTCCTGCAAGTATTTTTCTCCCCATTTTTCTCCCCAACCACAGACCACAGAACATTGCAAAAAGCAAATCTATTTTCCATTCTATAGGTTCGCTACATGAATAAACAAAGCCATTGAGAATTGAGGGTGGAGGGAAAAATTAGGCTAATGGTGATGCCGACTGGGTTACACAAATAATTTTTTTATTAACCTACGTAGATAAATGCCTAGCTAGCGAGAAATCTGAAGAGGGGTTTAGGAATTATCCAAGGGCGTCTGAGATCAGTCATCTCAATGTACTGCCTGGCTCTATGGCAGCCCCTGGTGGAAAGAAGACATCTCTGGGACATTATCTGTAGAGTTTCTGGCCACAATGACCAAGACAAAGCAAATTGGAGCCATCAAATTCAGGAAGAATTTCAGAGGGATATACACTCCTGATCTCCGTACCTCTCATTTTCAGATCACAAAAATAGTTATTGTTCTAAGTGAATACTGGTTATCTTCTTTCAGTGTTTCTCTGTTTGATTCTTACCACAAAGATGGAAGAAACATTTTCTGTTCTGTCTTCACACATCAAAAAAGTCTCTGGTTTCCCTCAAAGTAGTTTATTCCAGTTCTGGTTTAGGTGACTCAAATAAAGCATTTTTTCCATCTCCCTTAAGCAACTATCCCACAGTCTGAATGATCTCAGTTAGGAATTTTCCTACTATATTCTGACTTAATTTTACTTTATTCATTTCTGTTCTAAGGCTTCTCTCAGTGTGACATCTGACCCCTGTAACCATTCAGAAAAATCACTCAATGAGGTTTGGTCAAACACCTTTTGTAAGAAAATACCATACCAATGATATTTTAGGTGACTGGGAAACCACTCTAATCTTGAGGCTATTATTCTAGATTAAAAATTTGACAAAATATGACCTTTAAGGCAGTGTAGCCAGTCATGGGCAAAAACCCTCTACCCTATAATTGACACAAAGGTACATTTCCACTGTCAGCATCCCAATATACCATCAACCAGGAACCAAGACGTTTCCTAGAGATCATTGCTGCTAGAAAGATGACAAAAAAAGATGTAAGACATGGGTATTAATTTGGTCCCCTTAAGCGGGAGGCTTCTATTTCTATAGATTCCTATCACCCAACTGGGTATGCCACTGTCTGTACAAAGACATACTCCATTTATGTGTTCAGTGGTTTCCTTGTCCTGTTTGTTTTGCTGTGGGTTTTTCCAACTTTTAGTATTGTTTTGTTTTTTGCTAAATAATTTTTATTTGAAAATTAATAAATAAAAACATACATAAAATAAATTTCTTTTTAGTACACTTTCCCCTTTAACACTACATTTCCACACTTTAATATCCTTACTAACAAATCCAATACATTGCATTATAATTTTACTCTAGAACTTTATAGATGATATATGTACCCCCCTTTCTTCCTCAATGTATCTCGTCCACTATTCCCAATTCAGTTTATAAGTTTCAAAAGGTGCATTACGAATTTGATGGCTCACTCTAACTACCATACACAGTTCCTGAACTTTAATAACCCACTCTTCAATTGACGGAATATGTTCTGTTTTCCATTTCTTTGCCAATATTATCCTCACTGCCATTATCATATGATATAAAACGTGCCTATGCAGTTTTAAATGTTTGCCTGATGATAGTACAGGGCTCAATAAATATGCAATAGGCTCACATGAGAATTTGATTTTTAAAACTTTCTCAATATGAATG
Organism: Sphaerodactylus townsendi; assembly: GCF_021028975.2. NCBI lineage: Eukaryota > Metazoa > Chordata > Lepidosauria > Squamata > Sphaerodactylidae > Sphaerodactylus > Sphaerodactylus townsendi. The sequence continues at coordinate 9,928,027 of NC_059426.1, read as the reverse complement.
TGTATCCGTTTCCAGTATTCCCTAACCTTATTGCATGACCACCATACATGCTCAAATGACCCCTCTTCTTTTCCACACTTCCAACACATAGAAGAACTGTTCTTATCTATTTTGGATAACCCCTTGTTTGATGCACTCCTTTTTAGAATACCTTGTTTGCAATATGATACAGACAAGTACAGCTGTTTTGCTTAACATCCTTTTGACCTTGGCTATATTGGAGTAATAATTACTACTTATAGCTCAATCGGGGGTAGACTAACCTTAGAGGTTGGCACTGCCCTGCACCAGCATGGGCGCCCACCTCATTGGTACAAGGGGCAAATCCCCTGCTGGGCAGGTGCTGTGCACCTCTGCAGGACCGAAACCCAAAAGCCGCTACCATTCCTTAGTCCTGCCAGCACAGAAAAATGCCCTGGCAGGGCTAGGAGTGTTTCAGAGGTGTACCAGGGGGTGTAGACAACTGTAGTTGGTTTCCACTGCCCTCCCAGTCTCTGTGGGCTGACAGAGCCAGCCACAGACATCCACCATATTTTTGTGGCACGCGTCCAATATTCCCTATGGGGGATTTTAGCAAGCCCGTGCTTTTGGTGCCCGTGACCTAAATTCGAAATCCTTAAATAAACTATGTTAACAGTTCAAATGACATGGATTGCAATACATCTATGCAACATCAAACGTCACTCTAGTTTTATAATTATAATAATTGTTGTGGGTTGCTGTTAACATGTAGTTTCCAATGGGTAATTCTACCTTGACTCCAAATTTGCCTGGTGTTACCACTGAATTTGTTTATAATATCCTGCACATTAAGGAGTTAATTCAGCTCCCCTCACAACAACCTTTACATTGCTCAGAAAAATGTGAGATTTGTTGATGCTGCTCCAAACAATCCACTATAGTACGTTGTAGTCGACCCACGCGGTCAGCGTAAGAACGAGACGAGACGCGGAGATAACATCTGGTGGAGATCGCCAGCAGCGGGAGACCGGAGGTCCGTGTTCCTAGCGAGTCTCCCGTCTGCCGGTTCCTGGCACCTTTTATTGTTATCCTATTGGGGGCGTGTAGGAGGGAGGACCGGGGGGAGTTCCGGGAGAGCGGGAGGTCGGGAGATCATCATGTGATGCATGATCTCATCTATCGCTACGGTATGAGAGGAGCTTAAGCTGTCTGAGCTTCCAATCCCTCACCTGGGGGCAAGACCATTGTCCCTGCGCCCGGTGATTGAGCCAGGCAGTTCATGACCCGTGACTCATGGGGGGATGAGGAGTGGGGGTGCGGTGCGACCAGCAAGGCCGTAGGTCCGTTGGCGTCCCAACGTTCTACCACGGTGCTGCTGGGTCAGCAGTGCATTACTACATACGTTTTCCTTATCCAGCTGTTTTCTTATCTCTTTTTAATAGTTCATTTATATTTCATTAATAAAAAATGTTGTAAAGATCTTGATTTCCCCTCCTATATAGTTCCCCTCCTATATAGTCAATTCAACCGGTGCTTTCCTTTGGGGGAGGGGAGTTTTCTGCACCTCAGAGAAGCTTGCTGGGAAACAGAGGGGCACTGCCACAGCAGTGCCATCTCTTCCACCAGAAAGGCCTGGATTAGGCTGTTAGGTGCTAAGGACTTTTCATTGGTACTGTTCTGAGTACAATGTGGTCGCCACAATAGCCAATGCCATTCATAGTTAAGTTTTCAGAAACAAATGTTTCAAACATTTAAAAGCATTTAAAATCCAGATACGGGCATAAAAATTTAGAACAATTCAAACATTTATGAAAGCACATTACACTTCTAAATACTTATATTAAGACCACTGACATACAGCTTTTTTTTCTAAAACTGCAAACAATAACAAATGTGTCCTTGGAAACGTCCCATTCATTTCATTTCCGTTTGGCATGCTTGCAATATTCAAGTCTGCATTTTATTTCTATATCAATGGAATGCTTGGCGCAAACCTTCCACTGTATGTTCTGTCATTAGAGTGTTGACACAGGTCATTTAATGAAAAAGAGGCTAAGTAGCTCTGTTTAGTACAGACTGTCACGTAGGTTTGCAAGAAGACTCTGGGCAAATACTTTCTGAATTGGTCCCCCCTCCTTTTATCAGACACTCCCCCTTTTAAAGATTTTAAAGATTTAAAGAAACAAAAACCCTCCTTTTTTTTGAGGTTTCAAAACTTAATTATACATTAAGTGACAATACAAGACATAACACATAACAATAATAAAGTACAATAGTTTCTCTGTAATATTTGTGAATGGTAACAGTCACATTTACCCAATTAATCCTACTTTCATAATCTCTATTTTATGACTGTCACATCCTGCTCTTTCCTCTATTGTGACCTCATCAACGTTGTTGTGCAAATTACCGTATTTCTTGGAGACAGGGAGGGCTGGGCAGGCAGGGAGAGATGACCAATCCAAGCAGGCTTTGTATAGAACAACCAGCCAATCGCCGGTAAGGTACCTGCCTAGGGACAAGTGGCGTACCTGCCTAGGGACAAGGGGTACCCCTCGTCCCTGGGCACAGCAATTTTGGTCACGTAGGGGGGGTCATGTGAGGGCGTCATGCCAACATGCCCCCCCACAGACTGCACCATCGTCATGACGCCTGGCTGCAAGCTGCTTAACACAGCAGTCGTGCCAGCTCAGGCTGCCTTAGCCCCAGCCCCCGCCCACTCTGGATGTGACCCAATGGGCCAGTTCCACCTCTCATCCATTACATTAGCAAGCTGAGCTCCACCTTCCGTCAACCCAGCATGCCTTGTGCCTTCTCCCAGGGTGTGGTCGGTCGCACAGACAAACCTCCTCCTCTGATGAGGCCAGTCAAACTCGCACAGAAGGGAAGGGAAGGGAGGAATCAGTATCAGCAGCAGCACAGACACGTGTCGCTCGCAGAAGCCTCAGTCAGGAGATAAAGGTTTGTTTTCACCCCATCTCCCCCCCCCGACAAATCCCTTCCACCACCCCGGTCCCTTCCCTCCGCCCCTCCAAGGTCGGACCGCCAGTTTGGGCCAGCCAAAAGGGCCTACCTCACAGGGGAGTCGTGAGGGCAAGCGGAATAATTGGGGTTTCTCTTTGGATCTGCTTTGCACAAACCAGGCCTGTGGGGGAAATGCAGCCCTCCTCCCCGGGCCCGGGGCCAAGCTCCTTTGTACTGCTCTGGAGAGGTTGGAGCGCCCCCCCTGCGCAGGAGACCCCCCCCTTGCAAGCGAATGCCTCTGACATCTGGATTGGGTTTCTCCCAGAAGCATGTGCTTACCCCTGCCCAGTCTCCCTGCCGCGGTCCCCTTGCAAGCCCCCCGCCTTGCGCCCCCTTCCCCACCATGCACGGCTCGTCCCCAAACCCCGTGCTGCCCACCGTCCAAGCAAGCAGCCCCGCTGCAGAGAAGCGCTCACTCGGGCGGCTCCTTTGTTTGCAGGGCTGGCGGGTAGGGCGCACGTGCCGGGGAAGGGGGGAGCATGAATGAATGGCCAGTTGCAGACGGGGGGGCCTGGGAAAGCTCCAAAGCGGAGCCGCCGAGGCAGGAGGGAGGAAGTGTGGAGCTGTGGGGGAGAGAAAGAGCGTGATGGAGTACGGGAAGCCCCTTTGCTTTGCACATGCTCAGAGGCGCTTTCACCCATCTGGGTGAAGCAGAGGCACTTTCAGAGGCGCTTTCACCCATCCTGGGGGGAGTATGAATGATCACCTAGCCTCAGGCAGCGGGGGGGGCCTGGGGAAGCCCCAAAGCGGAGCCGCCAAGGCGGGAGGGAGGGCTGGAGGGGGGAGCCACTCTGGAGGAAGTGTGGAGCTGGGGGGGAGAGAAAGAGCGCCGGGAGTACAGAAGTCCCTGCACTTTGCACTTGCGCTCAGAAGTGCTTTCACTTGTCCCCATCCTGGCGCCAGCTGTGAGTGTTTCAGAGTTCTGCAAGTGGGGGTGGTCTAATGGGGCCTGCAAAGTTGGGGTGGGGTCAAATAGGGGCTTCTTGCCTTCCACAAAGCAGACAGGGCCGCGACGAGCCTTTTCTGCAAACCGTGGCCTTTGTGGGGTTTTTTTTAATTATTTTATTAGTTTCAGATAGGTTCAACATACACTTATATAACATCTATTTTGTATGAAATGCCGTTGTTTTGGATTTTTACATGTTACTATAGTTATCGTACAGGTTTCTATAAGCTATAAAATACAAAGTTAAGAATTATAAAGAACTATAGAGAATTACAAAAGAAAAGAGATAAGAACTCTAGTAAAGGATTAAGAAAGAGAAGATATGAGAAGAAGGAAAGAGAAGAAAGTTGAAATCAAATTATAGAACTTCCACTTAGCATCTATTTCGTTTTTTCCCTTTTTCTTGAATTTTAATTTTCTTGAATTTTAATTTCAGTTATTATCCATATCTTTATTCTTATATGCTACATTTCTTATATTCTTATTTCGTTGATATTAACACTGCAAATATATCAATAAGTTCTTATATTCTTCTTTGTGTTGTAAGAATGTTATTAAAGGTTTCCATACTTCCAAAAAGTTTTCCGTTGTCTTATTTTTAAGTATGTTCGATAATTTGTCGTATGCTGCATATTCTGTAAGTTGCAATAACCAGTCCTCTATTGTTGGAGTCGATGTCGTCTTCCAATTTTTGGCAAATTGTATCCTTGCCGCCACTATCATATACAATAATGTGGTTTCTTTGCTCCTCCGCCGGGTGCCGGCCCATATGTTCCCCCCCCCCCGCCCCAACAGGCAGACCACCAGCAGTTTCAATTCCCTCCTGTGGCCGCCGGCGGTGCCGGCCCGCCGCTGGGCGCACTCGTGGAACAGGGACAAAGAATTATGCAGGTGCCGGTGGAATAAATGATATGTTAAAAATATGCTCTCTTCGTGCCCACCTTGCATGAAGCAAAACTTATTAGGTAGCCTTGCAAAGTCAGGTACTAGGATCGTGTCCCCAGCCCTTGAGTGAAATGCCCTAAAACTGACTTTGCAAACTTTTCAGCGCCACTGAGTTCTTCATCGGGTTGCTTGTTAAACCTTAGGAAGCTAAAGAAAAGAGCTTTTGAGTGCACCAGCATTCTTTTTCTGACTGCATGTTCAGCTTGAAATGGGAGCGAAAATAGGCATTTGGACATCACAGGAGTCTCACTCCCCTCACCACATTGATTTTTGGAGCAAGGTTAGAGGTTTTGGGTGCAGGGAAATGCACTTTTTGGTTTGTTCTACAACTTAGATCCTGTTTCCTTTTTATTGAATGCGCCATCCTGTTGTTTGTATATTGGCTCTGTGTAATCCACCTTGAGACCCAGCAAATTTTACTGTGGAGTTCTCCCAAATCTCATTCGGCGAGCTGACATTTACACTCTTATTTTTGACAGGTCGAATGGAAAGGCAGATTCTGCGATCTCAATTTGCTGCAGTTAAAACAGATATGCTGTGAAAGAATCCTTAAAATTTGAACTCTTGGTGTTTATATTGAAGTGTTTATTAATTCTAGAAAAGTTTCCACAATACAAAGCTATTACGTTTGTGACTTTAACAAATCCACACCATGGCAGACTACCTCAAATTTATCTTCCAAAAATGTGTGTATTTTATTCTGAGTAGGACAAGTTAAGTTATTTTCTAAAGACTGAATTATTCTAAATTGTTCTTCTTTTCTAAGTTAAGTTATTTTCAGAAGACTGAATTATTCTAAATTGTTCTTCTTTTCTAAGTTATTTTCAGAAGACTGTGAGTTCATGTCAGTAAGTGCCTTTGTCAGTATTAAAATTCAACGTGTGCAACTACTGTGAAAAACATGGCTTGAAATTTGTCCCCGTCCTCTCCCTCCCGGCACTGTGCTGTGTTTCCAATGCTGGGGTCAATTGGGGGTGCTGGATATAACACCATAAACGTTTTCACAGCAGTGGTAAAACATTTTGAAAGCATTTTGAAAAAATTGTCGAAATGTTTGATCTCTGCTGAGTGGTATGGACTATTGCTGTGTTGGGGCATGTTCCATAATGTGATGGTGATTTAGAAATGACCTGGTACAAAAAGTCATTGTTTGGTCGTGGTGGGGGAGGGTGGCCAACCTGCGGATCTTGATAGCAAAGTAAATAGTTTCCATCAATACGTAATACAACAGTGCACTAAACATGCCTATGCGTCAAGTAGTATTGGAAATATGGATGAAACTCCAATGAATTTTGATATAGTTGGAAATAAAACTGTCCATCAAAAAGGTGAAAAAACTATTTTAATTAAAATAACAGGACATGAGAAGTCCAGTTTTACAGTGGCACTAGGATGCACAGCTGATGGCGCCAAACTGAGACCAATGAATATTTTAAAAAGAAAAACAATGTCGAAACTCAAGTTCCCTGTTGGTTGTTTTGTACATGGCCCTTTCCCCACTTAAAAAAAAAAACGCTTAGGCAAACCGCGCTCGTTTAAATCGCTGCTTTTGAGCGCGCAGTCTCACTACCCACCTCAGCTTGCACCTCTATGAAGCCTCGCGGCTGCTGCGGCTTCCAACATGGAACACTCCCCCACGACCGCGCGTTCAGGGGTGATCGGCAGGGCGGGCCCCTGTTCCGATTGGCTGGGACGCTGTTGTGGGGGCGGAACTTTCATTGAAAAAAACCAAGAAATCATCAATGAAACGTAGAGGCGCACACACATCCCCGGAAGTTCCCGCTTTCCTTTTTCCTCCACTGCATTGAGACTACGAGCAGAAGGCAAAATGCAAACTTTTGATTAGAATCTGGTGTTGCTTCTACAGGCAGCTATGCTTGCGCACCAGCTGAATCCATTGAAAACACATTGTTTTGACGAGTTAAATGAACAATGCAATGTCCGCGTATGCTCAGAGCGACATACAGACATGCAGACGTGGGATTCCTTTAAAAATGAAAGAAATGGCAAAGACGCAGTGCACGCATTGTGCACGCCCCGCTGTGGCCTGATTGGGTGGGAAGGTCCGCGTCACTATGTGCAACGGGAAATTTGAACCCGCGGTCACCCCTGGGCTTCCCCACTCCCCTGCGCTCCCCAGTGCTCAGCGCGGGGTTTTCAACTTTGTTGCTGGACCATCCAGCAGTGGAAAAGACGCACGCTGAGGAGGAAGGAGAGCGGCAGAATCGGGGTTGTCGAGGCTGAGGAAGTGGGGAATGCAGCAGGCCCCCGGATTAATTGCCGCAACTACCGCGCAGTACTTGGTGAGTGGGGAAAGGCCCCATGTGAGTGAAAAAGGCTGGATGAATGAAGAAAGGGCAAAGCTATGGCTTGATAATGTATCGGGCAGGCGACCAGGTGGACTTATTCAAAAACATAGTCTTCTGGTGTGGGATATGTTCAGGGCTCATTTACCTCCCAGCACCAACCAAAGGCTTGCAAGATTAAACACAGATGTGGCAGTTATTCCTGCAGGATTGACATCGTTGGTACAGCCACTGGATGTGTGCCTAAACAAGCCATTTAAAGATCACACTCGAGAACAGTGGAATGAATGGATGGTTAGTGGCGAAAAGTCATTCACAAAAGGAGGAAACATGCATGCTCCACAGTTGGATGTTTTGTGCAAGTTTGTCATAAAAGCCTGGAATGATATTTATGCCGAAACAGTAATCCAGTCTTTCAAGAAGTGTGGCATGTCAAATTCATTAGACGGCACGGAGGACGACTACTTGTGGCAAGATTAAGAGAAAGCCGAAGCTGAGACCACACCATCTCATACAGAATTTGATCCAAATGTATCACAAGATGTCACTGATGTACTTATGATGCAGCTGGCCTCCACACGGGCCAGGGCCTTTACGGCTCTGGCCCCGGCCTGGTGGAACACCCTACCTCCGGCTGTTCGGGCCCTGCGGGATCTTAACGAGTTCCGCAGGGCCTGCAAAACGGAGTTCTTCCGCCGGGCCTTTGGAGGGCCCAGCCGCTGAAATGGTGTCCCCCAGTCAGCCCTTATATCGGGCCTATCATCTAATGTGACTCGCCACCTCCCTCCTTTTCCCACTTTCCCGGGGAGAATTTTAAAATTGGGATAGGCAGACGCCTCTTTTTATTGTTACCGCTGTTTTAATGGTTTTAATAATTCTATTGTATTTCTATTGTGTTGTGCACCGCCCAGAGCCCCTCGGGGATGGGGCGGTATAAAAGTCCAAGCAATAAATAAATAAATAAAATAAATTATGATATCAGATGACGAACAGGAGGATTTTGAAGGCTTTTAAAGGGAAATTGTCACGCCAGCAAAACCTGTAAAAATACCATAGCTTACAGTTATGATGGGCGTTGCTAACTTGCCAGGGACTTGCCCGGCAATTTCTCTCTTTCTGCTGTTTGTTATCTTCCTCCTATCATCATCAGTTCCAGTTTGGTTGACAGCTTAGAAAACAAACAGCATGGCAGCTCCCATGGGTTTATTGTCTTATCCTTCCTTTCAGCTTTAGAGTGAATTAGGAAAAAGTTTAATCCACTTGCACTGTTTTATGTTTACATGTTTGATGACAAACAGCCTTATGTTTATAAGTGACAGTTTTCCTGCTAAGTACCTGCATGTCATAAGCATTTGAATTAAAATTACCATATTGAAATAAAATCTGATGTTTTTTAAATGTTTATCTGGTGTGCGTTGGAAGAGGGGTAGTCTTATACGGCGAGTATATCCCGAACTCTATATTTTAACTGGAAAAGTTGGGGGTCGTCTTATACGCCAGAAAATACAGTAGGTTAAATGGGTAAGAGATAATTTCTCTCAATCATATTCTTAATAATCCCAGGTGCATTCACTCCTCCAACTTAAGTTTCAAGATCAATCTACAATCTTACATTATTTAATCAACATGGGCCAAAGATAATAATGCCAGCCGTTAGGGAGATCAATTATATGGCCAGCGAAAGAATGTATCAGCAATTTTGGGCCAAGTGCCAGATGTGGAACTATAAGGAGCCGCGATCGGTCTTGCAGGATTTCAACCTCGTGCCACTCTTCTGAGGGGACACAAAGGTCATGACGATCAGCTTTAGAGGCACGGAGATCCCCAAAGGTATAAACATGTGGTTTAAATGCAACTGCAGGGTACTTCTGCAGCCACGGAAGATGAGTACAATATTTGGAACAGGGAGTATAAAGCTATCATGATGCTTCACCCCAAAGGAGGAGGAGGAGGAGAAGGCAGCCACCAACACCACTATTGAATGCAGGAAGGGGGCACCTGCCCCACTTTGTAATAATGGGCAATGAGAAGGGGATCGTGAGGTACTTAGAGGAACCCCCAGCCTGTTACAGGTGCAGAGAGTACACCCACTTCCACCACAGATGCATCAACACCTTGTGTGTCAGGTGCGGAAAAAAGAAACACACCCACAGAACGTGCCCCTATGGAAAGTGGTGTGGCCTTTGACAGACGAGCACGATTATTATTTGTGCCCGAAGGCATACTACAACAGAAAGTACCCCCGAGCATATGAGAGAACTAAAGAAAAAGAGGAAAAGAAAAACAAAAGAAGACAAAGGAATCCATGGAGAGAAAGAGGAGGAAAAGAGCAAAAGATAAGGCCAAGAAGCCAACCGCCAAATCAAGGGAAAACGACCAAGAGAAAACCACTCAGGCGGCAAACTCAACCAAAGCCACCACAAGTAAAGTGGAGGGAGCCAACCAAGGTCAAAAGAGCCTTTCATACAGGTCACACGTAAGAAAAAGAAGCAGGCCTCCCTAAGCTCCAAATAGAGAGCGAAAACAGTCAGCAGGAAAAAAAGAGACAAACATCACCATTACCACCACCATCGTAGGAGAAGAGGAAGAACAGAGGAAAGAAAGGGAGAAGGAGGAGAGAGAGAAGACAGAAAAGGAAGAGAAGGCAGAGAAAAGAGAAAGAAAAACAGGACGAAATAACGGCATATGAAACAAATAGAAGCAACCGAATCACCGGGGGCAGCCATTGCGGCTGTGGTGAGCAAAGAGGCAAAGGAGGTTGCTTGCAAAGGCATTGCTTGGGACCAAGCATGCACCAGGTTTGCAATTATTGGCTCCAGGCCTAAAAGGTGGGAGGAGCCAAGGTATAAAGGAGCACCACACCCTGAGCTCGGCCTTCTTGGCTGCTGAGACTCAGGAACGGCGTAGTGTCCTCGTCTTTGAGTTCTGAGCATAAGGCCAAGAAGGAGCGGATTTTGGTGATATCGGGCTGTGATCCCTGCGAGGGGAGTCAGCCCACTTTCTTGTTCAGGGTAGCGGAGTAGGGAGAACTAGATACCCCCCCCATTACTTTACCGAGTCATTACCTTACCATCTTATCCCACCACCACCATCCCTCCCTCCCTTTCCTCTTCCATTCCTGCCACCTTTCCTCCTCTGCCCTGCATCGGCCCCGCGGCTGCGGGTCTGCCGTTCTACTATGCCTCCAAAGTGAAGTAAGAGCATTGAGTTGCCAGGAGGTGAGCGGGTTCCCTCGGGCCGAGCGAGAGCGCTATTGAATAGGGTGAAGGCCCAGACAGGCCCAGGAGCGGCTGAACCGGACCCGGTGGTGGGCAGGCTCGGCGTGGTCGGAAGCCTCAAGAAGTGCACAGAGTTTGCAATTATCCCCAATAGGGAGGGGGATCAGAACCAACCTTGCGGGGAGTGCTCCCGTGGCCACGGAGCAACCCTGGGCTCCTGAACTGCAGCCCAGCACCTCGGGGGGCCCAGTAGCATCGGAGCCAGGGCCCAATACTAGCTTAACGAGGAGCTTGGCGGACACGCTCCTCCATCTATCGCAGGCCCTGTGCGGGTTGTCGGCGAGTCTTAACGCCCCAGCCGGGGCAGACGACCTGGTGCCATCCACTTCATCGGCAGCAGTTTTCGCAGGGGAACGGGGTGCGACGGGCCATCCGGCCCCAGCACTCCAGCTCTCTCTGCCTGTGAAAGCATCGACGTCGGTCGACGCATCGGTGGGGACAACGGAGCGCGAAAGCCGCAGGAGGAAGCGATCTTCGCGGCGCTCTCATTCGTCTCGTCAGTCTCCCAGCTCCTCCACTTCCAGTGAGTCATCGGAGGACAACGAGATGCAGGCAACAGGGGAATACTGGTATCAGGGCGAGAGGGCGCCTTCCTTGGCCTCTTGGCTTGCAAAATGTAGGCACCTGTATAGTCCAGAAGCGCCACCTACTGGTACAGCTTCTGATGACACTGGGAACCCTCCCGGGTCTCACATGCCCAGGAAGCTAAGGGAGCAAGCGCTGGATGGTTATTACACTGATGTCTTCAAATGCTTGAGACGGGAGGGAGAACAGGATCTGGCGGGGGGAAAGGCAGATAAGAAGAAAAAGGAGTACCCCGCAGCAGACCACACATTCGATAATTGGTTGAGGGGCTATAGCGAGTACTTGGCCCTGATTGCGGCTGCCTACCCTTTAAGGGCCTGGCACTTAGTAGCCCACATGACCCATGTCCTCCGGGCTCGCAATCTGGCAGGTAGTCCTATTACTCTCAACCGGCACATGTCAACAATAGCTGCGGGGGTTACAGGCACCACTGCGGCTATTGGCACTCTAGTGGAACTGCTGAGAGAACGTGCCACTGTGGGAGATACGGGCCAGGGGAAGTCATCCACGTCGCGCCTGCGCCTGTGTGCTACGATCCTCACATAAATGTGGAAGAGGGCGATTGCGCGGCATGCTGGCTGAAGCACCTCCAGAAGTTCCTGCTCAAGAGGAGCCAAGACAAACTGTGAAGCAGGTGTCAGGAGAAAGGAAAAACACATTTTTGATTTGTGACTAATTTTTTATGAGTCCCGAGAATGTGTCCACATTTCGTGGATTGCAACAGAATCTGAACTCTGGAGAAAAAAATGCATGGTTATGCATAGCTTTTCCCCATGCGTAAAAATTAGCCTTTGCGCCACATTCAGGGTTAGAGCGTCGGAGACTCGAGTCAACATTCAAACGTCTTGGTGACCCTACAATTGGGAGGGTACATTTCTCAACGTGTACGGAGCTCCCCTCGCGTGTGGGCGTTCATACTGTGGTTCAAATGGGCCAATAGAGTTTCTGACAAGTTAACTGACTGAAGCCCCCCTTCCGTTTTCCCTTTATTCTCAGGATGGCTATGGAGGGAACAAGACATGGGGTGGCTTGGCAGCAAGAAGATTAATATAATGTTTAGCACCATCAGGGACAGGGGATATGCTGCTCTTCACGGTGGTTTTGTCACCTACCAAAGCGTGCCGCGCCTACAGAGGCGATAGTCTTGTAGGAAGCTGAAAGCGGGCTTGGGAATGCGTCGGGACGGAGGAGCAAAGTCCGAGGGCTCTAAGTGGAAACGCACTGAAGAAAGAGTTTTTCAGCGTGGTGCAGGTTTGGGGCGGCGTGCCCAGAAAAGCTCTTGTAGCGCCAGAATACCAGCAAAGCGGCTGTATTCGATGCGCTGCAGGCCGACCAAGACTGGCAGACCGGCGGCCACGTAGTGAGTGCTTACATTCTCCAGGCCAGCATGGTCAGAATTGTTCTTATTACCAGTACCAAACCGGCGGGACGTTTTATTGACTGCGGGTGATTGCTTCTATCTGCAGGTTCTGCTCAACCAGATGATATTGTTGGGCTCGCGAGGAAGAGGGGGCCGGGACAGAATTCGACCGTGGCGGCGGAAGCTCATCAGCGCCGTTAAAGGCATGAAGGGCAACTGTGCCGTGGTTAATCCAGCAATGACAGCAGCCCTGCAGAAGGTGAGACGTCTGCTTTTCCCACCATGGTAGCTCATAGGCGCTGGCTCAAGCAATTTATATTACCTGTTAGTTTCTTTTAAAGTATGCCAAATTGTTGATATTGGGCTTATCAGGCTTGAAAACTATATCTCCATGACTTTATATATCTCCACGCCAACACATATATCTCCACTGTACATATATATCTCCACTTCGTCCAATTCGTACGGCAATTTATTACAAGACAACCTTCTCCTGGGTCCATAATCATGTATTTGTTAAACCAGCTTAGTATCCCGCCAATCTACACCGATATTTATCAGCGTCATAATGTCACCCATTGTGGTAGCTGTCATCACAAGTTCATGACCAGTCGTGAAAAATCCTGTGATGAATTGGTGGCTTGAATTACTTATAAATACTGTCCCAATTCAAGGGCAGTCAAATTTCTCATCATTTTCAGTTGTATTTCAATCCACTCTGTATATACACTTTCAGTTGTATATATTTCAATCCACTCCAGGAAGTACAAGTTTAAGATAACCTGAAAGTGGACAGGATGAACACCGCAGTGTTTGCCAAGTGTTATGTGAGCCAAACACACCTGTTCCTCTCACCTTACCAATTTGGATCCTTTCCTGTTTCCTAGGCACCAGTTCCCAAATCAAGGGGCGGGTGTGAAAGAGATTTAAACCATCCCTCGTTGACTGCACTTGACCCTAAGTAAGTTTTTTGCACTGGGGCACGCCTGGAAGGGTTTTTTCTTTTGCACGACTAATTGCATTTATTGTCATTATGTTTTCCTGCCTTACAACTAAAAGATTGTGCCCACGTAACGATGGCTCAGTTGAATCTCTGGCCCACCAATTACTACACTGTCTCAGATTCAAGGAAATCAGAACCAAGTATGTGAATGTTACTCCTTTACATTTACCCCATCTCCGCGATTTAATTAGATTACACTACTTGTTGGACAATCCTGATCCTTCTCTCTATGATAGTGGCAGACTTTCTCCTGGAAATTACTAAACACTAGTAGATTTCCTTCGACCTAACATTTATTTCCTGTATTGCATATGCTTTTTAATCCTTTTATTATTGTTGTTGTACTGTTGTCTATGCCAATAAAGGCTTGCTAATGTCTTGTCCTGCCTTACAGGAACCAGAATGGACCGGCGACTGTAGAAGCTGGAGGAGGAGGTAGCACAGCTGGGAGCCAGGGTGCATGTGTTGGAGCTGGGATAACAGGCTCTCTGAAGCCATTGAGGCTGTCGCTAGCGCCCTATATCGCGCACCAGACTGAAACCAACGGTATACTGAGGAGCTGCGACAGATAAAGCGGGAACTGGGAGCTGACTGGAAGTGACGTATTGGCGGCGGACCCTTGGCGAGGAGACATGGTACTTTCATTGTCGGACGTTTATGAAATCCTATGAGGGTGCCGTGAAGGCTGCAAAGAGGGTATTTTTTGCTTCCACTACGGCAGAAGCTGGCTCGTGTCAAGCACAATTGTTTAGAATTACGATCCGGTGTTAGACGATTCAGCGCATAGGTTCTCAAATTAGAGAAGTTGGCTGTCAGCTGTGGGACATTTCGCGAGAGCTGCTTCACGGCAAAGTGTTGGCTCTTTGCCAAACCACCACCTGCGACAGTTGATACAATAAGAGTGAACTAGAGGCCCTTAGCCCGTCACGGAGTCCTCGTCTGGACCGCTTCGACCGACTTGACCCGCTCAAGATGATGACAGAACACTGAAAGCGGCTACATGCGATTCCACATGTTCTTTTGACCCGTGCCCTTCCTGGCTGGTGAAGAAAGCCGGCAGGGAGGTTAGCTTCGGAGACCACCTGTTGGATATTCATCCAGCGGCTCTCTTGGGCAGGGAGCTTTCCGGGTTCGGCTTAAAGAGGCAGTGGTCCGCCCGCTCGCAGAAAAGACGTTTGTTTGGTCCTGAGGATCCGGCCGGTGCAGCCCGGTTTTACTACAATCTACCATGCCTGGGCAGATGCATTGAGCGTGATGGCGGAGCAGCTCCAGAGATTTCTGGATGAAGCCTGCGTGTTGGATCCCCTTCCAGTCCGGTTTCTGTGGCGCAGCCATGGGACCGAGGCGGTGCTTTTAACGTTCGTGGACTAACTCCGGCTTCACTTGGACAGAGGAATGGAGATTAGTCGATGCTGCTAGATGTTTGTTGGAATCTCACTGCGGCGTTCGACGTGGTAGATCTCTGACCACCTGGTCTCGCCTTCCTTCGATAGCGGGGTCTCTTGGGTCAGCCTTGGATTGGCTGGCCTCGTTTCTCCGAGAACGAGGATTTTAGGTGACATCGGGGGGTGAGAACTCCAGAAACTGCCCCATTGAATGTGGAGTGCCGCAGAAGGCGATCCTCTCCCCGATGCTTTTTAATATCTACATGCGCCCATAGCGGTTTAGTCAGGAGTTTCGAATGCGGTGCTATCGAGAATGCGCCGATGACGCCCAGCTTCGTGTTCACGATGGAGGGGCAGCCCGTCTACGGCCCCTGGAGCTCTCCAGTGCTGTTTAGAAGCAGTAGCTGGGTGGTTGAGAGCAAAGTCAGTTGAAATGAAGCCACTGCAAAGGCGGAGGTCCTGTGGTTGGGGCGAGGGGAGAGACCGATGGACTTTTGCTTGCGGTAGCTAAGCGGCGAAGATCGCATCTAACCTCGACTGTTAAGAGCTTAGGCGTGGCTTTGGACCGGTGACATTATTGCTCAGCCGGAGAGAATGAGTCACTCAAACTGCCCGAATGCGCTTTTTTACCATCACGACAGGAGGAACAATTGGCCCATTATCTGTCCCTGGCCACAGTAGTCCATGCAATAGTGCGCCTCTAGGCCTGGATTCTTGTAGCGCGCTCTCGCGGCTGGCCTGCCTCTGTCAGTGATCCGGAAATTCTGAAACTTCGTTCAACATCACGGCAGCGGAAGCTACTTCTGGGACCAGCTAGTTTGGGACGGGATTACTCCGATTCTATACCATCTACACTGGCTGCCCATAGAGTTCCGGGCCAAAATGCTTCAAAGTGCTGATCTTCTTGACCTTCAAGGCCATTAGTGACATTGGGCCTGCATCACCTGAGGGATGCGCATCTCCCCGTACTGCCTTTACTGGGGCCCTCCGCTATAAATCGGAGGAGCGGTTGCTCAATCCCTGGCCAAGAATAAATCAGCCTGGCAGCAACAAGGGCCAGAACTTTTACTGCCCTGTTCCCTACCTCGGAAGAACAGGCTCCCTAAGGAGACCAGGGCCCTCGCCAGGGACCTTCAAGAGTTTCGACAGAACCTGTAAAACTCGACCCTATTCTAATGGGCTTTAGGCCATGGAGACGACCATCTGACCCCAGCACCATCTTGGTCTCCATTGAGCTGGAATGGGACTACGGATAAGTCGCCATCTATAAATTGTAAATTTTAAACTGTTCAAATTCTATTAATTTAAAATTGTTATAGATTGTTTTATATTTGTGTTATGATGTTGATGTACACCGCCCTGAGCCCTTCGGGGGAGGGCGGTTTAAAAATGAAATAAATAAAATAAATAAATAAATAAAATAAAGCTGAAAGGGTGCTGCATGGGCTGGAATCTGGGATAGGCAGGCTTGGGTCTCCATTCATGCCATAGAAGTTTGATGCCAGTCGCTTTCTGTCAACTAAACCTACCTCGCAGGGTTGTCAGGAGGATAAATTGGAGGAGGAGGAGGAGAAAACGTTGTACTCCGATTTGAGTCCTTGTTGGGGAGAAAGGTGGGGTGTAAATGATGTAAATAGAGAAATGTTACTGAAGGCCATTGCTTTCACCTCCTGCATGTGAGCTCCCAAAGGCACCTGGTGGGCCACTGTGAGTAGCAGAGAGCTGGACTAGATGGACTCTGGTCTGATCCAGCTGGCTTGTTCTTATGTTCTTACTGGAAGCGGCCACTACCCCACTGCTGCTTAGTAACTAGAAGGTTAACAAACAGGGACTAAAGGTTTTTCTGCACTATGGAGCCCCAGCAGTTTTCAGATGTTTATTGCTTCTGCATACAGCGATTCCTTTAGTCATCCTGGTTAGTAGCCTCTGATGCAGCTATTCTCCCTGAATCTGCGTAATCCCCAACATATACATTTGATCCTTCAGATTATATGATGACTAAATTAGATTTTACTCTGAGGCAGTGGTCTCAGCCCCTGGGGGTTGAGGCTGGGATGGCTACGTACAGAAAGTGGGGAAGGAGCAATGCATTTGTGCGGGTTAGTTGACATGCACGTAATTAGTACAATTCAGTTAGAAATCCAGTTCGCCATTCAGCCATCCTTGCTGGAGCAGCATAAAGAACTCAGAAGAAGAAGAAGAGGAGGAGGAGTTTGGATTTAGGATTTATATCCCCCTTTCTCTCCTGTAGGAGACTCAAGGGGGCTTACAATCTCCTTGCCCTTCCCCCTTCACAACAAACACCCTGTGAGGTAGGTGGGGCTGAGAGAGCTCCGAGAAGCTGTGACTAGCCCAAGGTCACCCAGCTGGCGTGGGAGTGCACAGGCTGATCTGAATTCCCCAGATAAGCCTCCACAGCTCAGGCGGCAGAGCTGGGAATCAAACCCGGTTCCTCCAGATTAGATACACGAGCTCTTAACCTCCTACACCACTGCTGCTCCCAAGCTCTGTTGCATGGGGGTAAATGTGGGTCCCCGTTCTGAAAAGATTGGACACTGATGCTCTAGTATGCAGGGCACATTTACACTAGTGGCAGCGGTAAGTACTTTTTATCCAGTTCAGCCATTTCTGCCAGAATAATAAAACTAAAGCCCATTTTGGTGTTCAATAAAACGGGCTCTAGTAAGGGGGGTGGTCCAGTCAGGGATCCCCTGCCCCCTTTCCCCCACCAGAAGCATGTCCCCCCCTCCCCACTGGCCTCCACCGCAGGCCCAGGCAGACTCACCTCAGGGTGCCGGTGTTGCAGGTAGGTGTGGGGGAATTGTAAAGGGGGTGGGATTCCAGGCTGCCGGGAGGATGGCTTGTCACTGGGGGGCGGGGGCTGAATTACGGAGTCTTGGGCCGAGCTTCAGGGCAGCAGTGGCGTAGGAGGTTAAGAGCTCGTGCATCTAATCTGGAGGAACCGGGTTTGATTCCCAGCTCTGCCACTTGAGCTGTGGAGGCTTCTCTGGGGAATTCAGATTAGCCTGTACACTCCCACACACGCCAGCTGGGTGACCTTGGGCTAGTCACAGCTTCTCGGAGCTCTCTCAGCCCCACCTACCTCACAGGGTGTTTATTGTAAGGGGGAAAGAGAAAGGAGATTGTCAGCCCCTTTGAGTCTCCTGCAGGAGAGAAAGGGGGGATATAAATCCAAACTCTTCTTCTCTTCTTCTTCATTTCAGAGGGGTCAGGCGGAGGTGGGCCAATGGGTGTGCAGGAAGCACAGGATGCCAATTGACTTAGGGTTCGTCGTCAGACCTTTGGACTCTTAGCCAGTTATGCATGGCAAGATGGCAAGGAGCCCATCATTGTTTTCAATGTGAGGGCTGCCAGTTAATTTTTCTAGTTATTCTAGTTATTTCTAGTTTTCTAGTTGTTCATATAAACATATAGTTTGTCAGCAGAGAGTACTAAAGCTTTTCTTAGTTAATTCACAATTAATGCCTTTAATTCATTTGCTCTGCAGGTATCTTATGTGTGCTTCAGGGGACTATGTAAAGGTCTACAGCACCGCTACGGAAGAGTGTCTGCACGTCTTGCAAGGTCACAGCAACCTTGTGACCGGAGTCCAGCTGAATCCCCAAAATCATCTCCAGGTTGGTGACAATTTTTATAAATTGGAGCTATTAGTCTCAGTTTCAGTAGTACAGACTTGGAAAGGACCTATGAGTATTTGACTTATCTATATATTTATGCATTTAAAATGTTTACGCCTTTCTTCCATACAGAGCTCAAAACTTCTTTCAATATTAACAAAGTATATTTTTTAAAAATGGGGGGGGAAAAGCCGAACCAAATTTTAAAATCGCAACTTGTAAACTGCTTGAAGGAAATGCAGTCCTCAGAAAACAGTCTTTGTTAAGATCGAACATGAGAGGGCCAGGTGCAGCCCCATGGGGAGGTTGTTACATTACTGTGGAGCTGGCACTAGAAAGGCTCTGTCTTTGGTTACCCACCAAATGAGCTCTTTTGGTGTTACCATCAGGAGAGCCTCTATTACAGTGGTGGCGAACCTATGGCACTCCAGATGTTCATGAACTGTAATTCCCATCAGCCCCTGCCAGCATGGTCAATTGGCCATGCTGGCAGGGGCTGATGGGAATTGTAGTCCATGAACATCTGGAGTGCCATAGATTTGCCACCACAGCTCTATTATCTTCAGGAGCAGCACTGGCATAGTGGTTAAGAGCAGGTGCATTCTAATCTGGAGGAACCGGGTTTGATTCCCCGCTCTGCCGCCTGAGCTGTGGAGGCTTATCTGGGGAATAGAGATTAGCCTGTGCACTCCCACACACGCCAGCTGGGTAACCTTGGGCTAGTCACAGCTTTTCGGAGCTCTCTCAGCCCCACCCACCTCACTGGGTGTTTGTTGTGTGAGGGGAAGGGCAAGGAGATTGTAAGCCCCTTTGAGTCTCTTTACAGGAGAGAAAGGGGGGATATAAATCCAAACTCTTCTTCTTCATCCCTGGGCCAGAACATAGAGAAAGAAGAAGAAAAGTTTGGATTTATATCCCACCTTTCTTTTCTGTAAGGAGACTCAAGGCGGCATACAAACTGCTTTCCATTCCTCTCCCCACAGCAGACACCTTGTGAGGAAGGAGGGGGCAAGAGAGTTCTGAGAGAACTGGGACTGGCCCAAGGTCACCCAGCAGGCTTCTTGTGGAGGAATGGGGAAACAAATCCAGTTCACCAGATAAGAGTTTGTCATTCATGTGTAGAAGTGGGGAATCAAACCCGATTCTTTAGGTTAGAGTCCACCTTTTGTTAATCTGCGCAACTCTGAAAGGCAGGGATAGCGAATAGCTGCACACTAGCTATGCATTGTGCTTAAATCTAAATTAAATGAGTACTTCCAAGTATAATCCCAGTGCAAACATTGCCTCTATTCGTACTCTGTCATGCTGGATTATTACAAGTTTTCAGGCTCTTTTCAAAGTCCTGGTGATGATCTTTAATTCATGCAGACTTTTCCGCAAGTATCTTCGGATTCCTGGGTGGGGAAGCTGCCTCCTGTTCATTTGTGACAGAAATGAAAACTGTAAAGGGGGCAGCAGTGGCGTAGAAGGTTAAGAGCTCGTGTATCTAATCTGGTGGAACCGGGTTTGATTCCCAGCTCTGCCATCTGAGCTGTGGAGGCTTATCTGGGGAATTCAGATTAGCCTGTGCACTCCCACACATGCCAGCTGGGTGACCTTGGGCTAATCACAGCTTCTCGGAGCTCTCTCAGCCCCACCCACCTCACAGGGTGTTTGTTGTGAGGGGGGAAGGGCAAGGAGATTGTAAGCCCCTTTGAGTCTCCTGCAGGAGAGAAAGGGGGGATATAAATCCAAACTCTTCTTCTTCTAAAGTCTGAGAGTTGTATCTTCTCTGATCTATTGTGGAACACTGTTGTGGGCGACCAATGGCCAACCCCACTTCTAGCAGCATTTCTGGGTCTTGAGTGACTACCAAAAAAGCATCTCTATGACAGGACTCGTTGAAATCATTGGGAATGTATTTTTCCCACTTACTTGTAATAAACTGTTAAACTGTATTAAATCCTTCTAGGTTGCCTTATCGTTGGGCGACTATATATGAGTGAAACACAAAATTGCGGGTTGGTACAAGGTATAAAGTAAGCAACAGGAAGAGAATGGTACCAAATGTTAATACTATGGAACAAAAAGCATATGTTAAAAGATAAACTGATCAGCTTATGAGCACTGCAGTTGTGTCTACTTCATATGTAGTAATTGGACTTAATATAAATATCGTTTTACCTATATGACAAAAATTGGGTTTATGCCTCAAATCAAATATATTTCCAACAAAAAAATAATCCAAATGGCTTTTTCAGTATAAAAATGCCTGTACAAGTACGTCTTTTCTATAAATACTATGAATAGAATTTAGTACATATCCAACATGGAGGGACAACTCCTAGGCTAGTGTATAGCATATACATTTTGTTTAATAGTATGACATTTAGTACAGTTCTCGTCTTATTTTTTTTATTTTATTGTTGGGAGACATCCCATTCAGTCTACATGCCGTAGTGGAGTGGTTTTATATCTATTAGATGCTAGTGGATTACAATTGGCCTTATCAGCCCCTGCCAGCATGGCCAATTGGCCATGCTGGCAGGGGCTGATGGGAATTGTCGTCCATAACATCTGGAGTGCCAAAGGTTCGCCATCAGTACAATTGTCCACAGTTTGATCTACACCGCACAGGTTCATTCACACCGAAGTCTTTCAAACCCAACATTTTGTCAGCGGTAAAAAACAGTATATGTAATGAAGGGGGGGGGGGAACAGGGAGTAGAAGAGAGTGCGACAAAACAGCAAAGCTTAGCCTTCTGTGATGCGATGATGGAGGTCCATAACATCTGGAGTTCCAAAGGTTCGCCACCACTGGCCTACGGTATTACAATAAATGGATTGTTTTGTTATCACGGCTGTAGAAAACATGTTCATTACTAGCTTCCACAGGTACAACAGCAGTTACACAATAACGGGGGTCCAAATGCTTTCTGAATCGCAAAATAAACTTTTTAAAAAATTCTTCTCTTTCAGCTCTACTCCTGGTCTTTAGACGGCACCATTAAGCTTTGGGATTTTCTGGATGGAATTCTTATTAAGGTTAGCTCACGAGTGAAAAAGCTGTGCCCGAGTAAATAAAGGCTCGGCCTCCTGGTTGCTCTGTGTGTGAAAAGAGTTGTCATGATCCAGAACTTTCAGTTTGCAAGGAAACGCTTTGTTTGCAAGAAGTGAACGGGGCATGGCATGAAATAAGGAAGCACCGTGGAGCACAGGGGTAAGCTGCAGGGCTGCAGTCAAAAGTTCTGCTCATAACCTGAGTTCAGGGAGCCGACTCAAAGTTGACTCAGCCCTCCTTCCTTCCAAGGTCAGTAAAATGAGTGCCCAGCTTGCTGGGGGTAAAGTGCAGAGAACTGGGGAAGGCAATAGCAAGCCACCCGGTAAATGGAGTCTGCCTAGTCCAGTGATGGCGAACCTTTGGAGCAGCAGTGGCGCAGTGGCTAAGAGCAGGTGCACTCTGCACTCTGATCTGGAGGAACCGGGTTTGATTCCCAGCTCTGCCGCTTGAGTTGTGGAGGCTTATCTGGGGAATTCAGATTAGCCTGCACACTCCTACACACGCCAGCTGGGTGACCTTGGGCTAGTCACAGCTTCTCGGAGCTCTCTCAGCCCCACCCACCTCACAGGGTGTTTGTTGTGAGGGGGGAAGGGCAAGGAGATTGTCAGCCCCTTTGAGTCTCCTGCAGGAGAGAAAGGGGGGATATAAATCCAAACTCTTCTTCTTCTTCTTTGGCACTCCAGATGTTATGGACTACAATTCCCATCAGCCCCTACAATTGGCCATGCTGGCAGGGGCTGATGGGAATTGTAGTCCATAACATCCTCACCCAGTGAGTCAGGGAGCAGCCGTGGGGTTGTGGTTAAGAGCAGGTGCACTCTAATCTGGAGGAACCGGGTTTGATTCCCCGCTCTGCTGCTTGAGCTGTGGAGGCTCATCTGGGGAATTCAGATTAGGTTGTGCACTCCCACACACGCCAGCTGAGTGACCACACTTCTTCTGAGCTCTCTTAGCCCCACCTACCTCAAAGGATGTGTGTTGTGAGGGGGGAAGGGAAAAGCGTTTGGATTCCCCTTTAGGAAAGGGGGGATATAAATCCAACTCTTCTTCTTCTAATGATCCAGCGCTTGCATAGGGGACTTCTTTGATCTTTAGTGCTCTGTGGGTAAAATCTCCTATTGCCCATGTCAGCTGCAGAGATAGTATTGACTGTGCTCATTATAGGCACAGAAGGTAGAGTGAGTACTGTGCATGAGCCCTTTCCATTGCAGTTTGAGCTTTTTTAAATTATTCATTTGTGTGCGGGGGGAGGGTGGGTCCAAAAGCACCAGAAAAGCAGGGAAGCTCAAAATTCAGCAAGCAATAAAATGAGAAAAAGGAAATATATCTTCTCCCCAATTTTTCATTCTAGACTGACTCATAATGTTAATCTAGCATGTGAAATTGGTCAGATTAATACAATTGTGACTCCATGTGCCATCATTTTTTAGCTAAAGCAGGGGTCTTCAAACTATGGCCCTCCAGATGTTCATGGACTACAATTCCCATCAGCCCCTGCCAGCATGGCTAAGTGGCAGGGCTGATGACAATTGTAGTTCATGAACATCTGGGGGGCCATAGTTTGAAGACCCCTGAGCTTAAGGAATTGCAAGGGGAACAGAGTCCACTCTGGCATAAGTACGTGTTAACGCGTTCCACTTAGAGAAGGGCACCAGATCAGAAGGTTCCAGAAGAGCCCAAAATGAATAGTCTTAACAACTCAAGAAGCAAACCCAATAATTATACTCTGCCCTATAGAAAGATCTAAGTGCGGTCAGTCGTGCGTCGGCAGAAGAGAGAAGAGTGCTTCCGCTGCTAAAAATAGTCCCTTGGTGTTTGGGGTGGGGAGGGTTGGAGGGAGCTTGGAAAGGGCGGAAGGAGTTGGAAGGAAGTCTCTTATTATTCAGCTGGGATTTTTATGCTTCTGCGTACTTTCAAAGGTACTTTTTCTCCTCCCAGCGAAAAGGCCAGAACGTGCCCTTCCGTCTTCGTTCTGCTGGGAGCTGAAGTAGTGCCGGCCGGCCACTTTCCACCCCGTCCCCCGCCTGCCCCTGCAATTGGTTTCTAGGGCCAGCAGGGAGCTGCCTCTTCGTTGTTTCCTAAGGCAGCGCCGTCCTGGGCGCTTTGCCATTTTGTGCGTGGCCGGAAGCAGCGGGCCTCGGCCATGGGCGGTTCTCTTCCTGCTGCCGCTCTTGCTCTGCTGTGAGCAGAATGCAGCCTCTGCTCGTTGCCCACACCCCAAACGCAACCTACCTTGCAAAGCGGCCATTAAAGCCGCCAGCTAAACTCAGCCTTCCTGGGGCAACCTCTCCGGGCAGCAAACGAGCCCCCTCCAGGGGGGCGGGGGCGAAAATGGGTGTAGCTGATGGGCTCATTCTTTCTACCTTGACATCCTCACTCGTGACCCGTCCGCAAACAGCGTGCTCAGAGAACAGGGCTGGCCAGTTTATTTAACTCCGTCAGCTTCAGCAAAACTCCCCTCTCCCCCCCCCCCCATCGTCGTTGGCTGTGTGCATTTAAATGCTAACACTTGGAAAGGAGAAGAGAGGAAAAGGAGGGGGAAAATAGTTATTAAACGGCAACAATGCAGGACAGGAGGCAACGGGTTCATGCAAGCAGAGAAGCAGAGAAGGGCAACGAAGATGATTGAGGGATAGGAGCACCTTCCTTACGAGGAGAGGCTGCAGCATTTGGGACTCTTTAGTTTGGAGAGGAGACGTCTGAGGGGGGATATGATTGAAGTCTATAAAATTATGCGTGGGGTAGAAAATGTTGACAGAGAGACATTTTTCTCTTTCTCACAATACTAGAACCAGGGGGCATCCATTGAAAATGCTGGGGGGAAGAATAAGGACTAATAAAAGGAAACACTTCTTCACACAACGTGTGATTGGTGTTTGGAAGATGCTGCCACAGGAGGTGGTGATGGTCACTAACCTGGATAGCTTTAAAAAGGGCTTGGACAGATTTATGGAGGAGAAGTCGATTTATGGCTACCAATCTTGATCCTCTTTGATCTGAGATTGCAAATGCCTTAACAGACCAGGTGCTCGGGAGCAACAGCCGCAGAAGGCCATTGCTTTCACATCCTGCACGTGAGCTCTCAAAGGCACCTGCTGGGTCACTGCGAGTAGCAGGGTGCTGGACTAGATGGACTCTGGTCTGATCCAGCTGGCTTGTTCTTATGTTCTTAAGCAGGCGTCTGTGGGACTTCCATGGTCTCAGTCATCCAACCCCTTTCGGGCTAATAACAGGAGCCTCTAAAATGAACAATTTATATGGCTGGCTCTTGCTGTTTGGGGCGTAGGTAGTAGACTGAACTTTGTAAACTCTTGGGCAGAACTTAGCGGCTTGACTGGACCTGTGCAAGTTCTCAGGAGCTTTTCAAGCTGTCCTTTTTTTGGGGGGGGGGGGAACCACCTGGGATTTTGTGCGGTAACTGTAAAGCATACTCAGAGTGGGTCTCCTCGGAGGGGGAGGAAGTGGCCGCAAATGCGTCAAAATAGGATGTGCTTCAGTGATTTTATTTCTCTTGTCACAGCTTGGTTTTAGTTGGACTCTTCACATATGCTGAACACGTGTGTTCCCTTTCAGACATTTGTGGTCGGGCACAAACTCTTTGCCTTCTACGCAGTTGCCAGTTTTGAGGGTTCGGCGTTTGTAATTATCGCAAAGGACAATGACGAAAGACTGGGTATGGCTTAGTTTCTTCTGTTTTGTGCTGTTATGGATCTTACATGTTGTAACAAAATGAACAGGGAATGGTTTCTATATCTTTTTCCCTTTAGAAGAAGAAGAGAAGAGTTTGGATTTATATCCCCCCTTTCTCTCCTGCAGGAGACTCAAAGGGGCTGACAATCTCCTTGCCCTTCCCCCCTCACAACAAACACCCTGTGAGGTGGGTGGGGCTGAGAGAGCTCTGAGAAGCTGTGACTAGCCCAAGGTCACCCAGCTGGCGTGTGTGGGAGTGCACAGGCTAATCTGAATTCCCCAGATAAGCCTCCACAGCTCAGGCGGCAGAGCGGGGAATCAAACCCTGTTCCTCCAGATTAGATACATGAGCTCTTAACCCCCTCCGCCACTGCTGCTCCTTAAGGGGGTTCCATAGGTCAATGCACCTTTGAGTTAGTATGAATGCTTTTAAATTTGCTGAAGCGTCACTGATTTGCCTCATGAAATTGTACTTTTAAGGGCGTTGGTTCGCTATAGTTTATATATATATATGGACATATATTGAATCAGACAATTGGTTCGTCAGGGAAGGTGCGGTCTACTCAGTCAGACGGAGGCTCTCCAGGGTATCAAGCTACCTGGAGCAGCAGTGACGCAGTGGTTAAGAGCAGGTGCATTCTAATCTGGAGGAACTGGGTTTGATTCCCCACTCTGCCGCTTGAGCTGTGGAGGCTTATCTGGGGAATTCAGATTAGCCTGTATACTCCCACACACGCCAGCTGGGTGACCTTGGGCTAGTCACAGCTTCTCGGAGCTCTCTCAGCCCCACCTACCACACAGGGTGTTTGTTGTGAGGGGGGAAAGGCAAGGAGATTGTCAGCCCCTTCGAGTCTCCTGCAGGAGAGAAAGGGGGGATATAAATCCAAACTCTTCTTCTTTTACATCAGCTACTGCCTGGTTTTTTTAACTGCAGATGTCGGGAATTGAACCTGGGATCTTCTGCATGCCAGGCAGAGGCTGAGAGCCAGCGTGGTATATTGGTTAAAGAGTGGTGGGCTCTAATCTGGAGAACTGGGTTTGATTCCCCATTCCTCCCCATTAGCGGTGGACTCTTCTCTGGTGAACCGGACTTGTTTCCCCCCCTCCTCCACGTGAAGCCTGCTGGGTGACCTTGGGCCAGTCACAGTTCTCTCAGCACTCTCTCAGCCCTGCCTACCTCACAAGGTGTCTGTGGTAGGGAGAGGAAGGGAAAGGAGTTTATAATCCGACTCGAGTCCTTGCAGGAGAGAAAAGCGGGGTACAAATCCAAGTTTTTCTTCTTCTCTTCCGCTGAGCTATTTCATTTGTGAACTCCAAAGCACCCCAAATTGCAAGAAAGCATCTATAAATGAGACATTTCCATGCAGCTCAGTTAAGCATAAGCATAAGCATTTTATTGTCATTGTGCACGCACAACGAAATTTACAGCAGCATTCCTCGATGCACACCATTTCAGACTCATACCCCATCCTCACTTTCCCCTTCCTCCTCCCATCCCTACACAGCCCCAAACACATCAACACGAAGCCGCGGAGTTTAGCATAGCCACAGCTCTAGAGTAGAAGCTGTCTCTAAGCCTCTTTGTCCTAGTTTTTATAGACCTGTATCGTCTGCCGGATGGTAACAGTTCAAAAAGAGAGTGTGCTGGATGAGACGGGTCTCTCAGAATATTTTGGGCTTTTTTTAGGCTTCAGGAATTATAGAGTTCTTCCAAGGAGGAGAGAGGACAGCTGATAATCCTCTGAGCAGTAGTGATCACCCTTTGGAGCGCCTTCCTATCTGCCACTGTGCAACTGGAGAACCATACACAGATGCAGTAGGTTAAGACACTCTCTATAGCACAGCGGTAAAAGGACACCAGGAGTTTTCCATTCAGTTGTTGTTTCCTTAAAAGTCTCAGATAGTACAGTCTTTGCTGGGCCTTCTTAACCACTGCGGCAGTCTGTACGTTAGATATGTATTCAAAAAAGTTTTGTTTCTCCTACCCCACCCGGAAATCTGAAATTTGACACCACTAGCAAAATGCAAGAAGGGGCCATCTTTGGCACACTACAGTGAAAAGATGTGGTCCTGACATTTACCTCATAACAGAGACCCCAGTTCTAAATGACAACTGGTGGGGGTCAGGTGGGGAGAGAGGGGGCGCTTTTCTGTTTTTAGGATACAACCATTGTCTGCTGTCTCTGCGTGTATAATATTTATGCGGGTGAAATGCACAACACCTTGTTAACAAGAAATCTTTCTTTCCCCAGGATCGTTTCAGCTGGTTTCGGTGAAATTGCCGAAGGCACCCGGTCAAGAAATAAATGCCAACGAGTGGGAAGTGATTTTGGAGGGGGTCAGCCAGTCACCCAAGTGCACTGCCTTCGGAAGAGAAGTACGGTCACCTTCCATATTTTCACGCACTAGAATAATATTACATAGGTAGCAGGTTGGGTCCCCAATGGCCGTAAATGGGTCGCGTTCCCAGAAGAAATCTTTGCAGATATATCACATCCCAAAAAGCGATGTTCTGATGTTTAGAGGATCCTTAGCAAGCAAGCACCATGATCGCTACATCCAGGAAGTGGAATTGGCAAAAGTATTAGAATCATAGAATGATAGAGTTGGAAGAGACCCCAAGGGCCATCCAGTCCAACCCCCTGCCATGCAGGAACCCATAATCAAAGCAAAGATGGCCATCCAGCCTCCGTTTAAAAACCTCCAAAGAAGGAGGCTCCACCACCCTCCGAGGTAGTGCGTTCCACCGTCAAATAGCCCTTACTGTTTTCCTGATGTTTAGGTGGAATCTCTTTTCCTTCACCTTGAACCCATTACTCCTGGTCCTAGACTCTGGAGCAGCAGAAAACAAGCTAGCTCCCTCACCAACATGACATCCCTTCAAATATCTAAACATGGCTATCATGTCACCTCTTACCCTTCTCTTCACCACACTAAACATACCCAGCTCCCTAAGTCTCTCCATGGATTCCAGACCTTTGACCATTTTAGTTGCCCTCCTCTGGACCCGTTCCAGTTTGTCAGTATCCTTCTTGAATTGCGGTGCCCAGGATTGTACACAATATTCCAGGTGAAGTCTAACCAATGCAGAATAAATAGGTACAATTACATCTTTTGATCTAGACACTATACTCCTATTGATACAGCCCAGGATTGCATTGGCTTTCTTGGCTGCCGCATCACACTGCTGACTCATGTTCAGTCTCAGATCCCTTTCACATGTAGTGTTGTCTCAGGCAATCTTCAAGAGGCGGGCTGAAGGGCAGTTGTGGGGGAGGCATGAAAGGGGGTCGCACAATTCAATATAAGAAGCATTGGTGATCTCACTTCATTCACGTTCTTGTAAACCAGAGCTACCGCACAGCGTGGTTCTGAGTGTAAAATTAAGGCGGGAAAAACGATGCATGTCACCCTGAGCCCCTCAGAGGAAGGGCGAAGTAAAAATGTAATAGATTCTCAAAAACATATTTCACAACACGTACACTGCAACAAATCTTACGATTTTCCTGAGTTATACTTAACAAGTTTCTGCCACAACTCAGCGTGTGACAACTCTTCAACTGTGCTGTTACAAATATCCCATACATTAACACCTCACCAAAAATGTGAACTTCTCCTGTGCTGTTTCACTTGACTGCAGGCTGAGATAGTTCGTATTTCTATTTGAATCTGAGTTTCAGGTCAAGGGGGGAAGGTGGCTTGACTGCTTACGATACCCTTATCAAATGATTGACTACCTACTTCAACTGGAGCTTCTCCTGAAGAAGATTCTTTTGAAAAACGTGGAATACACGCTTAGCCCGTTTTAGATTCTCAGACAGAGAGAAAAGAGAAGCCTATTTGTGCCTCATTGCTATTCTGTTAAGGACAATTGAATTTTTTTCATAGTCCAAGAAGAAGAGGAGTTTGGATTTATATCCCCCCCCCCTTTCTCTCCTGTAGGAGACTCAAAGGGGCTTACAATCTCCTTGCCCTTCCCTCCTCACAACAAACACCCTGTGAGGTGGATAAGGCTGAGAGAGCTCAGAAGAACTGTGACTAGCCCAAGGTCACCCAGCTGGCGTGTGTGGGAGTGCACAGGCTAATCTGAATTCCCCAGATAAGCCTCCACAGCTCAAGCTGACGCTCAAGAAGAGGACTAAACTTAAATAATTGGACTATAAAAACTGGAAGGGCTGACACCCCCAACCTCCACATCCTTAATGGTTCTTGGATAATTGATTGTATGTTATGAGTAACAGTTGTATGATTACATGTTTGGCAACAGGTATTTGTTATGTGTTAGAATTAGGCAATAGTATATAGTGGTAGTCCATTAGGTATAGTGATAAGTGGATGTTTAGGAATCTCATTAGTAAAATAAGCACACTATGCACTTTATATTGAGGCTTGTGTATTAGCGGAATATATCTTTGTGTTGGAATTGGATTTCCCCCCTGCTTCTCCACATGAAGCCTGTTGGGTGACCTTGAGCCAGTCACAGTTTTCTCAGAACTCTCTCGGCCCCATTTACCTCACAAGGTGTCTGTTGTAGGGAGAGGAAGGGAAACGAGTTTGTAAGCCGCCTTGAGACTCCTTACAGGAGAGAAAGGCGGGGTGTAAATCCAAACTCTTCTCCTGCTACTACTTATATGTTTGCCTCATGGATTTTTTTTTTTTATTTGTGAAGAGAGGGTAAAACCGTTCATGATGCTTCTCTTAGTTCCACAGAGTAAAGCTCTGCAGGAGTCACTGTGAGGCCAGCAAGAGCAAAAAAGAGGAAAAAACAAAGGAATCTAGAACCCTATTGGGAATTCAGAATTCCAGCTTGCGTAGTACAACACCAATATGGCTAGTTCTGTGTGACCAAAAGGGTTTGAACTTGTGCTTTTTAAACAGCTGGGATTCCCTTTCTTCCCTCGCCTCCTTGTATGCAAAATGCACCTTTCTATTGAACTCACGTTATGGTCTGTGTGGGGATTGGCGATATCTGGTGACCCCAGAAATTATGTGTGTGGGCCATTGGTTTTGGAGCCCCTGCACTACAAATGCATTCTTCTAGGTTTACTACTGATGAGAGTTTCAAAATGCACAAAACAATCAGTGTAAATAATACATGTGACATGTAACATGCGCTATTGCCTGGGGCACTGTTCTCTTGTTTTGCCAAGCAATTCCGTGTCCATCTTTATTGTCCCAGCCTGTTTTTGGAAAGACGCTTTCTCAAACTGTGGCAAAATACTAAACCTTAAACTTCTTTGACTCTGACAGGGGGAATACGTGGCATCAGTCTGGGGCCTTCACCTGTTCGTTTATTTTTTCAAGAGGAAAAGAATCCATAGGTAAGGAAAGATGGCGCCAACTGGCCACATTGTGGAACTTGGGAGCACTCTTGCCTGGGTATTGTGGCTGTCAGGAATTGTCTGGCTTTTAATAGAAATGTTAGCAGCCTCCACTAATTTCTGATTTATCGTCTACAACCGTGGCATAGGAGCTACCTGGAGCAGCAGTGGCGCAGTGGTTAAGAGCTCATGTATCTAATCTGGAGGAACCAGGTTTGATTCTCCGCTCTACCGCCTGAGCTGTGGAGGCTTATCTGGGGAATTCAGATTAGCCTGTGCATTCCCACACACGCCAGCTGGGTGACCTTGGGCTAGTCACAGGTTCTCGGAGCTCTCAGCCCCACCCACCTCACAGGGTGTTTGTTGTGAGGGGGGAAGGGCAAGGAGATTGTCAGCCCCTTTGAGTCTCCTACAGGAGAGAAAGGGGGGATATAAATCCAAACTCTTCTTCTTCTTCTCAACCTGGGGGTCGAACGACCCTTTCACAGGGGTCGCCAAAGACTCTCTGCATCAGTGTTCTCCATCTGTAAAATGGATAAATGTTAGGGTTGGGGGTCACCACAACATGAGGAACTGTATTAAAGGGTTGCGGCATTAGGAAGGTTGAGAGCCACTGGTCTACAACATAATCATGAACTGCAAACTCCTGACAGGAAGTTGTGTGACAGATGTTTGGTTGGTGGTTGTGGGTTTTCCAGGCTGTGTGGCTGTGGTCTGGTAGATCTTGTTCCGAACGTTTCGCCTGCACCTGTCATCTTCAGAGGTGTATCACAGAGAGAAGTCTGTTACACACTGTTTCTAGTGAGAAGGGAATGTTTAGTGGGGTATATATTGCCATATCCCTTCTCATTGGACACATTGTGTAACAGACTTCCCTCTGTGATACACCTCTGAAGATGCCAGCCACAGATGCAGGCGAAACGTTCGGAACAAGATCCACCAGACCACTGCCACACAGGCCGGAAAACCCACCACAATCAGTTGAATCCAGCCGTGAAAGCCTTCAACAATACAGATGTTTAGTCGAAGGCTTTCACGGCCGGAATCACTGGGGTGCTGTGTGGTTTCCGGGCTGTATGGCCGTGTTCTAGCAGCATTCTCTCTCTCCTGACGTTTCGCCTGCATCTGTGGCTGGCATCTTCAGAGGATCTGAATCCTCTGAAGATGCCACAGATCCTCTGAAGATGCCAGCCACAGATGCAGGCAAAGCGTCAGGAGAGAATGCTGCTAGAACACGGCCATACAGCCCGGAAACCACACAGCATCCCAATACAGATGTTTGTTTGTATAAGTCTCATTTCATTAAATCTCCTTGCTGTATTTTTTCCTGTTTTGCACTTCTTTTTTTCTTGTTCATGACCTTTATAATTAAAGTCTTAATTTCCTGTTTAAATCCATACAAATTAACAAACATACAAACATCACTTACATACACCGGCACAATTGACTGGCAGTGCAAGCCGGGGCAAGGAGGAATTCCCCTGTTGGAGGTGGTGCAGGCTTATGCCAGCAGATTTGCCCTCCCTGGGACACTCCTCCCCACAGAGGAGCAAATCTGCCAGCACCCAGCTGCAGGGCCCTGAGGTGCCCCGCCGCAGAGCCCAGCTCTTCATTGGTGCTCCTGCGCTGCCTCGAACTGTGGTTGCATGGCAAGGGCGTTCCTGGAGGCGGAGCCAACATAGTCGGCTTCCACCGCCCAGCTAGCCCCATTGTGCCAACTGGCCCAGCCTCAGAGATATGCCACGCTTTCTGCAGCGTTCGTCCTGGCGAGGGGCAGTGGTTAGGTGAGTCTTTTGTTTTTACTTTTTTGGCTTTCCACGCTGCTGAAAAGCCCTTTGGAGCGGCACGGAAGCCTCTCCGTCCCCACTCGCCTGACCGCAATAGATTGGGCTGATAGACTTCCGTCCCAGCAGTGGTGTAGTGGTTAAGAGCAGGTGCATTCTAATCTAGAGGAACCGGGTTTGATTCCCCGCTCTGCCGCCTAAGCTGTGGAGGCTTATCTGGGGAATTCAGATTAGCCTATGCATTCCCACACTAGCCAGCTGGGTGACCTTGGGTTAGTCACAGCTTCTCGGAGCTCTCTCAGCCCCACCTACCTCACAGGGTGTTTGTTGTGAGGAGGGAGATTGTAAGCCCCTTTGAGTCTCCTACAGGAGAGAAAGGGGAGGATATAAATCCAAACTCCTCTTCTTCTCTTTGCCCAAACGCAAAACTCCCATTTGTTTAACTTAAAACTTTAGATAGGATTTAGGTTCTCTTTGCCAATCTATCAAGCTTATTAGAAAGAGTTATCTCTGAATTACTAAGGAAAGGAGCAACAGATACTACAATCCTGTTTAACTTAACTGTTTAGGTTAATCAGAAATATTTCCCATCTAATCTGTTTACATGCTGCCTACACCACAAAGCCTGAGAGAAGTAATATGGATGGCTTGCTTTAAGATGAGATATGAAAGGCTGCCAGGTTTCCGCGTACGATTCCCAACTTTGATTTCTTATCAAAGATTATAGTTTACTTGTTTCTGAAAAATGTTAGTTTAAATTTCCAGTCTTCTGATGAAGGTATTCTCCAATCTTTCCACATTTGAGCATATAACAGCCTGGGGGCTGTAATCGTATATAACAACAGTTTATCAAGCTTCTTGCTGTTGTCAATTACATTTCACCCTCTTGAGGTGAGATTCCTGTCTGGGGCTTCAATTGGCGTTCTTAGAGATCTTCTGCAGATCTTTCCCAGGCAACTGACCTAACGAAAGCCTTATTTCTCTCTCTCTGAAGCTTCCCTCTGAGTGCAAAATGCAGCAAAGGAGCCAACAACTTCTTCACGTGCGTGGCCTGCCACCCGAAAGAAGACTGCATAGCCAGCGGCCACAAAGATGGCAAGATTCGTCTGTGGTAAGACAGAATTTTTTGTCGTGGAGCAGGGGCCAATGAACCGGGTTTGATTCTCCACTCTGCCGCCTGAGCTGTGGAGGCTTATCTGGGGAATTCAGATTAGCCTGCACACTCCTACACACGCCAGCTGGGTGACCTTGGGCTAGTCACAGTTCTTCAGAGCTCTCTCAGCCCCGCCTACCTCACAGGGTGTTTGTTGTGAGGGGGGGAGGGAAAGGAAATCCAAACTCTTCTTCTTCTTTCCGGGCTGTGTGGCCGTGCTCTGGTAGATCTTGTTCCTAACGTTTCGCCTGCATCTGTGGCTGGCATCTTCAGAGGTGTCACACAGAGAGAAGTTTCTCTCTGTGATACGCCTCTAAAGATGCCAGCCACAGATGCAGGCGAAATGTTAGGAACAAGATCTACCAGACCACGGCCACACAGCACAAAAAACCCACAACAACCAGTTGAATCTGGCCGTGAAAGCCTTCGACAATGCAAGGATAAAGTATTGCTGTGTTCTTATCCCTTCTGACATTGTGTGCATGGGAGCTTTGGCAAGTTCAGGTCTAGCTTGCTGGTTCAGAACCAAAAGGATTTCTCACGTGCGGGCCTGCTCTCTTCTACATAACTAAACCTCTCTGACAAGAATAGCTTACCATCTGGGCTTTTGCTGTATTGAGAAAGGAAGCCATCATTTAAAAGTTATTTGAAAAAACCCACTGGAAAAGCATTCATACCTTATCTGTCTCTGGAGAGCTGGAAGGGGTCTCAACCCCCTGCACAATGCAGGAAATTCACAACTGCCTCCCCCCCCACCCCCCACACACACACCCCTACCTCAGGGACCCCTTCTCTACATCCATAAATGGCGAAAAACCTCCAGGATGCCTGGCCAAGCTGGCCTAGAGGAAAACTCCTTTCTGACCGCAGAATAGAAGAAGAGGAAGAAGAGTTTGGATTTATATCCCCCCTTTCTCTCCTGCATGAGACTCAAAGGGGCTTACAATCTCCTCGCCCTTCCCCCCTCACAACAAACACCCTGTGAGGTAGGTGGGGCTGAGAGAACTCCAAAGAGCTGTGACTAGCCCAGGGTCACCCAGCTGGCGTGTGTGGGAGTGGTGATCATCATTACCCTGAGCATGTAAGAAAGGTCCGCAAGAGATGAGACCAGACTCTTTCCTTCCTGCCCTCTCACGATTTGCCTAAGTTCATAGAATTTGTCGATCTAGAGCATTTTATTAGCCGCTTAAGTGAGCTAACCTTACCACAATTTGGCCCGTTCAATATACCAAAGTACAGAACCTTTACTCCAGGTAAGCAATTCAATTAGACACAAGTATTCTTAATGTTTTTGACAAGCTGCGTGGCATAGTGGTTAAGTGCTTGCACTGACACTCACACGGTCAGGAGTTCGAGCCCCCTGTGGGTCAGATATCCTGGCAGCTGGCTCATGGTCAACTCAGCCATCCATCCATTCCTTGGTCGGTAAAGGAGTACCTAGCACATAGCTAGGGGGTAAAGAATAGCCAGGGGAAACAATGGCAAACTACCCCACAAAAACGGCTTGCCAATGAAATCACTGCTTGCAGTGGTACACCAGGGTCAAACATGACTGAAGGGGAAACTTTACCTTTTTATTCTTAATATTAAGCCAGAGTCTGTGAATCAGTTCATTATACTTGCAAGGATAACCCTGGCTACCCAAAACTTATGGGAACAAGGCAATTGTATGATATATTGTTACTATGATGCATGTTCAGATTTTCTGTGGTATATTTCAGCAGAGGCCAACTTACTGGTGACCCCTAGCCCTTCAATGATGCGACTGGCCTCCATTCGGGCCAGAGCCTTTACAGCTCTGGCCCCGGCCTGGTGGAACGCTCTCCCTCCAGCTGTGCGGGCCCTGCAGGATCTTAATGAGTTCCACAGGGCCTGCAAGACAGAGCTGTTCCACCGGGCCTTTGGACAGGCCGGTCGCTGATGGGCTCCCCCCCATAACATTGGTGGAACCTGCTGCCCCCTCCTCCCCTCTTTTAGGGGACTTTTAGGGGATCTGATAGTAGGCCGCCATCTATTATGTTTGGTATCTGGAAGCTGCATTTTAATAGGGTTGGTTTTAATGTGTATAGAGCCATAATTACTTATTTAACTAATTTTGGTATTATTGATTTTATTTTGTGCTCTATTATATACCTTGTTGTTCACCGCCCTGAGCCCTCCGGGGGAGGGCGGTATACAAATATATTATTATTATTATTATTATTATTATTATTATTATTATTATTATTATTATTATTATTATTATTATTAGCTAAATATTGGTTAGGATCAGTACGGGCCCCTTGTATCTATGCACATTCGCGAGGCTGTCATTTGGCCCAGTATTGTTGTTGTTAAAGACTATTGTAATACCATAAATACTTTTTTATTCCATTGGTTTAGATTTATGCCTTTAGCTAATGTATATTCAGCCCATACATTTATGTGACTATGCCCTGGGCAAGGCAGTGAATATTAGAATGCTTCCTCCTTAAATGACGGCTCTTGCCCCCGACAGGAGAAACTTCCATCACAAGAGAGAGTACACATTCTCCACGCTGCACTGGCATCATGACGAAGTGATGGATCTTGCTTTCTCTGTAGAAGGTAAGGAGCTCACATCAGCCATGGACTCGCTACGTGACCTTAGACAGGTCTTAGCGCCCGAAGGACTGTTTGTTATGTGCAAAGTTGCATCAAGCCAGAACCAACTTACGCCGACCCTGTGGGGTTTTCAAGGCAAGAGACAAAAAAGTGGTTGAATGAATTCAGTTATTGACGTCTCCTGACCCAATTACATATAAAACGAGCAGTTATGATAAGATAAAAGCAGGCAGAACAATGTCATAATTTATACTTTATAATCGGCATCATTTGTCAAAGCTAAACATAAGTTGTTTGATCCTTACGGCCTCTGAAAGGAACTTAACTACAGCCAAGGCAGTTCTGTTGCTCTTATCGTCTAGGACACTGGTGGCGAACCTATGGCACGTGTGCCAGAGGTGGCACTCAGAGCCCTCTTTGTGGGCATGCACGCTGTCGCCCCAGTTTGGGCACTCGGCAGTGGCATAGCACCAAGGGGGCAAGGGGGGTACAGTTTTCGCCAACTCCACTGTCTTACCCATGCTGTGTCCAGGGGTCAAAGAGTTGAGGAATGGGGGGGGGGGAAATCAGCCCCTCTACCACAAGCAAAAGATGTGGGTAGGATTTTTTCTTAATGTTTAGTCAAGAGTACACCCAGCCTGTCTAATTAATGCAGAAAATAACATTGTGCGAGAAACGTTGTGTATGCGTATGGAGAAACATGTAAAATACATATTTGTGTATTGATTTGTTTCTATGGCACGTTTACTTTGTTCTGATGGACAGGAACCAGCCTTCTGAGTGGCGGGGTCGAATCGGTACTGGTCCAGTGGCGAGATGGATCGGACTCTAAGAAGGAATTCTTGCCTCGTTTGGGATCCACGATCCAGAATATTTCTGTCTCGCCCGACGGAACAGTCTTGTGTACCTCGCATTCAGATAACAGTAAGGGCAGTTTTGTTTTCTTCCAGTTCCGACAATTGTCTGCCGCTCGCGCGTCTGTGTTTTAACAGCTTGTGCAAAGCTTGGTCATACAAAGAACATTACAAACCAGCTGGATTGAGTGTTTGTATCCAAGCGAAGCCAGATCCTCCTAGCCAGGAGATCGTGCAAACTCTGTGTTGGATTCCCTCTTGGAAAGCAGGAGGCAATACATTCCACTGTTATATGAGAGAACCTTGGGATCTCAGCCTGTGATTGGCTTACTCCAATGTTGACCCAGCAGATCTGACATTCCCATTATCTCTCCCCGACATGTTTTGGGGTCAGCAGCTCAGAGTGGCAGAAAGACAAAAAGTCCAGAAGTTCAACTTCCTCAGGTCTGCAGGTATATTTGAGTCTAGCGGCAACTAAGAGCACAAGAAGATTCTTGGAATATAAGAAGAAGAAGAAGAAGACGACGACGACTTTGGATTTATATCCCCCCTTTCTCTCCTGCAGGAGACTCAAAGGGGCTTACAATCTCCTTGCCCTTCCCCCCTCACAACAAACACCCTGTGAGGTAGGTGGGGCTGAGAGAGCTCCGAGAAGCTGTGACTAGCCCAAGGTCACCCAGCTGGCTAGTGTGGGAGTGCACAGGCAAATCTGAATTCCCCAGATAAGCCTCCACAGCTCAGGCAGCAGAGTGGGGAATCAAACCCGGTTCCTCCAGATTAGATACACAAGCTCTTAACCTCCTACGCCACTGCTTTGTTTGGATTTATACCCTGCTTTTCTCAATCATAAGGAGTCTCAAGGCAGCGCAGAAACTCCTTTGCCTGCCTCTCCCCACAACAGACACCTTGTGAAGCAGGTGTCCCTGAGAGAGTTCTGAGAGAACTGGGACTAGCCCAAGGTCACCCGGTAGGCTTCACGTGTAGGAGCGGAAAAGCAAATCCAGTTCATCAGATAAGTGTCTGCCGGTAATATGAAGGAGCAGGGAATCAAACAAGCTTAGAGTCCACCTGCTCTTAACCAGTACACCATGCCGGCTCTGCATTTTTGAAAGTCAAAGTTCCCTTCATGGGATGTCGTCAGGTGTCTGATGAAGAGAACTTTGACTCTCAGAAGCTCATATCCTGAAAAACTTACTGGTTTCCATGGTGCTGCTGCTGGACTTGACTCTTAACAATTCTGTTGCGGACCAACACAGCTATCCTCTGAAACCTCCTTCCCAACAGAGAAATGCATCTCTGAAGATGTCAACCGTAGATGTGGGCTAAATGTTAGGAGCAAAGACTACCAGACCACAGCCGCACAGCCCGGAAAACCCACAACAGCCTGTTTTCTGTTTTTACTTTTAACTTTGTAATCCGCCTTGAATCTCACTGGGGATCTATATATCCGGGGCAACATTCCTTCTCCCTATCACTTCATCTGGATTCTCCTTCTTTAGCAGCCCAGGAAGCAAGTGAGCCTTATTGGACTGTTTCCGAGACACCATTTGCTTCTCAAAGATTTTTAAAACAGCTCTGTCTCCAAGTCAGCCATGCTGAAATGTTGCCTAGGTTATAAATAATTCCGAGTGTTGGTCTTTTGGAAAAGCCAGCATGGCATAGTGGTTAAAGAGAAGAAGAAGAGTTTGGATTTATATCCCCCCTTTCTCTCCTATAGGAGACTCAAAGGGGTTTACAATCTCATTGCCCTTCCCCCCTCACAACAAACACCTTGTGAGGTAGGTGGGGCTGAGAGATCTCAGAAGAACTGTGACTAGCCCAAGGTCAACCAGCTGGCGTGTGTTGGAGTGCACAAGCTAGTTTGGTTCACCAGATTAGCCTCTACAACTTAAGCGGCAGAGCAGGGAATCAAACCCGGCTCCTCCAGATTAGAGTGCACCTGCTCTTAGCCACTACGCCACTGCTGCAGAGTAGGTGCACTCTAATCTAGGTGCACTCTAACCTGTGCAGCTGTGGTCTGGTAGTCTTTGCTCCTAACATTTAGCCCACATCTACGGTTGACATCTTCAGAGATGCATTTCTCTGTCGGGAAGGAGGTTTCAGAGGATAGCTGTGTTGGTCCGCAACAGAATTGTTAAGAGTCAAGTCCAGCAGCAGCACCATGGAAACCAGTAAGTTTTTCAATCATAGCCACTCTTAGCCACTACGCCACTGCTGCAGAGTAGGTGCACTCTAATCTGGAGGAGCCGGGTTTGATTCCCTGCTCTGCCACTTGAGCTGTGGAGGCTTATCTGGTGAACCACACTAGCTTGTGCACTCCCACACACGCCAGCTGGGTGACCTTGGGCTAGTCACAGTTCTTTAGAGCTCTCTCAGTTTCACCCACCTCACAGGGTGTTTGTTGTGAGGGGGGAAGGGCAAGGAGATTGTAAGCCCCTTTGAGTCTCCTCACAGGAGAGAAAGGGGGGGATAGAAATCCAAACTCTTCTTCATCCAAAATGTTAAAGGGCAAGGGGGTGGGCAGTCACAGTTCTTCATTTCTATCTTTTTTGCTCATAGTTTAGTGAGCTTGGAAAGGTTTCCTTAATTAGCCAACACTTTCCTGCTGAGTCCACCCTGACTGTATGCCCTAATAGCACGTGCTCTGAGAATTTGTGCATGCAGTTAGTTCTCAGCGGGGCAGTCTGTGGCCGGGGGACAGTTCTGTGCATGGCAACGGTCAGCAGGATGAAGAGGACACACCACTGCATTTGGCAGGTGTGAACACAGCCACCAGAGAGGGTCGATTCCGACATATTAACCACGAGACCCAGCTGTGGTTGAGAGCGGTGGACTCTAATCTAGAGAACCAGGCTTGGTGAACGACAGACACTTATCTGGGGAACTGGGGTTGTTTCCTGCTGGGTGACCTTGGGCTAGTTCCAGTTCTCCCAGCCCCACCTACCTCACAAGAAGAGAAAAAGTTTGTAAGTCTCCTTGAATCTCCTTACAGCAGGAGGGGGGGGGGGAGCAGCAGCAGAAGAAGAAGAGTTGGATTTATATCCCCCTTTCTCTCCTGTAAGGAGACTCCAATCAATCCAATCCAATAACCTTTATTAGGCATAAACCAGAAGTACCATACATTCCAAGTACAAAAACAGGATCATTGTTATATATCATGGAGAACACGGATTAAAAATGTAGCAACTGCTTCAGAAATTTCTACATTAGGGCTGTTCAATAGCTTAGACATTTTTAGTTTGTCTGAGAGAAACATAAATTCTAGAGGTAGTAAAGCTCCCAGATCGGTTCTAATATCATTATACCTCGAACAGTAAAGCAGGATATGAGGGACTGAGTCCATGGCGTTGGGACAGTACCGACAACAACGCTCACTTTGTGGGATGTTAAGGAAACGACCTTGAAAATAGACCGCGGGGAATAAGTTGCACCTTGCTCTTGTCATGACCCATCTGCGCTTAAAATTAACAAGCTGTTCTAAATATACAGCAGGGCTAGATTTCGGGGTGGTGGTAAGGAGACTCAAAGGGGCTTACAAACGCCTTTCCCTTCCCCTTCCCCCCCCCCCGCAACAAACACCCTATGAGGCAGGTGGGGCTGAGAGAGCTCCAAAGAACTGTGACTAGCCCAAGGTCACCCAGCTGGTGTGTGTTGGGGTGCACAAGCTAATCTAGTTCACCAGAGAAAGATGGGGTGTAAATCCAAACTCTTATTGTCTTTAAAAACCACCCATCTAGCCATTCTCTTCCTGATTAAGAAGGTTTTGTCTCGTGTAAGCCTTCCTTCTTGTAACTCTTTTCTGTTATTCCAATACATGCAGAAATAACCATCATACACAGCAGTTTGAGAGTCTCCGCAGTAATCCAAGGCTTGATCAAAGGTTCGTTCTTAAAAACATAATCTGAGCACGTGGGGGCGGGAGGGGGGATCATCTTGGCAGAAGAAACAACCTACCACCTCAGACTGTCTTTCTCCTTCCAGGCAGCGACGTCAAGACCGGCTTGATGGTGGACCCCAGAACAAACGCTTTGGTTCTGAACGGCAAACCGGGTCACCTGCAGTTCTATTCACTGCAAAATGACAAGCAGTTATACAATGTAAGCTAAGCCCACAGTCCCATTTGTGCATTTCATGGGCCACCTGAAAGTAGCAATGTAGTATAGAAGAGGGAGCGAGTACATTTCCTCAGATGTTGATTTTTCGTGTAAATACTTGTGCATTGGGTGCTGTGTGGTTTCCGGGCTGTATGGCCGTGTTCTAGCAGCATTCTCTCCTGACGTTTCGCCTGCATCTGTGGCTGGCATCATCCTCTGAAGATGCCAGCCACAGATGCAGGCGAAACGTCAGGAGAGAATGCTACTAGAACACGGCCATACAGCCCGGAAACCACACAGCACCCAAGTGATTCCGGCCGTGAAAGCCTTTGACAATACTTGTGTATTGCCAGTTTGTTTCTAGCACAGGTTTACAATTTATTTGCTGCTCAGTTATTTGACTGGTGTGGTTTTTATTTAACGATTTTTACATGGTTGTTTAATTTGTGTGGGTCAGTAGGCCACAATAAATGAGTAAAAATAAACAATAAGGCTGGATGTTAGAAAACGTTAAAGATAACAGGGTAAAAAGTGAATTGTTCATGGCATGATTTGGAAGACTTGAACATGCCTCGGTCAATTGGTATCCTGCATTGTTGTGCAACTTCTTTTTTGTGCGCTGTTTAAAAAAGAAACACGTGAAGAAATGCCCACTTTCTTGTGTTCCGTCTTGGCTGTCTTAAACATGGCACAAATAATTCAGCTTCAGTGCATTGTTGAAAGCTTTCACGGCTGGAATCATTGGAGTGTTGTGGGTTTTCCGGGTTGTATGGCCGTGTTCCAGTAGCATTTTCTCCTGATATTTCACCTGCATCTGTGGCTGGAACAGGCAAGGATGCAGGCGAAAAGTCAGGAGAAAATGCTGCTGGATCACGGCCATATAAACCGGAAAACCCACAACACTCTAATTCAGCTTCACTTTGTTGCCTTTTCATAGTGCAGGGGTGTGCAACCTGCGGATCTCCAGATGTTCATGGACTACAAATCCCATCAGCCCCTGCCAGCATGGCCAAGGGGTTGATGGGAATTGTAGTCCATGAACCTCTGGAGAGCCGCAGGTTGCAGACTCCTGTCATAGAGGGAATGATTCTATTCTGTCAAGTTATTTGAGTTCTGTTTTGCCCTGCCTCAGAAAACACTGGGGGTTTTTTACAGTGGGACGAAGCCATGCCTCATTTAAGCTTACGAAGCTAGGAGTCAATCGGCCCTCAGCTGGATGGCCCCAGCTGGCCTGATCGAGCCAGATCTCAGACGCTAAGGAGGGCCAGACCTGGTTAGACCCTGGATGGAAGACCACCAAGGGATAGCTGAAGAAGGCAGTGGCAAACCATCTCTGTTAGTCTCTTACCTTGAAACCCAACTGGGTTGCCAGAAGAAGAAGAAGAAGAGTTTGGATTTATATCCCCCTTTTCTCTCCTGCAGGAGACTCAAAGGGGCTTACAATCTCCTTGCCCTTCCCCCCTCACAACAAACACCCTGTGAGGTAGGTGGGGCTGAGAGAGCTCTGAGAAGCTGTGACTAGCCCAAGGTCACCCAGCTGGCGTGCGTAGGAGTGTACAGGCTAATCTGAATTCCCCAGATAAGCCTCCACAGCTCAGGCAGCATAGCGGGGAATCAAACCCGGTTCTTCCAGATTAGAGTGCACCTGCTCTTAACCACTTTGCCCCTTTCCCTTCCCCCCTCACAACAAACACCCTGTGAGGTAGGTGGGGCTGAGAGAGCACAGAAGAACTGTGACTAGCCCAAGGTCACCCAGCTGGCGTGTGTGGGAGTGCACAGGCTAATCTGAATTCCTCAGATAAGCCTCCACAGCTCAGGCGGCAGAGCGGGGAATCAAACCCGGTTCTTCCAGATTAGAGTGCACCTGCTCTTAACCACTTTGCCCCTTTCCCTTCCCCCCTCACAACAAACACCCTGTGAGGTAGGTGGGGCTGAGAGAGCACAGAAGAACTGTGACTAGCCCAAGGTCACCCAGCTGGCGTGTGTGGGAGTGCACAGGCTAATCTGAATTCCTCAGATAAGCCTGCACAGCTCAAGCGGCAGAGCGGGGAATCAAACCCGGTTCTTCCAGATTAGAGTGCACCTGCTCTTAACCACTTTGCCCCTTTCCCTTCCCCCCTCACAACAAACACCCTGTGAGGTAGGTGGGGCTGAGAGAGCACAGAAGAACTGTGACTAGCCCAAGGTCACCCAGCTGGCGTGTGTGGGAGTGCACAGGCTAATCTGAATTCCTCAGATAAGCCTGCACAGCTCAAGCGGCAGAGCGGGGAATCAAACCCGGTTCTTCCAGATTAGAGTACACCTTTTCTTAACCACTTTGCCCCTTTCCCTTCCCCCCTCACAACAAACACTCTGTGAGGTAGGTGGGGCTGAGAGAGCTCAGAAGAACTGTGGCTAGCCCAAGGTCACCCAGCTGGGGTATGTTGGGAGCGTATATAAGAGTTTATTGAGCAGTGGCGTAGGAGGTTAAGAGCTCCTATATCTAATCTGGAGGAACCGGGTTTGATTCCCCGCTCTGCCGCCTGAGCTGTGGAGGCTTCTCTGGGGAATTCAGATTAGCCTGTGCACTCCCACACACGCCAGCTGGGTGACCTGGGGCTAGTCACAGCTTCTCGGAGCTCTCTCAGCCCCACCTACCTCACAGGGTGTTTGTTGTGAGGGGGGGAAGGGCAAGGAGATTGTCAGCCCCTTTGAGCCTCCTGCAGGAGAGAAAGGGGGGGATATAAATCCAAACTCTTCTTCTTCTTCTTCTTCTACCTGCAGTCCCAAAAATATTGGAGACCTCTACGGTAAGGGATTGGGCAGCAATTAGATCAGTAGGTTCAGCACTTTGACTTTAAGGTATAACTGCTCGCTTCACGTCTGCTTAACAATGTAAGGGAGGGTGTGTGATTCTTCCCCCCCCCCCCTTGTTTTTTTTGGTTTCTCACTGTAACCCCCACCAGGTCTCCCCAGTGACAAATCCCCCGTGTCTGAGATTGGGAGCTTATTTTACTTCTTAAAATCCGGCAGCTGGACATCGTGCAGCAGGAGTACATCCACCAGCACGGTCTGAACCAGGTGGAGCTGGTGAAGGCAGCGTTCGACTCCAGCGGCAGCTGGCTGGCCACCGTGGAGCAGCGCGAAGAAAAGGGCGGCGAACCGGAAGCGCAGATGAAGCTCTGGGCTTACGACGAGCAGAAGCAAAGGTGCTCGCGCTTAGGTTGCCTGGCAGATCAGCCCAAAGTCATAAGAACATAAGAACAAGCCAGCTGGATCAGACCCGAGTCCATCTAGTCCAGCTCTCTGCTACTCGCAGTGGCCCACCAGGTGCCATTGGGAGCTCACGTGCAGGAGGTGAACGCAATGGCCTTCTGCGGCTGTTGCTCCCGAGCACCTGGTCTGCTAAGGCATTTGCAATCTCAGATCAAGGAGGATCAAGATTGGTAGCCATAAATCGACTTCTCCTCCATCAATCTGTCCAAGCCCCTTTTAAAGCTATCCAGGTGAGTGGCCATCACCACCTCCTGTGGCAGCATATTCCAAACACCAATCACACG
The DNA here is from genome assembly GCF_021028975.2 of Sphaerodactylus townsendi. NCBI lineage: Eukaryota > Metazoa > Chordata > Lepidosauria > Squamata > Sphaerodactylidae > Sphaerodactylus > Sphaerodactylus townsendi. The sequence continues at coordinate 9,883,538 of NC_059426.1, read as the reverse complement.
TTGCGTGAAGAAGTGTTTCCTTTTATTAGTCCTAATTCTTCCCCCCAGCATTTTCAATGGATGCCCCCTGGTTCTAGTATTGTGAGAAAGAGAGAAAAATTTCTCTCTGTCCACATTTTCTACCCCATGCATAATTTTGTAGACTTCAATCATATCCCCCTTGTCTTGGGTCCTGCATCCTTTACAGGCCAGAGCAGGTGCTCTACCACTCTACCACGATCCCTCCCTAGCACTGGTCCATCGGGGTCAGTTTTGCCTACTGGCAGCTGCTCTCCAGGGCCTCAGGCAAAGGTGTTTCACATCACCTGCCGCTTGATCCTTATTGATGTCAGGGAGTGAACCCCGTACCCGCCAGGTACGCGAACATTTTCAGCCCTGGCCCCGACCTGGTGGAACACTCTGACCAATGAGACCTGGGCCCTGCAGGACTTATTCCGTCAGGGCCTGTAAGAAAGAGCTGCTCCGCCAGGCGGACAGTTGCGGCAGCTACGGTCGTTTCATCTTAATGGCCTCCCTCTCCCCTTCCTCCCTTTTACCTGTATTGTCAGGGGTTTTCAAGTATTGCATTTTAACAGATCAGGTGGTGCTGTCGCCATTGGGGGGCTTCTATTGGATCTGGAGACGCACATTTAATCGTATGTTTTCTGTCGGAAGACGCCCTGAGCTCACAAGGGGAAGGGCAGGATATAAATTGAATCAAATAAATAAATTAAGACTGTAGCACCCACTGAATAAACAGATTTTGGAGATAAAGTGAAAAGTAAAGTGTCCAGCAGATGCACAGTCCTGGAGTCGGGGGGGGGAGGGGAGTGCTATAGGCCACCTGTTCCAGCCCCCAGCTACTTGCCAGGCATCGATTCTGAAGCCCTTGTCTGAAATTACTAGCACCCAAGACCACAGTGGACGGCCAAGGCGGGTCACCCTTGACCACGTGAAAACATTTCTTTTTCTTCCTCTCATTTGTCTTCCTTTATTTTTACTTCCTTTGCCTTAGCTTTGCGCTAAACACCCAAATAAATATGCCGCATGAGGATCGCGTCACAGCTCTGTGCTTTCGTGGCATGGAAGAGCCCGACAGTGCCACCCCAACCGTTGTAACAGCAGGCAAAGATGGACGGTTTAAAGTCTGGATGCTGCTGACTGAGACTGACGGGGGAAGTAAGTGTGGGATCTGTTTCTCTAGGATCTGCTTCATTCCTCTGTCATGCAGGAGGGGAGGTCTGTTTTTCCGGGCCGTGCGTTGCAGTCTGGATTCTCTTCAAAACTATTTTGATTTGCTGTGGTGAAAGTGACCTTTATGAGGCTTCAAGAGGTCATGGAGAGGGACTCCTTTGTTTCTGTCAGTCTCCTCCTAGAGCAGTGATCCTCGCCGACATCTTTCCTAGTGCTTGTCAAGTGTTTTTAGGAAGTGAGTGGGGCCAGATAGGGCTTTTGTCCCGCCAGACTTCCAGTTGGCTACTGGAGATTTGTTTGGCATTTTTTTTGAAATGTTGTTTTGGCAGCAGCTGCTGCCACATCTCACGAATCTTCACTATGTGATTGAAGAGGCAGGTGGTGGGGGCCACTTCATGGCTGGCTCCGTCATCTGTGCCAGCCATTTTGTGGCTGGCTCCATCTCCCGTGACAGCCATTTTGTGACTGGCTTCACCTCCCATGGCAGCCATTTTGTAGTTGGCTCCACCTCCTGTGGCAGGCGTTTTGTGCTTGCACTTTTTAAAATTATTATTATTATTATTATTATTATTATTATTATTATTATTATTATTATTATTATTATTATTATTATTATATTGATACAAAAACAGTTATACACAGCAAACAAGATCAATATGCTGGATTTTGTATTACATCACACGTCGGACACTTCCCAAGCATCTAGGACTGTGTGATGTATCGACGAATAATGCGTGCAGAGCCGAGTAGGGTGGCCTTTTGCAGCTGACATATGGTGATTTTGTCAGCGCCAATTGTTTTTAAGTGCCGTCCAAGGTCTTTAGGCACTGCACCCAGTGTGCCGATCACCTCTGGGACCACCTTTACTGGTTTGTGCCAGAGTCTTTGTAGTTCAATCCTTAAATCCTCGTATCGTGTAAGTTTTTCCAGTTGCTTCTCATCAATCCTGCTGTCACCAGGAATTGCAACCAGGAATTGCAACATCAACTATCCACACTTTCTTGCGGCTGGCTCCATCTCCCGTGACAGCCATTTTGTGACTTTCTTGTGGGCCCAGAAATGGCAAATGCAGTTCAGTGTAGCAAAATGTAAAGTGATGCACATAGGGGCAAAAAATCCAAACTTCACATACATGCTACAGGGGTCAGTGCTATCAGTCACAGATCAGGAAAGGGATTTAGGCGTCTTAGTTGATAGTTCCATGGGAATGTCAACTCAATGCATGGCAGCTGTAAAAAAGGCAAACTCTATGCTGGGGATCATTAGAAAAGGAATTGATAATAAAACTGCAAAGATTGTCATGCCCTTATATAAAGCCGTGGTGCGACCGCACTTGGAGTACTGTGTCCAGTTCTGGTCGCCGCATCTCAAAAAGGATATTGAGGAGATAGAAAAAAGTGCAGAGAAGGGCAACAAGGATGATGCTGGAGGGGACTGGAGCACCTTCCTCTATGAGGAGAGGCACTGCAAGCGCTTTGCAGGACTCTTTAGTTTGAAGAGGAGGCGGCTGGGGGGGGGAAGGATTGAAGTCTATAAAATTATGCATGGGGTAGAAAATGTGAGGACAGAGAGAAATTTTCTCTTTCTCACAATACTAGAAATCCAGGGGGGCATTCCATTTGAAAATGCTGGGGAAGAATTAGGACTAATAAAAAGGAAACACTTCTAAACACGCAACGCATTGGTGATTATTGGTGTTTGGAATATGCTGCCACAGGAGGTGGTGATGGCCACTAACCTGGATAGCTTTAAAAGGGGCTTGGAAAGATTTATGGAGGAGAAGTCGATTTATGGCTACCAATCTTGATCCTCCTTGATCTGAGATTGCAAATGCCTTAGCAGACCAGGTGATCGGGAGCAACAGCCGCAGAAGGCCATTGCGTTCACATCCTACATGTGAGTTCCCAAAGGCACCTGGTGGGCCACTGCGAGTAGCAGAGAGCTGGACTAGATGGACTTTGGTCTGATCCAGCTGGCTTGTTCTTATGTTCTTATGTTCTTTTTTTCCCACAATTGTGAGGTCAGGAGTATTGTGTTCCAAAACTTTGTCAGTCTGAATTCGGAAGTCCCAGAGTAGTTTTACGTGTTCATTTTCAGTGACCTTTTCAGGTTTGTGATTCCACCAGTTCTGTGTCACAGACAGATGGTAGTTGTGGCACACATATTATTGTTGTTGTTGTTGTTGTTGTTGTTGTGTTGTTGTTGTTGTTGTTATTGTTATTATTGCATTTAATAGACCGCCCTATCCCCGAAGGGTTCAGGGCGGTGTACAGTAAAAACAGCTCCTTAGGTATGCCAAAATTAGCAAGTTAAGGTTTTAAGCAGCAGAGTCTAATGAAAGCCATAGGGGGAGATGCCGTCCCATAGATCACATTTCATTGAAGTCTTCAAGAACGTACGCATTGGGGTCTTAATCTGATCAGATCTGCCCTTCTGCTGTTTCATTTCCCCCTGTTTGTCATTAAAGACGTGTCAGCTTGTTTCAACAGCGAATGTCTTTGTCTCGACAGGCCGGAGCGGAAACTGGACCTGCGATTTCGTAGGAAGCTATCACAACTATCAGGCAACAAACTGCTGTTTCTCCGAAGATGGTTCTTTGCTTGCAGTTAGCTTCGAAGGAATAGTCACTGTGTGGGACTCAGAAACGTGGGACCTGAAGTCTACTTTCTGCCACCCTCCGGGAACAATACGGTGTGTTACGCTCCTCTTTCAAACTTGACTCCTTCGTAGGATTAAAAACTTCAGATTGGGGGAGGGGGGAATTGGAGAGGGAGAGCCTGAAGGAGGGGATATTTGCGAAGGGAGTAATGTCAGCTGGTTATGATGCCATGGAGTCCACTATCCAAAGCAGTAATTTCCTTCAGGGGAACTGATCTGCGTAGTCCGAGAGAAACTGTAATTTTGCGAGTTTGGAGTTTGGCAATCCTGCTTGTGACTGAATGAGAGAGGTTTTCTTCTGTTTACTTCGCAAGCAAGCCTTTATTGGCATAGACAACAGTACAACAATAGTAAAAAAAACTGATTAAAAAAAACATATACAGTACAGGAAATAAATGTTAAGTGGAGGGAAATCTACTGGCATTTAGTAATTTCCAGGAGAAAGTCTGCCACTATCAAACAGAGAAGGATCAGGATTGTCCAGCAAGTAGTGTAATCTAAATAAATCGGGGAGATCGGGTAAATGTAAAGGAGTAAGATTCACATACTTGGATCTGATTTCCTTGAATCTGAAACAGTGTCGTAATTGGTGGGCCAGAGATTCAACTGAGCCATCATTACACGGGCACAATCTTTTAGCCTTTTCTTGCTTGTTAAATCTGCCATGTAACAAGGCAGAAGGCATAACATTAAACCTGGCGAGCATTCTGGCTCTCCTTTGAGCAGGGTTTATTAAACAATACAGGTAGTGTGCCAAGTGGCCCTGTTCAAATGGGAGAGAAAAATACAGGGGGGAGCATGTTTTCTTGGCTGCGGTGATTAGGTTACAGAACTCTCTATCTAATAGTTGACCTTTTAATTTTCTATAGGCTTCTGAATAGGACAAAGGGCAAAGTGAATCCACTGACAGTCCAATAGAGGCCATTTTTTCTTCGATTATGGAAAACCAGGGGTTGGAATGGGTGTCAGAGAGCAGACGGTGGACCAGGGAATTACAGCCCGAGAGAAAATGGATTCGCAGCCAGAATCTAAAAGCCCTCAGCCAAGCGGCTGATTCCAAGGAGTTTTGACCTAACTCCAGACAAAGGGCACCCAATTTGGGAGTCCAGTTATCTTATGAAAAAAACTGGATTGAAGGGAATTCAAGGAGTGGTTAATAGCTTGAATCCAAATTGGGACTCCGTAAAGCAATCTCGAGGCGACTTTGGCATTGAAAAATTTGAGGGCAGGAGGGATAAAGGAGTGGCCACTGCTGTAGAAGGAACGTAGTGATGCTGACATACTGTTAGATGTAGCAAGGAGAGCGGCCTTCCTATGGGTTGCCCATGAAACTTCTGTTTACTTCAAAATTGTGTTTGCTACATTTCAGCTTGAGGGGGTGGTGGGTGTCCTTCCTTTATTTCTCCCATGGCAAACACCGAAGTGCATCATCTCATTTTCGATTTAGCATAGAATACGCTCACAGGTTTTTTTCGCAGATGATGGTAAAAGAGGTAAGACAGTTTTGGTTTAAGAAAGTATTGCATATTTTCCCCAAAAAAAGCAATCTCTTTCCCCTTCTCTCCCCATGGAGAGCTTAAAAAAAAACCCAAACCTTTGTTTTCCCCATGGTTTTTAAATTTTTGGAACTTTGACACTTGTACCTAGGTTACATGTGTGGTTCTGTCAAGTGTGAGAGCCGCTTCATTGAACTGTGTGGCTCAAATTGCCCTCTGCTGGCTTCACTTCTGCAGAACAAAACATTTTAACCGAGTGAATTCACAGCCTCCTGTGATAAAAAGGTGTACCTGAATTCTTAGCACCTTTTAAACCTGGCTGCAGCCAGTCGCTGCCAGTTTATTGACCCGTCTGGTGAAAAACCTCCGGAAAGCATAAATATTTTTTGCTACCCTTTGACACCAGGGTTATCGTAAGTGGAGTTGGTGGGGAGCTATCACTCTTCAGTTGGTCTCTGACACGTCTCTCTTGATCTTGGTTAAGCCCATACTTACAGAATAAATATTTGCTTGAGAGGGGGAACAGTGGGGGGGGGGGGGTTGCGTAGTCAGAGAACTGTGTGCTCGTAAAACAGAACCTGTCCCAAAGTCTACCCATGCGATTGCACATGGAAATTATAGCCGAAGAAAGGTAACAGCTGCTTAGTGGGACAAGGAAACGTTGGCCCAGCCTAATGTGTCTCAATGTAAACATCAGTCTCCCCACTTCCTTAAAGGACTGTGAAGTCCCTCTCTTTTTCTCAGCCCTCTTGCTCTGCTTTTGGGGAGGGGCACTCTCTGAGCCCCAGGACAGGGATAGAATGAGTAGGAGGAAGGCTTACAGCTCCCAAATCCGCCCTCTTCTTCCCCAGGAGTATGGGCTTTGGCTACGGCCCACACTTCCTCTCTCCTTCCCAGCCTGGCATCAGAACCCCTCTTAAATCCTCTCACCCTGCCCTGCCAATTAACCCCAGTCTCCTTGCCCTGCCTTCTTCAATCGCCTTCCCCTGCTTTCCTGCTCTCTCCTCCTGCTTTCCTGCTCTCCCTGCTTTCCTGCTCTCTCTCCCTGTGTTCCTGCTCTCTCCCCCTGCTTTCCTGCTCTCTCCCCCTGCTTTCCTGCTCTCTCCCCTGCTTTCCTGCTCTCTCCCCTGCTTTCCTGCTCTCTCCCCTGCTTTCCTGCTCTCTCCCCTGCTTTCCTGCTCTCTCCCCTGCTTTCCTGCTCTCTCCCCTGCTTTCCTGCTCTCTCCCCTTGCTTTCCTGCTCTCTCCCCCTGCTTTCCTGCTCTCTCCCCCTGCTTTCCTGCTCTCTCCCCCTGCTTTCCTGCTCTCTCTCCCTGCTTTCCTGCTCTCTCCCCCTGCTTTCCTGCTCTCTCCCCCTGCTTTCCTGCTCTCTCCCCCTGCTTTCCTGCTCTCTCCCTCTGCTTTCCTGCTCTCTCTCTCCCTGCTTTCCTGCTCTCTCCCCCTGCTTTCCTTCTCTCTCTCCCTGCTTTCCTGCTCTCTCTCCCTGCTTTCCTGCTCTCTCCCCCTGCTTTCCTGCTCTCTCCCCCTGCTTTCATGAGCATTTCTGCTGAACCATCTCACCTAGATGAGATGCTGAGCTGTGACCCAGTTGGCTCTTCACCCAGGCTGCTTGTCGGCTGCCGCGGGAGTCAGTGTTTTGCCTTCTGTTGGGACTTCCTCTTGCCCAGCACCACAAAGCTGGCTAAGGTGCCGAGAGATTACCTCACCTGACGCTGTCCTTGGCTCTGGAGCCTTTTAAAGGGCCATCGGATCCTGCTTCTTGCCAGAGCAGTCCTCAGGTCTCCTTCCTGAGCTGGTGGTTAAAAGTGAGGGAGTTTAACCTGGAAAACTGGGTTTCAATGTCGTACCGCTAATGTCCCCAGGGGCCCGTCGTTTCATCACGTGGTGGAGTGCTGGGTGCCATCCCATGACAAAACAGCGTGCGTTCAAGCCGCACCCCACCAAGCCCCGCCCCCAGCCTCCCTGCAGGCCGGCTCCTGTGGGGGGGCCGGGGGGCAGGGCTTCGTGGCAGGCGGCCCAGGCGGGCGCCGCCATACAGGCTGGTCCCGGAGCCAGCCTGCCGCTGCAGCACCCATTTAAGCTGCCCCCCAGCCCCGCTCCCAGCCCCCCCTCCTGCTGGCTCTCATAAGTGGTGCACGAGGAGCGTGGGGAGCTGGGGGGGGCACTGGGAGGTGGTCATGCCCCTCGGTGCCATTTAGGCCCAGTACACCACTGCTGGGTTTGATTCCCCACTCCTCCACATGAGCGGCAGACTCTTATCTGATGAACTGTATTTGATTCCTTGCTCCTGCACATGAAGCCTGTGTGTGACCTTGGGCCATTCAGTTTTCTCAAAACTCCCTCAGCTCCATCTACCTCACAAGGGGTCTGTTGCGGAGAGAGGCAGGGAAAAGGAGTTTGTGAACCACTTTGGGATTCCATACAGGAGAGAAAGGCGGGTATAAATGCAAACTCTTCTTCTATTTTGGTTAAAAAAATTTAAACAGTGTTTTAATTGCGTATGCTAAAATGACTGATACTTGCTTGCCTAAAAAGTGGGCATTTTTGAACACACAAATCTGCTTTATACAGAGTCAAGCAGTGTCAGACATTTATTACAATCAAAAAAGCAGTCAGCATCAGCGCAACAACACAACTTGCATACAAATATGAAATTAATATGCAGAGATTAAAATCCATAACCATATTTTTCTGTAATTAGCTATACATAAACATTGTTAAAATGTTGAAAGGATGGATGTCTCAGCACAGAATTTGGCCCTTTTAGAGGTGGTCTTGTTGGAACTGTCTGCAAGGAGGTTATTTGTAGAATTTCCCCAAATTTCCTGGGAACTTCGATAGACTAGGGGTGAGACGTGTGGAACAGTTGCCCTTATATAATGGACAATATAACAACATACATTCTAGCAGTGTCGTACCAGGGGCATGACCACCTCCCCAGCCTAGTTACCTGCACCCCACTTACGGGAACTAGTGGGGGGGCTCAGGGGGGCTCAGACAGGTGCCACAGCGGCAGGCTGGCTCCTGGGCCGCCCCTTGCCACCCCCCCTTGGCCTCCCTGCAGGCTGGCTCCTGCCATCTCCAGGGCCTGGGGAGAGCAAAAGCCGGCCTTCAAGGAGGCCCGGGGGGGAGGGGGCAAGGTTCAGCAGCGTGCAGCTCAGGGGTGTGGGGGCGTGTTCGCCCCCCCGTGACAAAACGGTGTGCGCCCGGGCTCATGGGATACCCCATGTCCCCATTAGCAGTACGCCACTGCGTTCTATCAGTGTCAGTACTGTCTGCTGACAGATTTCTCCAGTGTCTCAGGCAGAGGTCTTTCCCTATCCTCACATGATGGTACTATACTCCAGATGTTATGGGACTGGTTTCATCAGGCTCCCCTGCCAGCATGCAATAATTGGCCATGGTGGCAGGGGCTGATGGGAATTGTAGTCCATAACATCTGGAGTGCCAAAGGTTTGCTACCACTGCCCTACTACCACCATGATGGCAAACCTTTGGCACTCCAGATGTTATGGACTACAATTCCCATCAGCCCCTGCCAGCATGGCCAATTGGCCATGGCGGGGAGCTGATAAATGTATCCTGGAAGTCTCACTTCTACATATCTCTTCCTTTTTAATTGTGAGGATTAAACCAGGGCATGCAAAACACATGGTCTGCCACCGAGCCACAGCCTTTTCCTTCTGAGGAAAGATGACAGTCGACCGACCTGCTGCAGCCATTTGTATCGAAAAAGTGACCCAGATGGGGATTTTCTAGTGATGTTTCGTGCAGGCACAACTTAGAACTTTCTTTACCCTTCATTTTCCCAGAAACCTCTGCTTTGGGAGGCTAAGTTGTTCCAAATACCTTCTCGGCACCACCAGTAATGGATTTTTGTGCTGCTGGAACCTACTGAGCTGCACATGTAAGATCATTTGGATTATTTTTTTTCCCGTTCTTCCTTACTAAAAACTGGTTGTATTTCAGCACTCAATGTGTCTAATTGTTATTATTAACTTGCTGGTCATTGTGTATGGCGGGAGGAATATTTCAGTGATTTTTGGATGGTTTTGCATAGTAACCAACTTTATCAGTGACAAGATCACAGTTTTTAATATAAACAGTGTGGGTTATTGGTTCGGAGCAGGTGGACTCTAATCTAGAGAACCAGGTTTGATTCCCCACTCCTCCACATGACTCTTATCTGGTGAACTGGATTTGTTTCCCTGTTCCTCCACATGAAGCCTGCTGGGCAGAGGTGGGATCCGGCAGGTTCTCACAGGTTCCCGAGAGTAGGTTACTAATTATTTGTGTGTGCCGAGAGGGGGTTACTGATTGGTGATTTTGCCACGTGATTTTTGCCTTAGTTACGCCCCTCCTCTCAGCAGTAGCGCGCAGAACTTGAAGCAGTCTAGCAGGAGGTGCAATCGGCGGCGCGTGGCATTGACGACCTTCGCCTCGTGTGCATTCGTTTCCCGCCCAAGGACCAGCGCGGCGGCGCTGCCAAGTCCTTGCCACAATACCCAAGTGCCCGCCCTCCGCATGCCCAGCCACGCCCCCGTCGTGCCCCACCCAGCCCCATTGGCGCTACGCCACAGTTTGAATCCCACCACCATGGGAACCTGTTACTAAAATTTTTGGATCCCACCACTGCTGCTGGGTGACCTTGGGCTATTCACAGTTCTCTCTGAACTCTCTCAGCCACACTTATTTCACAAGGTGTCTTCTGTGGGGAGAGGAAAGGAAAGGAGTATGTAAGTCTCTTTGAGACTTCTTTTGGTTGAGAAAAGTGGGGTACAGATCCAAACTCTTCTTCTAGTTTGCATCATTTGGCTCCTCTTTTAACAGCAGGTTATCTGAAAGCATTGATTTGGGCTCTTAGCTATTTTCCTCCTGCAACCTACCGTGTTTCCCCTAATATAAGACATCCCCGAAAAATAAGACATAGTAGAGGTTTTGCTGAAGTGCGAAATATAATGCATCCCCCGAAAGTAAGACATAGCAAAGTTTTTGTTTGGAAGCATGCCCGACGAACAGAACACAGGAAACATAAGACATCCCCTGAAAATAAGACATGGCACATCTTTGGGAGCAAAAATTAATATAAGACACTGTCTTATATTCGGGGAAACACGGTATCAGAGGGCATGCATTAAACAGTTTTAAAGGTTTTGCCTGTGCAAAACTGTTTAGCATCAGTGTTCTGGAGAATCAACTTCAATGGATAAATCCTGGGCTTATCCATGGAACTGTTATCCATTGAAATGAGTTTGACTTCTCGGTCAACTTGCGAACTCAGCAAGAAAAGAGTCGTGATATTATAGCTACTGCTTTAGTTAGCTTTCTGAGTGCATCTCCCAGTAAAATGTTTGCTTGTGTGGCTGTTTCCCTGTACATGCCTGGCTGTTTTTGCTCTTCAGTGGAATGGAGCGCCCAGTTAAATGTCCAGGTTCTACAGCCGGACTGCCTGTCCGAAAACATTGCTGCAATTTCAGGCATCTCAGAATACTCGGACTGTGAGTACAAAGGTCCTTTTCTTTCTTGTTTTAGCATAAGCATTTAGCATAAGCATTTATTGTCGTTGTGCACGCACAACGAAATTTACAGCAGCATTCCTCGATGCACACAATTTCAGACTCATACCCCATCCTCACTTTCCCCTTCCTCCACCCATCCCTACACAGCCCCAAACACATCAACACGAAGCCGCGGAGTTCAGCATAGCCACAGTTCTAGAGTAGAAGCTGTCTCCAAGCCTCTTTGTCCTAGTTTTGATAGACCTGTATCGTCTGCCGGATGGTAACAGTTCAAAAAGAGAGTGTGCTGGATGAGACGGGTCTCTCAAAATATTTTGGGCTTTCTTTAGGCTTCGGGAATTATAGAGTTTTGTCAAGGATGGTTGACATAAACTCACAGTCTAGAAACCTATTTTATTTCCTTGGAACAGAAAGCCGCTTGAAACAGCTCTTGTAAAAATAATGGAAACTACGTCGTCTGAATCCGATTCCCTTGCTCGTCCCACAGTTCATAGGACTTCCTGGGTGTCATGTCCAATAAGGCAGGGAGCTGCCTTTTGTTTATTTATTTATATTTATTTAATAATTAATCCTCCCCCCGGAACAAACATCCTGATTGTGCAGCTGTTGGCTCAAAGAGATGTAGTACTTATATCTTTAAAATATAAGTCTTGATTTAATATCACCTTCAAATAAACTTCAGTCCTCAGATATTACACTTCATATCCGTTTTCGAGCCTTAATATATCCAATACATTGTTCCGTGTGCTTCCAACAAAAGTGGTTTTGTTTGTTGTCGTTTTGTCATTTTTATGGTTGTGTGAATTGTGCGTAACGGTTCTACGGGTGATATATACGGGTGATATTGGTTCAGAACGGATTTGGGATGCATCGTGATACATTGGTGGGAATATAAAGATTTACTGCAAAAACAAACGAAAGATTATGACATGAAACCCCTTAATATCAAAAGAACTATTATCACTGAATCCCACTAGGCTAATCGGTCTGATCTCGTCAAGTCTTCAGTGGGGCCACGTCATACACTTTTATTTGAAGTGCTTGGTGTTAGGAATACGCTGCCACAGGAGGTGGTGATGGCCACTAACCTGGATAGCTTTAAAAGGGGCTTGGACAGATTTATGGAGGAGAAGTCGATTTATGGCTACCAATCTTGATCCTCTTTGATCTGAGATTGCAAATGCCTTAGCAGACCAGGTGCTCGGGAGCAACAGCCGCAGAAGGCCATTGCTTTCCCATCCTGCACGTGAGCTCCCAAAGGCACCTGGTGGGCCACTGCGAGTAGCAGAGAGCTGGACTAGATGGACTCTGGTCTGATCCAGCTGGCTTGTTCTTATGTTCTTCTTATGTTCTTAAGTATATGGAATAAAGTTTTGGAGACATTAAGACTTGAAAATGAATATAAAGTGTAATATCTGAAGGCTGAAGTTTATTTGAATATGATCTTAAATCAGGACTTATACTTTCTTTTCTTTCTTTCATTTCCTTTACTAGGTAAAACAGACTCATGCTTTCAAGATGTGTTTGTGCTTACTTTTTGTTGCCCCCCCCCCCCCCCCTATTATTCTGAGCTGTCGTTATATCAGAGCAGGCATGCCACTGGTCTGGCTAGCTCAAGGCTTCCCAGAATTCCATGGGGCGTTCCGACACATGGTGGGCACAACCCTAAAATGGCCGCCCTGGGAAGTGGAGCCACATACACATACAAGGAAGAAGCCACAGGGGAGAAGAAGAGTAATTTAAAAAAATACACCTGGGCTCATTCTGCACATGCAGAATAATGCACTTTCAAACTGCTTTCAGTGCTCTTTGAAGCTGTGCGGAATGGCAAAATCCACTTGCAAGCAGTTGTGGAAGTGGTTTGAAAACGCATAATTTTGCGTGTGCGGAAGGGGCCTTGGAAAGAGGAATAAGTAAGAAAATGAAATCAGCACCGTGTGGCTTGTGCCCCCTAAATAGTGTTGTTTTAATCTGCATTGTCCAGTCAGAAGCCCTGCTAGACACCACCCCCCCCAGCCCCACCCACGTTCTTAAAAACACTTGACTAGTCCCAGTACAGGTGTCAGGCCCCATAGTGTCCGTGGGTACCATATTTGGGACTTCTGGTCCAGTTATTATCTATTCTGAATGGTACCAGATCTCCTAAGTCTCAAGTGGAGAAAGCTGGCAGATTCTTTTAACTGGAGGTGCCCAGGGCTTGAACCTCAGGCTTTCTGCGTGCACAATATAATCACCAAATATCCTGGAAAATGAAATATAAAAAGTTTAAAATTCACATTCTAAGAACAAGCCAGCTGGATTAGACCAGAGTCCATCTAGTCCAGCTCTCACTCCCAGAAGAGAGTAATGGGTCTACCAGGATGCCTTTGGGACCCTATACAGCAGGGGTGAAAGCAGGAGGCACCTTCTGCGGCTGGTGTGGTCTCTCGGAGCACCTGAACTATTAAGGCATTTGCAATCCCAGATCAAAGAGGATCAAGTTAATTGCAGGCCCTACTTGAACTTCTCCATAAATCTGTCCAGGGCCCGGACAGCTGATATCCAGTGTAGAGTGTTCATCACCACCTCCTGTGGCAGGGGCCAGGGCTGTTCCAAAGACTAATCCTGGCCCGTGCCTGAAGAAGTGTTTCCTTTTTATTAGTCAGCCTCATTCTTCCCCCCCCCAGCATTTTCAATGAATTGGCCCCTGGTTCTGAGCGTAGACAGGTGTCGAGAGCCCCATAATTCTCTGGTGGTACCACATTTGGAGGACTACCGGTCTATGCTATAATCTATTACGAATGGTGCTTCAGATCTTATCCCCCCCCCCAAAGTCGTCTCCCTCTCCAAACTAAAAGAGTCCCAAAGCGCTTCGCAGCCTCTTTCAACTGGAAAGGGACGCTCCAGGGCCCTCAATCATCCAGGCTTTTGTTGCCCTTCTCTGCACCTTTTTTCTATCTCTTCAATATCCTTTTTTGAGATGTGGCGACTCAGGATACTGAACACAGTAATCTGCGCAGTCCCACCACTGACGGTCCTATATAAGGAGACAACCTCTTGTGAACAGTCGAGGAGCTGAACAATTTTGCTATTATTGCAGTATACAGGGTATAGGATGCAAAATGCCAGTAGCCTCAGGTAAGGAACACCTTCAAAACAAATGGCTTGGCAACCAACCAGAGCCTTTCGCACCACAGAGACCTGGATTTTCTCCCCGCTTTCTCCAAATCTGCCCTGGCAGGGGGAAATTATTGTGGAGGCTTGTCTAGATTTACAATCTAATTGCATCTTTTTAAAAAAAATACCCTTCTCTCCTCAGTGTTTGTGTTTAAACCCAGCGAGCCGCGACCTCTGTGTATCCGGAAACAAGTCTGTAGAGAAAAGGTTCCGTGGAGCTGTCTTTGTTGCCGAGAGGCGTTGCCGAGTGTATTACACTCCAGAAAAAAATATCAGTGGCTGAGCCTTTCTCAGTTCTACTTTCTGACTGAAACCCATGTAAGTAAGAACAGATAAACTGGGACAGGGTTGTGAACGTTGACCAGGACGAAGATTTGCATTGATGTAATGTTGTTTCTGTAGGCCTCTTCCTTGTATTACCGTTACCCCTTTTGTCGTCACAATAGCCTCTGTGAAATGGGTTAGGAAGAAGAGGCAAATATTTGGAGAGATATAAAAGTGGTTATTTAGACGACATTGTAGAGGTGTTCTGAGTTCAAATGTCTTGATAGAAACTACAATATAAAATCCCACATTCAACAGTTTCTATCATTCCCAACTGGCACGGACAGTGACAGAGGTCATAAGGAATGCGAGCATATTTTCCTTCCGATAAAGCCGATGGAAGGGCATTGAACCAGGCTGAGGTACATGCTCTGTGATATTTAAGGAGGCAGGCAATGGCAAACTACTTCTGCTCCTCTCTCACCTTGAAAACTTCTGTAGGGGTCACCATACATCAGCTGTGGCTTGACAGCGTTCACCATCACCAGACCACGAGGAAGTGTTTGTCATGGACCCGAGGATAAGAACTGGCAATGAGAAACTTTCAAACGCCGCTGACATTTTTGCGTTAACATGGATCGAAATCTGTAGGAAGGCCCATCGCGCTGTAATCTATGTTTTGTTCATTTCTGGATGTCTAGGAACTGATGACCTTCAGCACAAAGACCCCGGAAGAGAGGCTGACCCCTTCCAGCAGACAGGTAGGACTTTCAGAAGAGCTGGCGGCACGGCCGAGAAAACCGGGGATCTGTTTTGAGGGGGTTGATCTGAGCCGTTTTCAACTGTAAAGTGTTGCATCTAAAGATAATAGCAAGTGGTAGAGGCTTGGGGGCGTCTCTCCGTGTTGTGTAATGCAGAGCCTTGCAGTTGAAGGGGGGGTCAGAGATACGGCGAGTGGCTCAGTGGTAGATCACTCGCTTGGCACGCAGAAGGATGCAGGTTCAATCTCTGGCATCTCCAGCTAGCAGGTTCAGCCAGCAGGTGATATAAGACCTGTGCTTGAGACCCTGGAGAGCAGCTGCTGGTCAGAGGGAGAGGATGTGCCTCAGTGGAGGAACCTTTGCTTTGCACGCAGAAGGTCACAGGTTTGACCCCCAGCTTCTCCACTTTATTTATTTATTTTATTTATTTATACTTTAGACTTTTATACCGCCCTATCCCCGGAGGGCCAAGAAAGAACCAAGTAGTAGGTCAGGGATGTCCAACTCTGGCGCTTCAGATGTTCACGCCCTACAGTTCCCATCAGCCCCTGCTGGCATGGCCAATTGGCAGAGGGGTCTGCCACCATGCACCATGCCAGCAGGGGCTGATGGGAATTGTAGTCCATGAATATCTTGAGGCACCAGAGTTGGACACCCCTGAAGTAGGTGATGTGAAAGTGAACTGAGACCACGGAGAGCTGCTACCAGTCAGAGTGGACATTACTGACCTTGGTAGACCAAGGATCTGATTCAGGACAAGGCAATTCCTTGAGTTTTCATGCATGCCAACGCAGACTTTTGGCCCACTCAGTTGACTCTTGGAAGGGGACTTCTGTTCCCAGGGATTCCAGTTCAAAGAAGCAGCAGCGTGTATGATTTCGTTGGCAATTTGGCTTCCTTTTGTTGAAGTCCTCTTTGTTGGCTTCTCAAAACACAATGCATATTTCAGCTTCTTCTAGCGCCGCTTTATTAATTAGCAGTTGTTGGTGTTTTGTGGCGTCGGAGGTTAAGAACTCGTGTATCTAATCTGGAGGGACCGGGTTTGATTCCCAGCTCTGCCACCTGAGCTGTGGAGGCTTATCTGGGGAATTCAGATTAGCCTGTGCACTCCCACACATGCCAGCTGGGTAAATTTGGGCTAGTCACAGTTCTTCTGAGCTCTCTCAGCCCCACCTACCTCACAGGGTGTTTGTTGTGAGGGGGGAAGGGCAAGGAGATTGTCAGCCCCTTTGAGTCTCCTGCAGGAGAGAAAGGGGGGATATAAATCCAAACTCTTCTTCTTCTTCTTGTTGGGAGGGTCGAGAGCACGGGGTGTACCATCGTAAAACGGCAGCCGGGACAAGCCCTGGGCACTGCATCCACACCACAGCTACATCCACTTCACAGCTGCACCTGAGCCCCCCCCCCCCTTCCTGGTCACGCTGCCACAGGAGTCTGCAGGGGTGCGGGGCTAGGCTGAACACCCTGGGCCCTTCTCCAGTGTCACAGCCAGACTCTGCGCCGCCAGTATGTCCTGGTCATCGGTGGAAGGGCCTTAAAGGGCTTAAAGGGGCTGTGGCATGCAGACGGTGTGCAACAGTGGCGAGCGAGCGGCAGCACAAACAGCGGGGGGAGGGTCCCAAGAAGCGGCCGAAGAAGCAGCCAGCAAGCGGGCCTGGCAGGTGGGTGAGCTGCTGCTGCTTGCTTCTGGGACAGAGGGTGGGGGGGCACAGCCCAGTGCGCCCTCACATGTCACATCTGACCCCTCTGACCCCCCCCCCGCCACCCTCCCAGATCAGGTACTGATTGAGAGGCTTAAAGTACTTAATGTATATCCTGCTCAGATTTGGAAAATTAAGAGATCCTTGCCGAATTGCTGAAGCTTTACTGGTACACAAACATGCACAAATGTTGATCCATGACAATAAATACACTGGGATATTTGACCTAGCAGTCCTTTAGAGACCATTCCCTGCTTGACGGGTGGGGGTCGGTGAGTGGGGCAGGAGTCGGTGTGGAGCCCCAGTCTAGGGCAGCGACATACCAGAGGCTCCGTTTCCATTCAGGTTCACTTATACACCTGAAAATATGCTGACTTCAATGTGTTTTGCAAAGGACTCTTATAGCCTTACTCTCAAGGGCTTGTTTCTGTTTAGTTGTTAGGCTTTTTGAGTTGGGTCCTGCGGAGCTAGCCTTGTAGAAAGCCCTTTAGGATCAATTCTAATCATCCGCTTCTATGATATCTTCAAGCTTACACTTCATAACCTTGGTAAATGTTTTCCCCAAAATAAATTGTGAAGTGTATTTAAAAACACTGATTCTATCTTCTCCCTGTATTTGTGCATCACTTTTTAGCTGACTGCGGAGGAGAGTCTACCTGTGACTCCATTTTACCTGCTACTGGGGAAGCACCAGCAACAGACAAAAGAAGCTGCCGAAGGTGGGAGAGTCCCTGTCTTAAAGACCTTGGCGCAAGATTCACCTGCGGTCAAAGAAGTAAGAGAGTGAACCTTCCGTTTTTTCGTTCGCTGTTTTTTCGTTCGCTTAGTAAAACAGCGATTTCCTACTGTGCCAGAGCAAGGAACAGAATAACCTTCAGACCCAACAATCTATATAACTAGATTCCTCTAAAAATCCAATTAAAAAAGCCTTACCTGGATCAACTGGTAAATTATAAACTTAGATGGGTTATGGCCAGAGCAAGATGTAACTCCTTTCCCTCAGCTTTACTCCAAGGTCATTTTTCTAATATGCCTCATCTTGAGCGACGCTGCCTGTTCTGTCTCCATATACCAGACTCACTTGCGTGTGTCTTGCTTCACTGCCCTAAACGTAATAATCTTAGATCTGACCTGGTTGCGTTATTTCCCGCAGGATTTGCATCTCTCCCAGACAGAATAAAAATGATTAAGTTACTGAATAATCCTGAGGTAGAAATATCCGAAGCTGTAGCCACATTCTTAATACGTGTTTTGCATGCCTTGTAGTAATGTTCTTTTAACTGTAACTTTATTTGGTTTTAACTGTTTGGGGTTTTTTTGTAATGCCTATTAAAGGTTTCTGAAATCTGGGGGGAAAAAAGGCCTTTTCCTGATATGCAAATAAACTGAGCGAGGTGGTGCAAAGCAAGGTGGTGCAAAGCGGGCTTGCCTTTGGCCGTGATCCAGAAATTAAAACTCATTCAGAATGCAGCAGCCAGGCTGCTTACTGGCCGTTCGAGCAGGGATCGAATTACACTGATCCTATACCATCTGCACTGGCTGCCGATTGAGTTCCGAGTTATGTTGGAAGTGTTGGTTTTGACCTTCAAAGCCGTTCGGCGGTCTACCGGAGCCTGCATACATACCTGAAGGGGACCGCCTCTCCCCCATATTGCCCGGTAGGCCCCTCCGCTCGGAGGAGGACCTACCTAAACGTGATCCCTGGCCCAAAATGATGATCCAGGCTGGCCTGCGGCGAGGGGCAGGGCCTTTTCAGCCCTGGCCCACTACACAGGTGGAACAGGATCCCTAGGGACATCGGGGCCCTAGAACTTACAGAGTTTCCGCCAGGGCCTGCAAAGAGCAGGACCTGTTCCGCCAGGCGTTTTGTTTCAACCAGCCTGGTTAAATACATATCTACGCTTGTCATCCTGGCCTCCCGTGGTGCACAAGGGGGAGGGGGTAACCAGAGCATGCCATCCACATTTTAAAATGGGTTCTGTTTTTATGTAATTGATATCTAAATTATGTTTTAATGTATGTTTTAATCTTGTTGTGAACCGCCCTGAGCCCTTAGGGGGAGGGCGGTATATAAAATTAATTAATTAATTAATTAATACATAAAAAATTTCCCAGGGAGAGAGGAGCTACTGTAGGAAAGTCCCTGTCCCAGATAACTACATAACTACAACTCTGAGGTGTTGTGTGGTTTCCAGGCTGTATGGCCGTGTTCTAGTTCTCATGATCCTCTGAAGATGCCAGTCACAGATGCAGGCGAAACGTCAGGGGAAAATGCTACTCGAACCCGGCCATACAGCCGGAAACCACACAGCACCCCAGTGATTCCGGCCGTGAAAGCCTTCGACAATACATTGAACCATAACTCTGATTGCTACTGAGCCTTTAAGAAAGAATGGCTAACTTCCTGTGGAAGAAAAGGGCTTCTTGGGGTCTCCAGGGCCCACACTTGTCGAGGCTAGAAATGTTTTTAATCGGACCCGGAAGATGCTGTTCGGAGACACTGTAAACCAGGCCATTGTATGATTGACGCAGCCAAGCTGGGCACTTTTGTCAACGCCAGCTCTTGCCAGCGCCTGTTACTTTAATGGAATTTGAAGTCATTCATCCATTCATTATTACAGCCAAGCCTTTCCTCTTTAGCGAAGGGCAGCTGGGCAGGCAGCCTCAGTAACTCAAAAGCTCTTTTGGCATCACAGCTCACAAGCACATAATGCATGCTAAAGAAGTGTAAATACTGAATTGAACCCTAGACAAAGCCTCCATTTTGTTGAGCCTCTTCTCTTTTTTCCCCCCTTCCTTCAGCTGCTTCACACTCCAGCCCACATCTTGCCGTCCGCTTCTTTCCTGTGCCCTATATTTATCAACTCGCTGCTGACACCAAAAGCGCATAGCAGGTAAGGAACCAGCGGGGTGGTCCTCAGAAAGTTATGTTGTTTTTAAACAAATCCCTATTTTGATTTCCGTGTCCTTGTTGGAAGACTCAGACATTCTTGACAAGTCCGACAACGGCAGTGTCTGATTATACAAGGAAGCCATTGAAATCCACAAACACTGGGACAACTTCCACAAAAATGGAAGAAAGGCTGAAAATCAACAAAACCTGGTTACCGGTACTAAAAACACCAGAGACATTCAAATGCAACTGCAAATGGACTCCACCCAGACAGATGCAAGTGCGCCTCACCCTCAGGTGGGGTAGACAAAACATAGAACACCCCACAGAACAATCACTCCACACTGTGCCATGGAGAGAAACGCATCTTACTGTGTCATGCGTCTGAGGATGCCAGCTGTAGACGCAGGCCAACCGTTAGGAGCTAAAACTACCAGACGACAGCCAGATAGCCCAGATAACCCACAACAGCCAGAATCCTTTTTATTTGAGATGAAAGCTTAGCCCTTCGGGGATAGGGCGGTATACTAAATTTAATAAATAATAATAATAATAGTAGCTGGGTGCTGCTTGTCGGACCAGGCTTTTACCAGTGTTGTACCCAAAGTTTGTGTGTGGTGCTGTGCTCGTTTGACAGGTTGTCAAACTACAAGAACACAGGGTGCTCAGACAGACAGAAACCCAGCATCATTTTTGTATATTATCCTTTATCCCACGCAGAGGTGTAGCGCTCATGGGAACATGTGGGGGTCATATGTCCCTGGGCACATGCCAACTGGTCACGTGGGGGTGAAGAATTGCCCCCCTCGGCCCCGCCCTGCCAGGCTGCTCCTTCAGCTGGCAGAGATAAGAACATAAGAACAAGCCAGCTGAATCAGACCAGAGTCCATCTAGTCCAGCTCTCTGCTACTCACAGTGGCCCACCAGGTGCCTGTGGGAGCTCACATGCAGGATGTGAAAGCAATGGCCTCCTCCTGCTGCTGCTCCCGAGCACCTGGACTGTTAAGGCATTTGCAATCTCAGATCAAGGAGGATCAAGATTGGTAGCCATAGATCCACTTCTCCTCCATAAATCTGTCCAAGCCCCTTTTAAAGCTATCCAGGTTAGTGGCCATCACCACCTCCTGTGGCAGTATATTCCAAGCACCAATCACACGTTGTGTGAAGAAGTGTTTCCTTATATGCCATTAAAGGTTAAAATGGAAATGAAATGGAAGAAGTGTTTCCTTTTATTAGTCCTAATTCTTCCCCCCAGCATTTTCAATGGATGCCCCCTGGTTCTAGTATTGTGAGAAAGAGAGAAAAATTTCTCTCTGTCAACATTTTCTATCCCATGCTTGGTGGGGGCCGGGGCAAGGGACAGCCCATGACAGGCTCCCGCCTGCTAAGATAATTGGGGGTGGGGGGCAGCCAGAGCAGGCGTTGTCCCGGGTGCTATTCCCCTCCTACCTGCAAGTAACTCGAGGGCAGTGTACATGGTACCCATCTTTCTGTGTTATCCTCACAACAATCCTGCAGAGTAGATTCAGCTGAAGGAGATGGGACTGAGCTGATCTCCCAGTCAACCCGGAACAATGTGGTTGCCTCGGCATTTGAATCTGGGTTCCCTAATCTTCGTTTGACACTTTAATTGCTGGTTGTCATGATAAGTCCGTTTGGTGTTCTCCAACATGAAATACTGCCTGCATGCATAAGGCTAACCTGTCAAGCATAACATTTTAAGAGCTAACTTTTTCCCTGATGCACTAGGGAGCAGCAGTGGCGTAGTGGCTAAGAGCAGTGGCTAAGAGCAGGTCCATTCTGATCTGGAGGAACCGGGTTTGATTCCCAGCTCTGCCGCTTGAGTTGTGGAGGCTTATCTGGGGAATTCAGATTAGCCTGTATGCTCCCACACATGACAGTTGGGTGACCTTGGGCTAGTCACAGTTCTTCGGAGCTCTCTCAGCCCCACCCACCTCACAGGGTGTTTGTTGTGAGGGGGGAAGGGCAAGGAGATTGTAAGCCCCTTTGAGTCCTTACAGGAGAGAAAGGGGATATAAATCCAAACTCCTCCTCCTCCTCTTCTTCTTCTTCTACTTCTTCTTCTAGTTTTGTACTTACAGAAGTATTTTTTATGAAGGGCATTCATTAAATTCACCCCAAGCGTTGGCCAAAATGCTGAAGCTCAGCTACCTCACAAGATCATCTCTGTTAGCTCCAGGATACACAATGAAGTAGCTATTTGTATCTCACACATTTATGCAGGTACACGGGAGGGCTTTCTCCGTGGCTGGCTTGCACACTGTGGAACAGCCTCCCCGTGGAAATTTGCCAGGCGCCAATCCTTTATGAGTTTCGGCATCTGGCAAAATGCCTTCCTCTTCACTTTTCAATTGTGAAAACAGCCTGAGACCACCATATAGGGCAGGGGTCTGCAACCTGTGGCTCTCCAGATGTTCATGAAAATCTGGAGAGCCGCAGGTTGCATACCCCTGGTATCAGCTCTAAAATAATCAGCGTTTATTTACTGTTCTTTCTCGTTTTTCAGCAGTGCTGATGAACTTCCGGGTGAAGTTGAAATGGAAAGTGACAGTGGAGAGAATGAATCTGAAGAGGAGGGAGCAGTTAGTGACATTCCCGGCCAGGCGCCAGGGGCAGTCGAGAGTCTGGGGGACGTCGCACCAAAGTTGACCAAAGCCCAGGAAAAAGAGCTACGTAAATTAAGAAAACTGGACTACAGCTGGGTGTCAGCCCTCTAAGCAGACATTGTTTCTGGGACATTTAGAGTTTATATTGTTCACCAAGAATTTAATCAGATTTCATTTTTGCTAATAAAACGATGTCTTCAAGGATCTTCTGTTACAAATGTGCAATGGTGTAGCGCCAAGGGGGAGGGGTGGGGCGCGATGCGCTGGGCGTGCCCCGGGGTGTGCAGGGGGCACAGGACGGAGGCATGCCCTGGGCGGAGTTCCCCCTCGCTCCGCCCCTGCAAATGCGTCATGTATTCAAGCAGAGAGTTATCCGAGGCAGTTATTTCAGTGATACTTCAGTAGACTTACACGGAGCTGATCTGACGAGAAAAATGAGACTTGATTTCCAGCTAAGTACTTTTGAATGTAGATTTTGAGCAGGGTCCAACTGCTGGCCAGAGCATACCACAAAATGTTAAATCTTTTAAATGAGCATTAGAAGCAGATCCCTCCCCCACCCCCCAAAAAAATCAGTTTAAAACTTTGGTGTGGGAAATCTGTATGTGCTAATGCAGCAGAGTGTAATAAAGTTACCCATTAATCTACTTCCTTAAAATCTCCAGAAGTGCTTGAGGCGGAATTTGAAACATGACGCTCCAAGCCCGTCCTCTATTGTCAAATGCAGAAAGCAGAGTCCAGGTGAGTCATGAGGTAAAAGGTGATTTTCAAGAGTTCAGGAACAGCATCTTGTTCAAAACCGTTCCACAGAAAATGTTTCCAGTGTCGATTATATAAGTGTACGTGAGTACATCACACCCAGCTTCTTGCTTGACACCACAAAATACCCTGTTTCCCCAAATATAAGACATCCCCTGAGAATAAGACGTAGTAGAGGTTTTGCTGAAGTGCTAAATATAAAGCATCCCCCGAAAGTAAGACGTAGCAAAGTTTTTGTTTGGAAGCATGCCCGTCGAACAGAACACCAGAGCATGCAGCCGTGGAGCGGAAAAATAAGACATCCCCTGAAAATAAGACATAGCGCATCTTTGGGAGCAAAAATTAATTTAAGACACTGTCTTATTTTTGGGGAAGACACGGTAAGACAGGGTCTTATATTAATTTTGCTCGAAAATTTTTGTTTATTTTCAGGGGATGTCTTATTTTTTTTTGCACCGGGGGGACATGGCGGGAAAAGCACAAGTGTCTCAAATACCCAGGCTTCTCATAGGCTAATGTCTATGTAGGTCACATGGGGGAGATGCAATATGAAGCATCCCACCTATAAGGCCAGCACCCCCTTGCCAAGTAGTCAGGAGCTTATGGCAACTGGTTCCAGTGTATCTGGAAGAACCATAGTTCAATCCAATAGGCAGTGTATATGTGTAGTTCACCAATACTGTCCAGTGTATAATAGTTCAGAACACACCCCCTTGCCAGTAGTACTCGGTTGGCTTGTCAGTTATAAAAATCCCATAAATAAATAAATATAACATGGGATGCCTGAGCATAAAAACTATGAATTGAGGTGTGGTACTAAAGAAGATTGCAGAAAACGCTATGCGTTTTACCTACCAATTTGAGAATGGAATATAAACGAGAAGTACTAATTCGTGAATGACTTATAGAGGATATGACTAGTGTCTGCCTGGCTTATGTTATGCGTATTGGTGAACTACCCTGTTTCCCCGAATATAAGACATCCCCTAAAAATAAGACAGAGTAGAGGTTTTGCTGAAGTGCGAAATATAAGGCATCCCCCGAAAGTAAGACATAGCAAAGTTTTTGTTTGGAAGCATGCCCGACGAACAGAACACAGGAAAAATAAGACATCCCCTGAAAAAAAGACATAGCACATCTTTGGGAGCAAAAATTAATATAAGACACTGTCTTATATTTGGGGAAACACGGTATTATACACTGGACAGTTGCTGAGGACGACACAAATTCGGAGACTTGGATCCCGTATTCATATCAGATACGGTGTCATGTTTCTTTAAATAATCTGTCAAGTGAATTGACGCGTATTGTCTGTGGCGAGTTGCTGTTTTGTTTAACTTGGAGCGATATGTGAACGTACTGAGTTATGTAGATATTATGGAAGTAATTAGTTTGGTAAACTGAAGAAGACGTTCAGCCTGGTGTGCAGTGTGATTTTTTTGATACTGTGTAGTTTGACGCTGCATTCCTCTTTGAATATATTAATGACCTTAACTAAGGTGACCAGATGGTCACCTTTGTGATCCGGGACGGGGAAGCGACGGCGAATTGCATCGCGCAACCGCAAAACTTAGACTGTAGGACTTGCCGTTTGCAGCCCTGTGACAGGCGACAAATGGCAAGCCCAACTTATCGCACGCTCGCGACAGGCGCCGCGAGAGGAGGCTGCCGCGCGCTGCGCCCCAGAAGGCGATGCAGCAACCTCCCGAAAATAAATTGATTGCGAAGAGCGGAACCAGGTATTACAAAGGCGTGACGGTCCCACCAAAAGCGGGACAGCTGGTCAGCCTAACCTTAACAGTCCATCTGGTCAAGCCCCACCCACCCTAGGGGGAGGGAGGGGAAAGGAGTTCATCAGGTCATGGCCCACCCACCTTGAGGGGAGGGGGCCTGCCATCTGGTTTAGGCCCACCAACCCACCCTGGGGGTGAAGAGTAGGGAGGGTGGGGCCCGACCAGATGTTGGGCCCCCTCCCCTCAGGGTGGGTGGATCACTCATCCGTTTTTAGAAAATGTGGTGTGTTTCAAAAACAGCATGCAATACAGAGTTCTGCTCAAAGGAAGGCAAATTCTGCTGGGCACCTCCAAATTCTTGGCCTCCCATGAAGTAGGGTTTTTTTTAAAAATCCTTTTTTAGATCTAGGACAGAGTAGACCTGTTTATCTGCAGTAGGCATTAGTCGGTCAGTCAGTCAACCTTTATGGGCCTAATCAAGTACTAAAAGTTAAGGGGAATAGTAACACGGCAGATACCATTAGGAAAATTATTTGCACTATGGCCTCGCGTTCTCGTGGCAATAAAGAGAAATCTAGCAACCAGACTGGTAATATGCGGTTTCTGATCTGGTCGTATGCGGCTTCTGTGTTTCAGCAGGGAGGGAAAAGGCTGACGAAGGAGTCGTGTATATTAGCACAAAAAACACAAAGAACACATGGGAAACAGATTCAATCCAACTATTATAAGAATAAAGTTTTATGCCTATTAAAGGTTAATAAAGATATAAGAATAAAGTCTTTCTTGATAGGGGATCTGCAATGGGCGTTATCCAGGATCGGTCTTTTCAGCCGAGGCTTAATTTAGTACAGGTGGAAACAGATATTGGAAGAATGCCATCTTGTCAAAACCTTCCCCCGATGACCTCCTTTCTCGCATTGTCTTCTGGTGATCCTGATAATTTTGGTCTCCCATGAGTGACTTTTCTGTGGGGGAAAGTACCCCGTCCTTTTTCTGAGGGTTATTCATCATATTTGCAAAGGATCATAAGCATGCAAACACTGTTCCCCCTCTGCGCCCACCCCCCAAAATCTGCCTTAGTGCATTCCTTGTTGGGCAGCCCAATCCGGGGAGGGGGGGGGCAGTTTCATCTTAGGAAGTGGTGCAGCCCTGCACCAACATGTTTGCTCCCTCCACTATCACAAGAGGCAAATGTGCCGGTGGAGGGAAGAGATACGCGGGTGGGCACCTCTCAGCTCCACCGCCGGAAAAGCTGGAAGCTCCAGCTGTGGCAAAGCAGTGCTGGCATCTGGAACGGACACTGGCGTGCAGGGGCAGGCCGGGGCATGCCAGCCTGTTCACCCCTGCCTCGGACAGATCCTCCCTGTTGGTTTGCCTGCCTGCCAGCCAAGCAGAAGTCCACCGGGTGAGCTGCCGCCTGCTGCCCATGGGAAGGAGTGAGAGTCCTTCCCCACCCACCCCATTGGGAACACCTGCAGAGGGTGGGGTCTGGCGGCTACAACAGGAGTTCCACCAGCAGCCCAAGGCAGCTGACTTGGGCAGCGGCCGAAGGGCGCCACCCGTTCAGGGACTGTCTGGGGAGGGTTGATGGAGCAGACTCTATGCCAGTTCACTGTATTTTAGTTTTTGTAGTGGTGGGAACTGTGATTTGGGGGTGCGCTGATATAATTGGTTATTGTTTATAGTATATCATTGTGATGCATTATTATGCTGTTATTGATTTATTGTTGTTGCTGTTTATTATGCTGCTGTTATTATTATGCTGTTGATTATGATTTATTGTTGTTGCTGTTTATTGTTTGTTCACTACTGTTGTTTGCCGCCCTGAGCCCTCCGGGGGAGGGCGGGATATAAATTAAATGTGAAATGAAATGAAATGAAATTCCTGGGGGCGGAGCCAACATTAGTCGACTCCCACCCTGCATTAGCAGCCAATTGTGCTGCATCCTTGGCCCCAGAGTTACTCCAATGGAGGGCTTTCTGGCGGCGGGGAGGGGTTTTGCTGTTTTCTCCCCTCCGCACCTCCAGAAAGTCCTCTGGAGGTGGCAAGGCGGCATGGCAGCAACACTATCCCCACTGTCTGGATTGTGCCGTTAGACTTAAGAACATAAGAGTCCTAGTGGATTAAACCATCTAGTCCAGGGGTCTGCAACCTGCAGCTCTCCAGATGTTCATGGACTACAATTCCCATCAGCCCCTGCCAGCATGGCCAATTGGCAGCGGCTGATGGGAATTGTAGTCCATGAACATCTGCAGAACCCTGATCTAGTCCAACACCCTGTCTTACAGAGATGCCAAGGCCCATATTGCCTCCTGGTACTGGTATGGAGAGATTGCCTCCAGATGTGGAGGCTCCCTTCAGTCTCCATGACTAGTAGCCACTGGTGGACTTGCTCTCCATGAATCTGTCTAATCCCCTTGTAAAACCTATAAGAACATAGTCCTGGCCTGGTTAGCCCTGATCTC
Source organism: Sphaerodactylus townsendi (assembly GCF_021028975.2). Classification (NCBI taxonomy): domain Eukaryota; kingdom Metazoa; phylum Chordata; class Lepidosauria; order Squamata; family Sphaerodactylidae; genus Sphaerodactylus; species Sphaerodactylus townsendi. The sequence goes on along the minus strand of NC_059426.1, from coordinate 9,856,334 downwards.
ATCAGACCTCAGACAGGTGGGATCAGCCCTGGTCAATATTTGGATGGGAGGCCACCAAGGAACACCAGGGGTTGTGATGCAGAGGCAGGTAACGGCAAAATACTTCTGAAAGTCTCTTGCCTTGAACATCCTACGAGATTGCTATAATCAGAGGCGTATCAGGGGGAAATGATGCCCAGGGGCAACACCTGCTCCGGGCGCCCCGCCCCCCTGCACCACCCCCACCCCATTGCCCACTTAGGGAGGAGAGGAGGCCAGCAGAAGCTGGCACTGAGCTGGCAGCCTTCTGCGAGCCTGTCAAAGCGACCCTCTAGTCCAGGGGTCTTCAAACTGTGGCCCTCCAGATGTTCATGGACTACAATTCCCATCAGCCCCTGCCAGCCTGGCCAAGTGGTAGGGCTCATGGGAATTGTAGTCTATGAACATCTGGAGGGCCATAGTTTGAAGACCCCTGCCTAGTCAAAGGGTGCCTGGCAGGCCCACAGCAGGCTTCAGTGTGTAGGGGGCGATTTTTTGGGGGGGCCCACATGACCTGATGGGCGGCACCCAGGGACGGGGATACCCCATGTCCCTCTGGCAGTTACTCCCCTGACTATATCCCTCTGGCAGTTATGCCCCTGACTATAAAACAACTGCAATTTGATGGGGAAAGAAAGAACATGAATAAGAGAACATAAGAACATAAGAACAAGCCTGCTGGATCAGACCAGAGTCCATCTAGTCCAGCTCTCTGCTACTCGCAGTGGCCCACCAGGTGCCTTTGGGAGCTCACATGCAGGAGGTGAAAGCAAGGGCCTTCTGCGGCTGCTGCTCCCGAGCACCTGGTCTGCTAAGGCATTTAAGAACGTAAGAACATAAGAACTAGCCTGCTGGATCAGATCAGAGTCCATCTAGTCCAGCTCTCTGCTACTCGCAGTGGCCCACCAGGTGCCTTTGGGAGCTCACATGCAGGAGGTGAAAGCAATGGCCTTCTGCTGCTGCTGCTCCCGAGCACCTGGTCTGCTAAGGCATTTAAGAACGTAAGAACATAAGAACTAGCCTGCTGGATCAGATCAGAGTCCATCTAGTCCAGCTCTCTGCTACTCCATGATGGCCCACAGGTGCCCAGAACTCACATGCAGGAGGTGAAAGGCAATGACCTTCTGCTGCTGCTCGAGCACCTGAATAAGAGCATTTAGAAACGTAAGAACATAAGAACTAGCCTGCTGGATCAGACCAGAGTCCATCTAGTCCAGCCCTCTACTCGCAGTGGCCCACCAGGTGCCTTTGGGAGCTCACATGCAGGAGGTGAAAAGCAAGGGCCTTCTGCTGCTGCTGCTCCCAGAGCACCTGCCTGGTCTGCTAACTGGGCATTTAAGAACGTGGGAACATAAAGAACTAGCCTGCTGGATCCCAGATCAGGAGTCCATCCAGTCCAGCTCTCTGCTACTTTCGCCAGTGGCCCACCAGGGTGCACCTTTGGGAGACTCCACATGCAGGGAGGTGAAAGCTTAATGGCCTTCTGCTGCTGCTGCTCCCGAGCACCACCTGGTCTGCTAAAACATTTAAGAGCGTTAAGAACATAAGAACACTAGCCTGCTGGATCAGATTAGAGCCCATCTAGTCCAGCTCTGCTACTACTTGGTAGCCCACCAGGAGTGCCACAGGGCTCACCTGCAGGAGGTGAAGCAATGGCCTTCTGCTGCTGCTGCTCCCGAGCACCTGATCTGCTAAAACATTTAAACGTGGGGTATAAGAACTTAGCCTGCTGGATCCAGACAGGAGTCCATCTGAGTCCAGCTCTCTGCTACTCGCAGTGGCCCACCAGGTGCCTTTGGAGACTCACCTGCAGGAGGTAGAAAGCAATGGCGCTTCTGCTGCTGCTGCTTCCCGAGCACCCTCAGGTCCTGCTTAAACACATTTAAGAACGTTAAGAACATATAAGAAGAACCTTAGCCTGCTGGATCAGACCAGAGTCCATCTAGTCCAGCTCTCTGCTACTCGCAGTGGCCCACCAGGTGCCCTTTGGGGCTCACATGCAGGATGTGAAAGCAATGGCCTTCTGCTGCTGCTGCTCCCGAGCACCTGGTCTGCTAAGGCATTTAAGAACGTAAGAACATAAGAACTAGCCTGCTGGATCAGACCAGAGTCCATCTAGTCCAGCTCTCTGCTACTCGCAGTGGCCCACCAGGTGCCTTTGGGAGCTCACATGCAGGATGTGAAAGCAATGGCCTTCTGCTGCTGCTGCTCCCGAGCACCTGGTCTGCTAAGGCATTTAAGAACGTAAGAACATAAGAACTAGCCTGCTGGATCAGACCAGAGTCCATCTAGTCCAGCTCTCTGCTACTCGCAGTGGCCCACCAGGTGCCTTTGGGAGCTCACATGCAGGAGGTGAAAGCAAGGGCCTTCTGCGGCTGCTGCTCCTGAGCACCTGGACTGTTAAGGCATTTGCCATCTCAGATCAAAGAGGATCAAGAGAATCAAGAGAAATCAAGGATCAAGAGAAAGAAGAACATGAAGGAGAACAAGAATGTGAAGAATATAAGGTATTGCAACCAGAAGTCCTCAAATCTGCAGGTACCCTGGATTTACATCCCCCCTTTCTCTCCTGCAGGAGACTCAAAGGGGCTGACAATCTCCTTGCCCTTCCCCCCCTCACAACAAACACCCGCACAAAATCCCCCTCACCTGCACACACACTCACAGAAGAACGGTGACTCCCTTTCCTAAACGGTCCATCATGCTTTATAATGTCGAGTTGATAAAATTAAGCACGGAGTAAAGAGAGTGAGCGAGCGGCAAGAACAATTTCTCCCTCTCCCGGAACACTAGAGGGCACCCAATGAAGCTGATAAGGAAGTAGATTTCAGGGCAGGCAAAAGGAAATACTCCACACAGTGAGTAATCGAAATATGGAATTTGCTGCCAGAGGATGTAGAGACGGCCAAAGACACCGGCACAGCTATAAAAGTGGATTTAGACAAATTAATGGGGGATAGGTCTAGTGGTGGTCAGCAGCCACGGTGACTAAAGGGAATCTCCACCTGTAGAGGTAGTCAACCTCTGACTACCAGGGCTAGGAGCTGACATCAGGAGAAGGAGCAGCAGTGGCGTAGGAGGTTAAGAGCTTGTGTATCTAATCTGGAGGAACCGGGTTTGTTTCCCAGCTCTGCCCCTTGAGCTGAGGGATTCGAACCCGGGTCTCTGATGCTCTAACCACTGCGCCACACTGGCACGGTTATAAACTGGTCGATCCTCCTGCAGTGAAAATAGCAAATGTCTTCCAATGCTACTCTTGGGCCTTAGAAGCCAATAAAACCAGTTTGGCGAGTGATGTGACTTCATTGTATTGATTATTTATTGTTAAATTCCTGTGCTCAAGAAATCGAGGGGTTTAGCACAATTTCCGCATTTGGTTGCCTGTTACAGGGATGACAATTAAGGGAAGAAGAAGAAGAGGAAGAGGAAGAAGAGGAGGAGGAGGAGTTTGGATTTATATCCCCCCTTTTTCTCCTGCAGGGGACTCAAAGGGGCCTACAATCTCCTTGCCACAAACACCCTGTGAGGTAGGTTGGGCTGAGAGAGCTCCGAGAAGCTGTGACTAGCCCAAGGTCACCCGGCTGGCGTATGTGGGAGTGCACAGGCTAATCTGAATTCCCCAGAGAAGCCTCCACAGCTCAGGGGGCAGAGCCGGGAATCAAACCCAGTTCCTGCAGATTAGATACACGAGCTCTTAACCTCCTACGCCACTGCTGCTCGTCATGCCAATGACTTTTCAACGCCGAACCAGTTCGCTGATAGAAATAGCGCCGGGTGGGGTCTGTCATGTTGGAGGTAATTGCAGGGTAGCTCTCTTGTTTTCCCAGCACACACCTCCTTTGATGAAGTCACTTAGCCGGTCGCACAAGAGGGGAATCGGTCCGGATGCCCCACTTCACGAAATGTCATTTGGAAGTCTTTGTGACGAGCTTAGAGGCTTGGGTTTCACCACCTCGCTAGAACAACCGTGTGTCTGGGTGTTTACAATTAATAGCCGGAAGAATTCTTGTCGCGAGTCTCATGCGTGGTCCGTAGGGAGGCCAACTCGATGTTGGGAAATTCCCAAAGATTTGGGGGGCAGAACCTGGCGAGTAGGGATTTTGGAGAGGAATATAATGCCACATGCCCCAACCTGGATGGCCCAAGCTAGCTTGATCTTGTCAGATCTCAGAAGCTAAGCAGAGTTGGCTCTGGTTAGTACTTTAATGGAAGACTACCAAAATACTTTAATGGAAGACTACCAAATGGAAGACTACCAGTGGTGGGATCCAAAAATTTTAGTAACAGGTTCCCATGGGGGTGGGATTCAAACTGTGGCGTAGGGCCAATGGGGCTGCAAAGGAAATGAGGACACGAATGGGGAAGCGTGGCGGGCGATGCGGGGAGCAGGGGGCATTCCTGGGCAGGGCTGTGGCAAGGCGCAGCCATGGCCGCATGCGCCAGTCACTGGCGAGAAAGCGAGATGCCGCAGCCCAGGCGCTTGAGGAAGAACTGCCACCTACGCCGGTGCCCCTCCTGCTAGACTGCTTCAAGTTCTGCGCGCTACTGCTGAGAGGAGGGGCGTAACTAAGGCAAAAATCACGTGGCAAAAGCACCCATTAGTAACCCCCTCTCGGCACACACAAATAATTAGTAACCTACTCTTGGGAACCTGCTGGATCCCACCTCTGAAGACTACCAAAGGAGTTCACACAGAGACAGGAAAATGGCAAACCACCTCCATTTGTATCTTGCCCTGACCTGGAGGTCATAGGCTTGAAGGGTCTGCCCAGCAAGTATTTGGATGGGAGGCCCACAAGGAAGTCCAAAGTTGCTGTGCAGAGGAAGGAAATGGCAAAACTACCTCTGTTCACCTCTTGCCTTGCACCACAAGCTGGCACTTTACACACACAAACACACACATAATGCCACAGAGTGGCATATAATGCTTAGAGTTCGCCCTCCAAAGCATCCATTTTCTCCAGAGGGCCTGCTCTTTGTCACCCGGACATCAGCCAGCATGGTGTAAGAACATAAGAACTAGCCTGCTGGATCAGACCAGCGTCCATCTAGTCCAGCTCTCTGCTACTCGCAGTGGCCCACCAGGTGCCTTTGGGAGCTCACAGGCAGGAGGTGAAAGCAATGGCCTTCTGCTGCTGCTGCTCCCGAGCACCTGGTCTGCTAAGGCATTTAAGAACGTAAGAACATAAGAACTAGCCTGCTGGATCAGACCAGAGTCCATCTAGTCCAGCTCTCTGCTACTCGCAGTGGCCCACCAGGTGCCTTTGGGAGCTCACGTGCAGGAGGTGAAAGCAATGGCCTGCGGCTGTTGCTCCCGAGCACCTGGTCTGCTAAGACATTTGCAATCTGAAATCAAGGAGGATCAAGATTGGTAGCCATAAATCGACTTCTCCTCCATAAATCTGTCCAAGCCCCTTTTAAAGCTATCCAGGTTAGTGCCATCACCACCTCCTGTGGCAGCATATTCCAAACACCAATCACACGTTGCGTGAAGAAGTGTTTCCTTTTTTATTAGTCCTAATTCTTCCCCCCAGCATTTTCAATGGATGCCCCCTGGTTCTAGTATTGTGAGAAAGAGAGAAAAATTTCTCTCTGTCCACATTTTCTACCCCATGCATAATTTTGTAGACTTCAATCTTATCCCCCTTGTCTTGGGTCCTGCATCCTTTACAGGCCAGAGCAGGTGCTCTACCACGATCCCTCCCTAGCACTGGTCCATCGGGGTCAGTTTTGCCTACTGGCAGCTGCTCTCCATTTCTACCCCATGCATAATTTTATAGACTTCAATCATATCCCCCCTCAGACGTCTCCTCTCCAAACTAAAGAGTCCCAAACGCTGCAGCCTCTCCTCATAAGGAAGGTGCTCCAATCCTTCAATCATCCTCGTTGCTCTTCTCTGCACTTTTCCCATCTCTTCGATATCCTTTTTGAGATGTGGCAACCAGAACTGAACACAGTACTCCCAAGTGCGGTCGCACCACGGCTTTATATAAGGGCACGACAATCTATGTAGTGGTTAAGAGCGGTGGATTCTAATATTAAGGAATGATATTCTCTTTCTTTATATGATAACGGTGGCTAGAATTGAAATTGCAAAGTGCTGGAAAAAGAAAGAAGCACCATCTGTGAGAAAATGGGAAGAAAGACTGCAAGAAATAATGGATTTGGACTTATTAACCCGGAGGCTGAATGACAATATCGAGAGATTTGAAGAAATCTGGAAAGCATTCAAACAATATTATAAATTATAGAAATTGTTTAAGAATTAGGAAACAGAGTGTTTAGAGCTATAGGGACAGGAGTAATAAAACTCTTGGGGGAAAGTTTTTTTTTCCGCGATGAGATTCCATGTTTTATTTTGTAAGTGAGGATGGATAGAATTATGATAAACATCAAAATATAGACAAAAGTTTAGTTCATTATGTGTATAGTTGGAGGGAAATACCTAAGCATGGAAGGGGAAAATCATTTTTTAGTTCTTACTAAAGATAGTATAGAAGGCAATATCTTTTTGAAGTTAATTAATCTATTGAATGAAATATGTTAGGTAATGATTATTGAATTGTGTATAATCTGTTAGCTTGTTTTTAAAACTATATTGAAATTCTTAATAAATTACTATTTTAAAAAAAGAGTGGTGGATTCTAATTGGGGGTACCGGGTTTGATTCCCCACTCCTCCACCTGAGTGGCAGACTCTTATCTGGGGAACTGGATTTGTTTCCCCATTCCTACACATGAAGCCTGCTGGATAACCTTGGGCCAGTCCCAGTTCTCTCAGAACTCTCTCATCCTCACCTACCTCACAAGGTGTCTGTTGTGGGGAGAGGGAAGGAAAGGAGTGTGTGAGCCACCTTGAGTCTCCTTAGAGGAGAGAAAGACTTACGCTTACTTAGACTTAGTCCCGCCTGTGACACTCAGCACATTGGGCAACAAGGGTTCTCCAATGATTTCGGTCAGCTGCAACGAGTTCAACATCATCCCATGAGATGCGAGCCTCGTTTAGGTCTTCTTTGAAGGTCTGGCGCCATGTCGTCCATGGTCTACCTTGCTTTCGCTTTCCTGCAGATGGTACCCATTGCATTGTGGTCTTTGGGTGATAGTGACCTGGTATGCATAGGATGTGCCCAGCAAGATGCAATTGTCACTCCATCAGTGGCAGAGCTACAAGGGGATGGGGGTGCACTGTGCACCGGGCGCACGCCTGGTGGGGCGCGGAAAATCACCCCAGGCCCCTCACCTTCCCCCCCCCCCGCGGCACCCGCTTGCGGTGCCCCCCCCCACCTTCCTTCCCATACTTACCTTAGTTCCTTTCCTTTTCCTATAACTTTTTCAGGCTGAAAAAATGGCCTGAGGAACTACAGTTCCAAGGAGACCTTGGGGCTCACAAGGTCTCCTGGGAAGCATAGTCCCCATCAGACCGCTTTTAAGCCTGAATTGCGAATAGGCCTTTTTTTCAGCCTGGAAAAGTTCTAGGAAAAGGAAAGGAACTAAGGTAAGTGGGGGAAGGGGGGCACCGTGGGGGGGAGACAGGCCGCCGCGGGGGGGCCATGGGGGCGGCAAATATAGACTGCGCACCGGGCGCAGTTTGGCCCAGCTACGCCTCTGCACTCCGTCACAATGTCTTGCGGCCTCCGTGTACCACTTCTGCGCAGAATTTCCTCGTTTGTAATGTGGTCACGGTAAGTGACTCCCAAGAATCTTGCGAAGGCACCACTGCGGAAACACATTCAGCTTTGGGGCTATTCTTGTGGTGGCAGGGTATAAATCCAAAAGCTTCTCCTCCTCCTTTTTCTGTGGTAATTCTGGGAGATTTACGGGGCCCGTCACACGAAGACCATGAAGCCATCGGTACCTCCACTTCAGCTTGGGAAAATCTTGGCGATTTGGGGACAGTGGCTGCACAAGGGCATCGGTTGGGGAAGAGAGGTAGCTCAGCAAGGATGTGTTTCCATTTAGTCTGCCCTCTAAATCATAGGTGTCAAACTCTGACCCTTCAGGTATTCATGGACTACGATTCCCATCAGCCCATGCCAGCGGGACCAATTGGCCATGCTAGCAGGGGCTGATGGGATTGTAGTCCATGATCAACCTTTTTCTCAAGGGGAACATCTTTCTAGCCAGAGCCCTTCGCGGGAGGGCGGTTTATAAATACAACAAATAATAATAATAAAATAATAATAATAATAATTCCATGAAATCTGCAGGCGCCATCTAAAGAACATGGTAGAAACTGCTCTCGTGATTTCAACTTGACTGGCAGACAGACAACCTTAACTGGCATATAAAACATACCGAGTAATTATATAAACAAAATTACGGATAGGCCATAATTACAAATTAGAGATAGAAAAAATAAACAACCATTCGTCTCCCAAGTCTTATCTTTGGCTCAGCTTTGTAGCATCTTGCAAAAACTTTGCTACTTTTTTTGCTCATTTCAAGATTGGAGTGAATCAAGAGAAGGAACCACTTTGCAAAAAGCGAAAGTCTTGCCCTATTTTACTAAAATAGGGCTTAGATACTTTGTTTGAATTTCTGAATAAAAGAGGCAATACCGTAGAGTTTCAATGCAGTTTCAATGGACAGTTTCAATGCAGCCCGCCTTAAAAGGGCGATGTCTGTCTGAATACCCAACCCCCCAACCAACCCCCAACCAACCAACCAACCAACCAACCCCCAACCAACCAACCAACCAACCCCCAACCAACCAACCCCCAACCAACCAACCAAGCAACCAACCCCAACCAACCCCCAACCAACCAACCAACCCCCAACCAACCAACCAATCCCCAACCAACCCCCAACCAACCAACCAACCAACCCCAACCCAACCCCCAACCAACCAACCAACCCCCAACCAACCAACCAATCCCCAACCAACCAACCAACCAACCCCAACCCAACCCCCAACCAACCAACCAACCCCCAACCAACCAACCAACCCCCAACCAACCCCCAACCCAACCCCAAACCTTTTGGTACATTCTATAGAGAATTTCAGACAGCATAACATGGAATCTGGCCAAAGAAAAAGCTCTGTGTTGGTTTAGATTTTGGAGATGGTAAAGATATGTGGGGGTACGATGATTTAAACTTTATTTGCTATTTCTCACATGATAGGAAAGATGGGCGGGGTAAATGAGGTGAAACTCCACTGAGACACATTACAGGAAGTAATAAATATAGTGTGATCATTACATGCACAAGAGGAACAAACTGGAACCAGTGTGGAGGCAGTGAGCTAGAATTTGATGAGGCTCAAGTTATACTGCACATCGGAATAATCCAGAGGTGGGATCCAGCAGGTTCTCGCAGTTTCCCGAGAGTAGGTGACTAATGATTTGTGTGTGCCGAGAGTTGGTTACTAATTGGTGATTTTGCCACGTGGTTTTTGCCTTAGTTACGCCCCTCCTCTCAGCAGTAGCGCGCAGAACTTGAAGCAGTCTAGCAGGAGGTCACCGGCGTGCGTGGCAGCCTGCGCCTGCGTGCATTCGTTTCCCGCCCAAGGACCGGCGCAGCGGCTGCGTCCTTGCCACAGCCCTGCCCAGCAATGCCCCGCCCCCGAATGCCTGGTCACGCCCCTGCTGTGCCCCGCCCAGCCCCATTGGCACTACGCCACTGTTTGAATCCCACCCCCATGGGAACCTGTTACTAAAATTTTTGGATCCCACCACTGGAATAATCCTATTCAATAACCTGTTGATATGCTGTCAATAATATGATGCTTGCATCCTCCAGATGCAAACCAATATCAGTGTCCAATATGAGATTTTGAAAGACACTAGAGACTGTGTTTTTATCTTTTTAAGGCTGTTATATTATGTCTTGCCCAAATACTCAGCATAAGAACATAAGAACATAAGAACAAGCCAGCTGGATCAGACCAAAGTCCATCTAGTCCAGCTCTCTGCTACTCGCAGTGGCCCACCAGGTGCCTTTGGGAGCTCACGTGCAGGAGGTGAAAGCAATGGCCTTCTGCAGCTTTTGTTCCCGAGCACCTGGACTGTTAAGCCATTTGCAATCTCAGATCAAAGAGGATCAAGATTGGTAGCCATAAATCGACTTCTCCTCCATCAATCTGTCCAAGCCCCTTTTAAAGCTATCCAGGTTAGTGGCCATCACCACCTCCTGTGGCAGCATATTCCAAACACCAATCACACGTTGCGTGAAGAAGTGTTTCCTTTTATTAGTCCTAATTCTTCCCCAGCATTTTCAATGAATGCCCCTGGTTCTAGTATTGTGAGAAAGAGAGAAAAATTTCTCTCTCTCCACATTTTCTACCCCATGCATAATTTTGTAGACTTCAATCATATCCCCCCTCAGCCCCTCCGCAAACTAAGGAGCCCCAAGCGCTGCAGCCTCTCCTCATGGGGAAGATGCTCCAGTCCACCAATCATCCTTGTTGCCCTTCTCTGCACTTTTTCTATCTCCTCAATATCCTTTTTGAGATGCGGCGACCAGAACTGGACACAGTACTCCAAGTGCTGTCGCACCACTGCTTTATATAAGGGCATGACAATCTTTGCAGTTTTATTATCAATTCCTTTTCTAATGATCCCCAGCATAGAGTTTGCCTTTTTCACAGCTGCCATGCATTGAGTTGACATTCCCATGGAACTATCAACTAAGGCGCCTAAATCCCTTTCCTGGTCTGTGACTGATAGCACTGACCCCTGTAGCGTGTATGTGAAGTTTGGATTTTTTGCCCCTATGTGCATCACTTTACATTTTACTACATTGAACTGCATTTGCCATTTCTGAGCCCACTCACCTAATTTATCAAGGTCCGCTTGGAGCTCTTCGCAATCCTTTGTGGTTCTTACCACCCTACATAATTTGGTATCATCTGCAAACTTGGCCACCACGCTACCCACCCCTACTTCCAGGTCATTTATGAATAGGTTAAAGAGCACTGGTCCCAAAACGGATCCTTGGGGGACACCACTCCCGACATCTCTCCATTGTGAGAACTTCCCATTTACACCCACTCTTTGTTTCCTGTTTCTCAACCAGTTTTTAATCCATAGGAGGACTTCCCCTCTTATTCCTTCATTGCTGAGTTTTCTCAACAGTCTCTGGTGAGGAACTTTGTCAAAAAAGCAAAACTTTGGAACATCCCCTGGATGGTTTGCTAATGGGGAAAAAAAATCCCTGTGTGGTCATTTCTTTGTGTGTGATCATAGGACATAAAATGCTAACCCCCTGATGGCATGGTTTCTTTTTGTGCATATTATTTCCATATCCCAAAGTCTTCCACAAAGTAAAATTTGGAACTACAGTGAATTGGCAGATGCCACCAAAATAGTGTAGGAATTCAATCCTCTTGCTGAAGGGCAAATACTAATTACTTTACAGGCATATAATGTTACGGTGAAGAGTAATTGGAAATGCTATTGTACAGTAGACTGTAATACATACAGAACAATATCATGAGAATGCATGTTCAGAAACTATGCACCCGAACACAAAACAAACTCCAGTATCAGTCCACAGGGGAGCCATAAGTACATGTCCAGATGACGGGACTTATGTTTAACTAAGACATAAGATCAGTTGTGGGATCCAAAAATTTTAGTAACAGGTTCCCAAGGTGGTGGGATTCAAACTGTGGCGTAGTTCCAATGGAGCTGGGTGGGGCACAATGGGGGTGTGACCGGGCATTCCGGGGGCGGGGCATTCCGGGCAGGGCTGTGGCAAGGACACAGCCGCTGCGCCGGTCCTTGGGCGGGAAACGAATGCACCCAGGCACAGGCTGCCACGCACACCGGTGCCCTTCCTGCTAAACTGCTTCAAGTTCTGCTCGCTACTGCTGAGAGGAGGGGCGTAACTAAGGCAAAAATCACGTGGCGAAATCACCAATTAGTAACCAACTTTCGGCACACACAAATCATTAGTAACCTACTCTCGGGAACCTGTGAGAACCTGCTGGATCCCACCTCTGCATAAGATCACATTGTGCCCACACAGACTTGGTTGTGCTTTATGTTTATTATGTTGTGTTGTGTACCTTTCTTTGCATCAATTATATTCAGATTACAGGCTGTTATGGAAACCCAAGCTATTAAGACTCCAGCGGCCTTTCTGTCCATAAGTAAAAGCCACGGGATTAATGGTGCCACAAAATCATATGGCCCTGGGTATATGAGCTTCTGCCCGGGAAGGTACATGCGCCCTCATAGGCACTTCTTGTTGTGTTCATATTCCAATTGGTTTTTCACTTCGTTGATTGTTATTTTCCAACCGGCATTATTTCTTGCTTTTTGCAATGGATAAAACTTTGCATTGTTGAAGGCCTTGGGAGCCAGCATGGTGTAGTGGTGGAGAGAAGTGGATTCTAATCTGGAGAACCACCCTAGTGGCTAAGAACTCCAAGTCCCATCATTCTATATCTTGAAGGGACATTTTTTCTTACCTTGTCTACTGCTAACACATACATATTTGCTTTATCTAAATAACTCAAACCCTTTGGGGCAGCACAAAAGGGGCTGTCCTTGAACAAGAATGACTAGGCCTGCAGTTGCGAACCTGTAACACCCGTGTCAAAGGTGACACATCACTACATTTTGGGTGGCTCAGTAGCATTTGCCAACACCCAACTACAACTATTCTCCCTGTTGGAGTCATTTTTGTAATTAAGAAGAAGTAGACAAGCCTTTATTGGCATTCCAAATAACAATAAAATAGTTGTCCATAAAAGACAGATAAATACAACAAACGTTCAGAGTCTTATCAATAGTGCAGTCCAAATGGACTCATCAAAAGTGCCATTCCCATACACCTCTCCACAGACCAGACTGAAGACCCACCAACAGGACCCAGGCATCACAACAACTCCACTATAAAACACAGAGTTTGTTGGGGTGGCACCAGAAGAAGAAGAAGAAGAGTTTTGGATTTATATTCCCCCCTTTCTCTCCTGCAGGAGACTCAAAGGGGCTTACAATCTCCTTGCCCTTCCCCCCTCACAACAAACACCCTGTGAGGTAGGTGGGGCTGAGAGAGCTCTGAAAAGCTGTGACTAGCCCAAGGTCACCCAGCTGGCGTGTGTGGGAGTGTACAGGCTAATCTGAATTCCCCAGATAAGCCTCCACAGCTCAGGTGGCAGAGCTGGGAATCAAAACCGGTTCCTCCAGATTAGATACACAAGCTCTTAACCTCCTACACCACTGCTGCTCCTCCAAACACAGAACAAGGGATAGGGGACAAGGAAATGGGTGAACAATTGACCTGACTCCAATAGGTTGCCACAGCCTTCAATTGTCACACCATCTGGCAATCGATAACAAAACTACGACATCTTTCTATGAATTTTTGTAACTATTTAATGTTTCATTATAGAATACATGGCACCACATATAATTGTACTGTAATTTTTTAAAATAAATAAATAAATGAATATGTATATAATTGTTTCTCTTTGTTTGCGGGCAGGGCAGAGGATGACACATCAGAAGAATCAAGTTAGGTGCTTTCCGAATTTTCGACATGCTGAGGCCGAAAAGGTTCGCCATCGCCTGGCTAGCAAGACTTTGCTGCATTCTTAAAGTATTCAACCTCATTTTGTTTCAGAAGCTTCTGTTTGCCTTGTGAAAAGTAATTACTACAATTTTCATAGATCCAAGGCTGCATAAAGCCTTGCAGATCACTTCAACTCCCCAAGAGCCTGGATTGTTGCATCGGAGTGCCAGTCACTTGCTGCTTCTAAGAACAAGGGTGCTATTTTCTCCCCTCCTTTCTGTTTGTCTGAGGATGTGAATGTAGGGCACAGGTGTCAAACTTGCGGCCCTCCAGATGTTCATGAACTACAATTCCCATCAGCCCTTGCCAGTATAGCCAATGCTCATGTTGGAAGGGACTGATGGGAATTGCAGTTCATGAACATCTGGAGGGCCGCGAATTTGACACCTCTGATGTAGGGTATTGCTGAGCGCAAGATCCAGCCGCTACTGATATTTTCCAGATCCTCCAAGGAGGCTGGGACAGGGTTGCAAGAGGTAATAGTCTTGTTGCATGCTAGGAGGTTGTGCTAAGCCCTAAGCTGAGAAAAACTCCCAAATTGCAGCATTGAGGCAGGAAGCGGGCAGCTGACATCCATTTGCAAGAAGCTGATGAAACTGAAGTTGCTTCCCAGTTAGCACAAGAACTGGGCTTTGAACCAGGAATCCGTTCTATATCCCCTTGGAGGGCAGAGTCCCCTGAATGTACACGTGCATAATTTGTGGTGGTGCAAATGTTATTTTGGGATGTAGAGGGCATGAAGCTATTCCAGTTCCATATTCAAATCTTCTTTGCAATACACGCTTCTCGATCATGGCCCAAAAAGAACCTTGTGGTGCCAGAACCAGTGTTTGGACCAGATACCACTATATGCCTTCTTGTAGGGGACACTTTCCAGAGTGCAGAGATGTGTGATTTGAGATGGTTCAGAGATTGTTTGGGGGTGCACCTGGATGCAAGTTTCTGTATGTTTTAGGGTGCCACTGGATCCTAGTGTCTGTATGTGCTTTTGTCCTGGGGGGTACCCCACTTTGGAGCAGCTGGCACAATAGCCGGACTTTGGATCAGGAGCTAGCCTATGTCCCTTTGGAGAACAGAGTAACCTGAATGTAAAGGTGTATGATGTGTGGTGGTCCAGACCTTATTTTGGGGTGCAGATAAGGTCCTTGATATTTGTCATTGGATTCACGAATAAGGAAGTAGGAAGTGTGAAACTGGGAACCAGCCTCTTAAGAAGCTGAGCAGTTCTAATATACTTTGAACAAGGGCTGCTACCCCAACCTCCTGGAAAGAAATGGCTGAATAATTAAAATTAGTATGTCTGGTGATGGTGGAAAATGCCGTCAAGTCACAGTAGACCTATGGCGGCCCATCCCTTAGGGGGTTTCAAGGCAAGAGACATTCAGAGGTTGTTTGCCGTTGCCTGCCTCCGTGTAGTGACCCTGGATTTCCTTGGTGATCACCCATTCAAGGACTAACCAGTGGCAGCCCTGTGGCCCATAATGTTCTTGCAAGTAAGCTAGTGAAATGTGGACGAGACAATGCTACTATTAGATGGATTTGTTGTAATTGGTTGACTGACCGAACTCAAAGGGTGCTCTTCAATGGTTCATCTTCACCCTGGAGAGAAGAGACTAGTGAGGTGCCACAGGGTTCTGACAGGGTGCTATTCAATATTTTTTATCAACAACTTGGATGAAGGAATAGAGGAGGAGGAGGAGTTTGGATTTATATCCCCCCTTTCTCTCCTGTAGGAGACTCAAAGGGGCTTACAATCTCCTTGCCCTTCCCCCCTCACAACAAACACCCTGTGAGGTGGATGGGGCTGAGAGAGCTCCGAAGAGCTGTGACTAGCCCAAGGTCACCCGGCTGGCGTGTGTGGGAGTGCACAGGCTAGTCTGAATTCCCCAGATAACCCTCCACAGCTCAAGTGGCAGAGCTGGGAATCAAACCCGGTTTCTCCACATCAGAGTGCACCTGCTCTTAGCCACTACGCCACTGCTGCTCCTTAGACGGCATGCTAATCAAATTTGCAGATGACGCCAAATTAGGAGGGGTAGCTAATACCCCATAGGACAGAGTCAGAATTCAAAATGACCTGAACAGATTAGAGAGCTGGGCCAAAACAAAAAAGAATGAGATAAATGTAAGATACTGCACTTAGGCAGAAAAAATGAAACACATAGATATAAGATGGGCGACACCTGGCTTGACAGCGCTGCATGTGAAAGGGATCTGGGACTGAACATGAGTCAGCAGTGTGATGTGGCAGCCAAGAAAGCCAATGCAATTCTGGGCTGTATCAATAGGAGTATAGTGTCTAGATCGAAAGATGTAATTGTACCTATTTATTCTGAATTGGTTAGACTTCACCTGGAATATTGTGTACAGTTCTTGGCACCGCAATTCAAGAAGGATATTGACAAGCTGAAACGGGTCCAGAGGAGGGCAACCAAAATGGTCAAAAGTCTGGAATCCATGGAGAGACTTAGGGAGCTGGGTATGTTTAGTGTGGTGAAGAGAAGGTTAAGAGGTGACATGATAGTCATGTTTAGATATTTGAAGGGATCAGTGGTGGGATCCAAAAATTTTAGTAACAGGTTCCCATGGCGGTGGGATTCAAACAGTGGTGTAGGGCCAATCGGGCTGGGCGGGGCACGACGGGGGCATGGTTGGGTATTCCAGGGGCGGGGCATTCCTGGGCGAGGCTGTGGCAAGGACTCAGCCACTGTGCCAGTACTTAGGTGGGAAATGAATGCACACAGGCGCAGGCTGCCACGTACGCCGGTGCACCTCCTGCTAGACTGCTTCAAGTTCTGTGCACTACTGCTGAGAGGAGGGGGGTAACTAAGGCAAAAATCACGTGGCAAAATCACCAATTAGTAACCCCCTCTCGGCACACACAAATAATTAGTAACCTACTCTCGGGAACCTGTGAGAACCTGCTGGATCCCACCTCTGGAAGGGATGTCATGTTGGTGAGGGAGCAAGCTTGTTTTCTGCTGCTTCAGAGACTAGGACCAGGAGTAAAGGGTTCAAGGTGAAAGAACAGAGATTCCATCTAAACATCAGGAAAAACTTCCTGACAGTAAGGGATGTTCGACAGTGGAATGCACTACCTTGGAGTGTGGTGGAGTCTCCTTCTCTGAAGGCTTTTAAAGAGAAGTTGGGTGGCCATCTGTCAGGAGTGCTTTGATTGTCTTTTCCTGCATTGCAGGGGGTTGGACTTGATGGCCTTGGAGTCTCCTCCAACTCTGATTCCTGGATTCTGTGATCAAATGAGATCAGCTAGTTTCAGCCATCCAGGTCAGGGCTCTTTGTAGTTCAATTCTTTATTATTCCAGAAATATCTAGATCAGAGAAAGTTGACTTCAAGATGGCAGGAGCTACTCTGTCATCTAGAAAATGCTTTTGAGGTCAGAAGTGTATTTTTTGACATAAATTGACTTTCAGATTAACGGTCAACACTTCAGATTAAAACTAATGTCCTTCAACATTTTATCGTCTTACCGTGTTTCCCCGAATATAAGACAGTGTCTTATATTAATTTTTGCTCCCAAAGATGCGCTATGTCTTATTTTCAGGGGATGTCTTACTTTTCTGTGTTCTGTTTGTCGGGCATGCTTCCAAACAAAAACTTTGCTATGTCTTACTTTCGGGGGATGCTTTATATTTAGCACTTCAGCAAAACCTCTACTATGTCTTATTTTTAGGGGATGTCTTATATTCGGGGAAACAGGGTATCAGGCTTGTCTAATGAGATTGGGCTAGCATGGGCCATAGTATTTCTACAATGGGGTGAATTTCTTCCTTACTTTAGGATTATTCCTTGGCATCTTCTAATCTTTGGAATTCCTTTTCTCAGCATTCACTATTACTTATCTGTAGTCCATTTAAAAACATTTCTCCCTTCTAATTTATCTTCTAGATCATTCTCAATTTTAAATTCAAGTTGAACAAACTAGTCACAAGCTCTTCCCTTTCTTAGTCCACCTTTATGATATATCACTTGACACATTTTCCGTTAGCTCCCCTTTCCTGTTCTTTCTTATCTTAATAAATGGACAGCTTTGAACACAGGTATTTGTATTTAGAATTGCAAAGGTGCTTTATAAATAGCCACCCAAAATGGCTCTGAATATTTCCCTCATATAAGAATGCCCCCCCCCCCCGTATCCAGGGGCAATGGGCCAAGCAATTTAGGAAGGCAGTCTTAAAATATTTCAGTTGGAATTTGTACAGAACTAATCCCCTTTAATACTTACGAAAGCCAAAAGTCATGTTTTCAACTAGATTGTGCTTTATCAATGTATAACTTTGTGTGAAGAAAGAACTTTGTAAACCAATGGGAATCTCAGCGTGAGTACACACAGTAATCTCCAAATGCTATGTAATTATATAGTTTGTACTAAAACGTTCTGACTGGAACCCCGAGGGATTTGCAAGCTATTTATCCCCACCGTTGGTACTGAAGTGACCCTTTGGTGGTGGAAAATGCCATCAAGTCACAAGCAACGTCTGGCAACCCCATAGGGAGAGGTGGGATCCAGCAGGTTCTCACAGGTTCCTGAGAGTAGGTTACTAATTATTTGTGTGTGCCGAGAGGGGGTTACTAACTGGTGATTTTGCCACGTGATTTTTGCCTTAGTTGCGCCCCTCCTCTCAGCAGTAGCGCGCAGAACTTGAAGCAGTCTAGCAGGAGGTGCACCGGCGTACGTGGCAGCCTGCGCCTGTGTGCATTCATTTCCCACCTAAGTACTGGCACAGTGGCTGAGTCCTTGCCACAGCCTCGCCCAGGAATGCCCCGCCCCTGGAATGCCCGACCACGCCCCCGTCGTGCCCCGCCCAGCCCCATTGGTGCTACGCCACTGTTTGAATCCCACCGCCATGGGAACCTGTTACTAAAATTTTTGGATCCCACCACTGCCCAGGGTTTTTCAAGGCAAAAGACATCTGGAAGTGGATTGACATTGCCTGCCTTCACATAGAAGCCATGGACTTTCCTGGTGGCCTCCCATCCAAATCCTAAACAGTGCCATCACTGCTAACCTTTAAGGAACTTGTAAGATTGGGACCACCTGGGCTATCCAGGTCAGGGCAAAGTAGCCCTGACAGAATGGCGTAGCTAGGAACTTGCGGGGGCTACAGCCCCGGGCTTCACTTCCTAGGCACACACTTCAGCACTGTGCCTGCTCCCTTGCAACTGTGCCCCGGCTCGAATTCCAGGGAGTTTGGGGCAGGGACACAGTTGAATGCCAGTGAGTGGCTGGCTCACCCTGCTCCTGACCTCCATGTGTAGATTGGGGGTAAGGTGAGCCAGCCACTCCACTCCTAAATTCCCCATGGAGATGGCTGGCAAGGCGAGCTACTGTGGCGGGGCAGAGGGGGGTACAGTGCCCCAGGTAAGCCCTGGGCGCAATTTTATAAAGCTATGTCCCTGTCTTCACACCTCTCTAAAAATTCAAGACTCTCTAGTACAGTGATTCCCAAAGTGGGCCCTACCGCCCCCTGGTGGGTGCTGCAGCAATCCAGGGGGGCGGTGATGGCCACAGGTGCATTTGGGGGGCGATGAATAACTGTAAGGGGGCGGTGAAAGCATAAAGAAAGAAGAGAAGATTTAGAAAAATTGATTTATGTATTCCGCTCATAACGCTTAATTTTTCTTTGAACAACGTACTGGACGTTGGCTCGGTTCCCACATACTCCCTCACTTGCATCGAGGTATGTGCAATCGCGCACTGCTACTGTTCATGTGGTGCCACTGAATTGCCGTTCCAAAACACGTGAGTACTACGAGCATTGCTGCAGGCAACTGCCACTCGTGCGATTGGTCGATTTTGTATTACCTTTCTATTCTGAGTTCATAAATAATTTCATAATTCAAAGTTCAGTGTTTCTAATTTACACCTTTCTTTACTATATTTTACGAAAAAGGTAGAAACATTAATACATATATCTTTCTGTTTAATTGCTATTAAAATTAAAAAAAATTAATTTCCAAGGGGCGCTAAGTAATATTTTTTCTGGAAAGGGGGCGGTAGGCCAAATAAGTTTGGGAACCATTGCTCTAGTAGTTCAACATTTCACCTGAGGATTACCCATCCCATTGAGAACGTCCCAGATCTTTGGATCAATTTTGAGATTGTCATCTTCCCAGTCAGTCCAGTTTAACCAGTTCTGCTTCATTCACATTGTTTCTTATTTATTTGTGCATGTACATAAATATCGCATGAGCAGAGTTTTGCACGTTTCTCCCACTCTTACCCGTAGCTTTTGAACAAAAGACTCTTTGTTTGTACTATATGGAGGCTCGACGCACAAAAACCGAAGCTGTTCCACAAAGTGTTAAGAATTGAAAATAAGTTAATTAAGGTGTTCAGTTTCGTATTAGCACACGAGCCGTGACTTTCTGAGGGAAGGGTCTATTTCACATTCAGTTGTTTCCCCAAGATTTGGGCTTATTCCAAAGGAACAGGGTTGTAACCCTGAAACACAATGCTTTAATAAAAGAGGGGATTACTGGGGGGGGGGGTGAGTAAATAATGATGTGATTCTGTGCAGACTTGCTTCAGTCTAAGACCAATGATGAAAAAAACAAAGCCCTTTCCTTTTGTGACTAAAAATGAATAGCTCTATGTTATGAGGGGCACGTTTGTTCTTTTTCTTAAGTGTGTGATGAGGACCTAAAATTAACTTCTTCCTTGCCAAGATCCTTTTAATTGGCATGTGTCCAATTTCATTTTAAATCTCCATTTTATTCGGGATGAAACGGATTCTGTACAGGTGGATTCTGTACAGCATATATATAATGGGTTGTAGACAGTGGTGGGATCCAAAAAATTTAGTAACAGGTTCCCATGGTGGGGGGATTCAAACTGTGGCGTAAGCCAGTATGGGGAGCGATGGCAGGGGCACGATGAAGGCGTGGTCGGGACATTTCAGGGCAGGAGGCATTCCTGGGCGGGGCTGTGTAGCAGGACACAGCAGCTAATGTAAGTCGCCATGGTCCTTGAGTGGGAAACGAATGCACCCAGGCGCAGGCTGCCATGCACGCACCTCCTGCTAGACTGCTTCAAGTTCTGCGCGCTACTGCTGAGAGGAGGGGCGTAACTAAGGCAAAAATCACGTGGCGAAATCATCAATTAGTAACCCCTTCTCGGCACATACAAATAATTAGTAACCTACTCTCGGGAGCCTGTGAGAACTTGCTGGATCCCACCTCTGGTTGTAGACATTATAAAGGAACCCATTTTTCTTTTTCCCATTTACGTGCATGCCTTTCAGGCAGCAATTGGAGCCCATTGAAATAATCCTGGTCGTATGGAGATACTTCTCTCTCCTGCAACACATGCACAGCTGTGCAGGCAATATAGAAATGAATCCCCGTAATCATGACAATTGTCCCACAATATGATCCGCTGCACCTGCATAGCTGCGCATGTGTACCACACAAAAGAAAAGAAAAGGGGACCTCCCTGCAATGGCAGGGCAATAATGAACATATGGCTGTAGATCAGTCATACTCCCTTCCACAGGGAGAAAACATGTTTGGGGGACTTTGTACTCTGTGGGGCACTCAGAAAATCTGTCCACAACCTGCTGGGTGACCCGCACCGAAATTTTTGTGCCTGGCCATTCGCTCGGGAGCAATTCGAACCCGGGATTTTGCAAACGAATCTCTTGTTTCGTGATTTTCGGAAATCCCAGGTTGAGGGAAATAAAACAGGGCAAACTCATTTTGGGGATGGGACCTGTGCGATGTCCTTCCCCCCCACGCCCCCAATGACTTGTATTGTGCCCCGTACACGTTATATTTGCTCTGTGCAGAAACTACCATAACTAATTCTCATCTGAGCCCTTCGGGGATAGGGCGGTATACTAAATTTAATAAATAATAATAATAATAATAATAATAATAATAATAATAATAATAATAATAATAATAAAAAAAAAATAGCCCAAACTGACTATCTCGAACGTCACAATAGGCTAGCAGCAATGGTGCACTGGAACCTTTGCAAAAAGTACGGCCTGCCCTGTAGCAAGACCTGGTACGAGCACAAGCCAGAGAAGTCCACAGAAAATGAAGAAGCAAAAATACTCTGGGACTTTAGAATACAGACAGACAGACACCTGGCACACAACACCCCAGACATAACAGTGGTAGAGAAAAAACATGTTTGGATCATAGATGTTGCTGTGCCAGTTGACAGCAGGGTAGAGGATAAAGAGCTGGAAAAGATCACAAAATACAAGGACCTACAAATTGAAGTTGAACGATTGTGGCAGAAAAGAACAACAGTAATCCCACTAGTAGTCGGTGCTCTAGGAGGAATCCCAAGAAATCTTGAAAAACATCTGGAAAGCCTAAACTTGGACAGAACATCAGTCCACCTATTGCAGAAAGCAGCACTTCTAGGAACTGCACATATTCTACGCAAATACCTCTAATATCCTAGGTCCTTGGGAAGGACTCGATATTCAGAGATGAATTCCAGACACTTGTGCTGTGTTGTTATGTGTATAATAATAATAATAATAATAATAATAATAATAATAATAATAATAATAATAATAATAGTGCAACAATATTCCCCTGTCTTACACACACACACACACACACACACACACACACACACACACACACACACACACACACACACACACACAGAATTATAATGGTATTTTGTTTCTTTCCCTTATATTGCTGACTGTTGTTTCCCATCAGTTATTTAAGAAAGTTTTGTGTTTGGGAAGTTCCCTTTTGGATCTTACAACTTACACAAGGTTAAGTTGCTACAGTGGATTTGATAGTTTAGTGGGAAACCAAAAACACCTGGTAACTTGGAAAGGACTGAAATCTTTATGTGATTAGGAGAGACCATAGTGACCAAAGATGCCAGAGGGGTTTTTTTCCCCTAGCGCCGTTCAGTAATCTTTTTTAGTGCCCAGTTTGGTACAGATGTGGATTTGGGCCCGCTTTGTTAAAATACAGTTCCAAAGCTGTTCAGTGTAGTGCAGTGTTTCCCAAACTTTTCGACGTCGTGGTACCCTTGACCTCGCTCTTCATATCTCAGGGTACCCCTGAGGTTCATTTGATTTTTTATTTGCATTTTTTAGGTTT
Organism: Sphaerodactylus townsendi; assembly: GCF_021028975.2. Classification (NCBI taxonomy): domain Eukaryota; kingdom Metazoa; phylum Chordata; class Lepidosauria; order Squamata; family Sphaerodactylidae; genus Sphaerodactylus; species Sphaerodactylus townsendi. Next base: position 9,833,693 of record NC_059426.1, on the reverse strand, counting down.
TTTTCCGTTTTTGGCCTGTAGGTGGGGGTGGGGGTGGCAAGCAGGGGGAGGGGAGGGAAAGCAGCATTGACAGCCGCGTTGTTTGTTTGCCTAAATTCGACATGGATTGGAGGGATTTAAAGGGAGAGCTCCGTTTAAATCTACCCCCCCCCAATCCACACCGAATTTAGGCAAATAAAACAATGCTGTTTTTCAGTGTTGTTTAAAGGGAGCCCATGAAGCTTCCAACCCCCCCCCTTCAAAATCCATTTGATTCCGGTGGGGGGGGGACAGGCGGTAGCATTGTCATGGTACCCCTAGGACGTGCCCATGGTACCCCAGGGTACCACGGAACCCTGGTTGAGAATCACTGGTTTAGTGTCCTGAATAAGGTTCCTGACCTCCAGGTGGCGGCTGGAGATTTTGAATGATATAATCATAAGAGTTGGAAGGGACCATATGGAGCATCTAGTCCAGGGGTCCCCAAACTTTTTAAACAGAGGGCCAGTTCACTGTCCCTCAGACTGTTGGAGGGCCGGACTAAGAAAAACTATGAACAAATTCCTATGCACAAATGATTGTAAAATGTTTGATTTCACCTTTCAGCCTTTCTGTCATGGTCTATTTTTAGAACAGTGACCAAAGTATGTCAAGTACAGGGTGGGCTCCAAATATTGTTGGGGAGGCTGTGGAATACCTTCCCCTGTAAAAAAAAAAGCAGAACTTTCCCAATGATACATTCCATCTAACCCAGGATCAGGTATCTTCCTGGGTTCTTTCCTCCCTAGCAGCCAGCGATCAATTCGCCAGCCTGGCTGATGCCAATGGGAGTGAGGCGGAACAGAAAGCCTGAGAGCAACACATGGAGTAGCCGAGGGGGAAGGGCAAAGCAGGCGTTGCCACATGTAAGGTTTCCAACTCTGGGTCAGAAAATGCATGGAGATTTGGGGGTGCCATCATGTAACTGCAATCAACAGCCGTTGGGGCCGGTTCCTCCTCTCCCTCGAGCCCCCACTGCACATGAATGGAGCCATCTCCGCCATGCCTGGCGGGCCGGATAAATGCCTTCAGGGGGCCACATTTGGCCCCCGGGCCGTAGTTTGGGGACCCCTGATCTAGTCCAACCTCCTGCTCAATGCAGGATCAGCTGCCCTAGAGCATCCCTGACAAGTGTTCATACAGTTGCTGCTTGAAGACTTTCAGGGAGGGGGAACTCGTCACCTCCCCAGGCAGCCGATTCCACTGCTGAACTATTCTTACCGTCAAAAAAGAATTTCCAAATGACCAGCCAATACCTTTCTTCCTGTAAGTTATACATCACTGCGAGTCCTCAGCTCTGCTGCCAACAGAAACAGCTTCCTGCCTTCCTCTAAGAGACAGCCTTTCCAATATTTGAAGAGAGCAATCATGCCCCCCGATCTCCTCTTTTTCAGATTAAACGTCCCCAAGACCTTCAAATTTTCCTATAGGACTTGGTCTCCTGACCTCTGATTATCCTCACCGCTCTCCTCTGCACCTGCTCAGTTTTGTCCACATCCTTCTTAAAGGTCGATTCCCTACTGACGGAATCATTCTGGGACAGCCCCTGCAGTTGTCCTGGGACGAGAGAGAACTCCCCACAGCTCCTGTCTCAGTGTCTGTTCCAGCTCTGCCCTGTAAAACCCCCTTCTTCCCAGTGTTTTTTTACAAACCACCAGGAAGGTACACCTTTTTCTGGTGTCCTCTGGCGAACACAGGATAAACCCGGTATCGTGGGGAATCCTAACCTGCCATGAGTCTCCCGTTCGTGCCGTCAGCCAATCACAGCTAAGTGTCTTGGGCGTGTGCAGAATGGGAGACTCACGGTGGGCAGAAATTATTTTTTTCTTCTTGCATACGAAGCCACAACCATACAACTAAGAGGCACACGTTTATGCACTGTTCCTAGCTGCGTAGAGCACTGCTTTGTGACGACGTAGCTACATAGCCGTTATGTAAAAAACAAACAAAAAAGGAACACCTGTTCACGTTCCCGCCCTAAAGCAACAGCCAATCGGGAACTAGGAGCAGAAGAGGTGCCGAGGTGATCCCGGCCTCTGATCACAGTTCCAACACGAGACCTCAGCTGCCATGGGGAGTGACAGACCGGGATCAACTAGGTAGAAGAAGAAGAAGAGGAGTTTGGATTTATATCCCCCCTTTCTCTCCTGCAGGAGACTCAAAGGGGTTTACAATCTCCTTGCCCTTCCCCCCTCACAACAAACACCCTGTGAGGTAGGTGGGGCTGAGAGAGCTCCGAGAAGCTGTGACTAGCCCAAGGTCACCCAGCTGGCGTGTGTGGAAGTGTACAGGCTAACCTGAACTCCCCAGATAAGCCTCCACAGCTCAGGCGGCAGAGCAGGGAATCAAACCCAGTTCCTCCAGATTAGATACACAAGCTTTTAACCTCCTACGCCACTGCTGCTGTAATTTATGGTCCCAGTTCAATCCCAGAATGATTCCGCCCATGGGGAATCAACCAAAGTGAGGCCTCCAAGTGCGACTTGACCTATGCCAGTGGTGGCGAACCTATGGCACGGGTGCCAGAGGTGGCACTCAGAGCCCTCTCTGTGGGCACACACAAATAGAGTGCCCCCCCCAATCTAGGCTGGCCTGGGCCGCTGGGCTCGATTATTAGCATTAAACCTAAGACCTAGTTTTGGGGAAGCAGTGTAGGTCACCCTGTTAAGCGCTGTTAAACCCCGCTGATTTTCATGCGAAGAACTAAAGCGGAATCCTTACCTGGGAGTAAGCTCGGTTGCTGGCAATAAGGCTTGCTTCTGAGTAAACCCTTCTAGGGTCATGATTCACCTATTGGAAGAGTTGCTCGGTTGCTTCAAAGCAAAGCCACCGACTACCACCAAGCTTACTCCCGAGTAACGCACGCCTCGGAGCCAACCGTTTTTTCTAAATGAAAACCTCAGTATTCAGGTTAAATTGCTGTGTTAGCACTTTGCGATAAATAAACAGGTTTGGGGTTGCAATTTGGGCACTCGGTCTTGAAAAGGTTCACCATCACTGACCTATGCAGTGTACGTTGGGACTACGACATCTTGTGACTATAAATATTATGCCTTTGTTGATACACCCAACATTAGCCTTTTTTTGTTACTACAGCACACTGACCACTCGCATTTAGTTTACCCCTAGATCTTGTTCACTCACAAGTGTTACCCCAAAGTGTATCCCCCAGTGAAAATATGTTCTCATTGTTGTTGCCGGATGTAGAATTCTGCAGTTGTCCTTGCTGAATAGCGTCTTGTTCGCGCCACCTACTTTTCCAATATGTTCAGATCTTGTTGAATTCTATCTTTATTTCCCAAGGCATTCGCTACTCTTCCCAGCCTGATGCCATCTGCAAATTTAAATGGAGTAGTCCACAGGTGTCAAACATCATGCTGGCAGGGGGTGATGGGAACTGTAGTCCATAACATCTGGAGGGCCACGAGTTTGACACCTATGGAGTAGTCCATCCCCTCTCTCATTCAGATCATTTATAAAAAAAAATATTGAAAAGTAGCAGGCCCAGAACTGAGCCCTGTGGACCCCTCGCTCCAATTGGATGAAGTGACCTTTGACCTTTTCCTCACAAGGTCATTTGATTAAGATATGATGGGAATGTGGTGATATTGCGTACATGGATATTATGACTGTACTTCTGGATTGCCCATCTAAGGAACTGAATCTTGAGGTTATTTTTATGTAACTGTATATTTTATTGAACGCACTTGTGTAACAGATTTGCATATAGGTCTGTATATACAGATTTGTCTGTATATACAGATTTGTATATATGGACGAAATGATGTAGAAACTTTTAAGGGCTGGTCTTTGACCGCAATAATAAAATTCATTCATTCATTCACAAGTCATTTGAAACATTTCTGGCACATTAATAAATCTACAAGGTCAGCAGCAGTGTGTGGGGACTGACTCTGTACTCTGCCCTGTGTTCAGGTGTCTCAGCGGGCCATGGTGGCTGCCCCCCAGTGAGAAGCAAGCCTTTATTGGCATAGACAGCAGTACAACAATAATAAAAACAGATTAAAAAGCATATACAATACAGGATATACGTGTTAGGACGAAGGAAATCTACTGGCATTTAGTAATTTCCAGGAGAAAGTCTGCCACTGTCATACAGAGAGAAGGATCAGGGTTGTCCAACAAGTAGTTAATCTAATTAATCGGGGAGATCGGGTGAAATGTAAAGGAGTAGAGATTCACATACTTGGATCTGATTTCCTTGAATCTGAGACAGTGTAGTAATTGGTGGGCCAGAGATTCAACTGAGCCATCGTTACATGGGCACAATCTTTTAGCCTTTTCTTGCTTATTAAATCTGCCATGTAGCAAGGCAGAAGGCATAACATTAAACCTGGCGAGCATCACGGCTCTCCTTTGAACAGGGTTTAAATAATAAAATTCATTCATTCATTCACAAGTCATTTGAAACATTTCTGGCATATTAATAAATCTACAAGGCCAGCAGCAGTGTGTGGAGACTGACTCTGTACCTGTGTTCAGGTGTCTCAGCGAGCCACGGTGGCTGCCCCCCAGTGGATTTGCCCTTCCGGCGGGGTACATGCCTCTCAACAGCAATTCACACTCCCCCTCTGGATTGGGCCATAAATCATTTTTGGCATTCAACCTGACTTCCTGGCATTGGTTGAGCAATTAACTAGTCACAAAGTGCTTCCCTGTTTTTATTAAGGACACTCCCGAAAAGCATTCTCTTTTACTGTAAGCCGTTTTTGTAGTCTCTTACGTTAACCTGGGAGTTATCCCCACCCAACAGACGTGCACTGTTTGTTCCTTCCTTGTGCTGACTTTTTCCCAAGCTTCCAACCTGGTGATGAAACCACAAGGCTCCCGCAATAATTCCAGGGATTTAAACTGTGGGTAGTTCCCAAAATGAGAATTCTTTCCTGAGCTTAATATCCATGATTCCTGAAAAACCATCATCTAGCTAGGCCCTGAAGAGAGTTTCCCACTTCCCAAAGTTTGTTAACGATTCGTCCATAATCAACAATAACAAAAAAGTATTGTTGACTGCCTAGAAGAATCGTGCCATGTGACACGATAATGTCAAAATGTTTTCTTTTATGCAACCCTTCAATATACAGAAGCATATCCAAGACCTGGGCAAGAAAAGTGTCATCTAAAACTGGGGTCCCTGACATGACACCCAAGGGCACCATGGCTAAGGAGACCAGATGGTCACCTTTGTAAACCGGGATGGGGGGTAGGTGGCTGTCTTGATGGCGTCTTGCGGCCTTCTACTAGCCTGAAGGCGCGCACTGCCTTCTGGGGCTTGCCGCTTCCTGCCCTGTCACAGGGCGGGAAACGGCAGCTAGAAGGCTCATCTCGCGACCCGCGCCTTCTGAGGAGACTGCCGCACTACCTTGCACCCCAGAAGGCAGTGCAGCAGCCTCTTAAAAATCGAACCATTGAGATAACCCGCGGGATGCAGGACAAATTACTTGAAGGCGGGACTGTCCCACCAAAAGCAGGACATCTGGTCAGCCTAACCATGGCACTCTCGGACACCTTTTCTGGAGTTCGTCAAGTGTTTTTAGGAAGAAGAAGAGGAGGAAGAGGAGGAGGAGGAGTTTGGATTTATGCCCTACCTTTCTCTCCTGTAAGAAGACTCAAGGTAGCTTACAAGCTCCTTTCCCTTCCTCTCCCCACAACAGGCACCTTGCGAGGTAGGTGAGGCTGAGAGAATTCCCAGAGAACTGTGACTAACCCAAGGACATCCAGCAGGAATGTGGGAGTGTGGAAACACATCCGGTTCACCAGATAACCCTCTGCCACTCAGGTGGAGGAGTGGGGAATCAAACCCAGTTCTCCAGATCAGAATCCACCTGCTCTTAACCATTACACCACGCTTGCACCATGCTGGAATCATGAAAGGGGGGGCAGGTGGGGAACCTACCCAGCAGAGCTGCTGACTGATGTGGAGATCTGATTGCCTGTGCAAATTAAAATAATGTTTTATTGGCAAGTTACCACCACAGTATCGGCTTTATTCTCTCTCATTCCTCCTCCCCAGTGTATTTTTAAAAAAATTCCTCTACCTCTCCTCTGTGCGTAGCCTTCCTTTTTATGTGGTTCCACCTCCCAAAGCAGCCATTTTGTAATTCCACCCACCGTCTTAGGTCAGCATTCCACCCACCATCTTAGGTCAGCATTCCACAGGCTCAAAAAGCTTGGTATAAGGGGGACCAGATGCCAAGAGCATAAAGCATCTGGATTATTAATGGTTCTCTAGAATAGAATTTCAGCAGATTCAGCTTGTTTTAAAGCCCTTTCTGGCAAGCTGTACCTGCCCAAATTCTTCTTCCACCCAACTTTTGAAAAGCGCCAAGAGCCCGGACTTCCTTTCAGCCAGCCAACCTGCCTTTTCCTCGAAGACGAATGATATTTTAGCTGTGTGTTCTGTGTAAACTTCAAAACTGCTGCCATGGTTGAAATTTAGACAAGGAGGTATTTCTCCTGGACTCAAATGTAAGGGCAAAACCTCTCTGCAAGACTGTTTATAAGTACCAGAGGAGACGTAACATAAACATATGGATGGTTAAGAAATTCCACCTAAGGAGGGACACTGCTGTTTTAGAAGTTATGCCAGGTGGATAAACAAAATAGCACAAATGGGTAAAAGATGCCATTACAAAAACATTCATAAAAAAATAAAGTTTTCCGATCGCCATTTTTCTGCTTTTATTGCCCATCACAGTGAGGTCTGTGCCTTCCTCAATCAGGATCTTGGATCAGCAGCAGCAAAGAATATTTGGGTTCAGAAGCCAGAGTGTGGAGCAGCTGCCGAGGTCCACAATTCCACATTGGGGCCACCACAGCCTGTCTGTCTCCCCGGCACACATTTACTTGGTCAGCTGCAAGAGAGTTGGCACCACTGAACCCTGCCCAGAGTGCTGGTGTCAGGTCTTGAAGTCAAAGGTCCTGGCCCTCCACGCGGGCCAGGACCTTTACGGCCCTGGCCTCAGCCTGGTGGAACGCTCTTCCACCAGCTGTCCGGGCCCTGCAGGATCTTACTGAATTCCGCAGGGCCTGTAAGACGGAATTGTTCCACCGGGCCTTTGGAGGAACCAGCTGCTGATGGTGCCCCCCCCCACCCCCCGGCCTTTTACATCTATGCCTTCTGCCATCTTGGGGTTTACCGTTCCTCCCTCCTGAAAGAGGATTTAAGAATAGAGCTTCCGGACGCCATTTTTGCTTATGGTAACCCGTTATTACGTTTAGCCTTACTTTTATCGCTGCTTTTAATGGTTTTAGTTGTTTTATTCTACATATAATGGTTTATTGTACACAGCCCAGAGCCCTTCGGGGATGGGGTGGTATAAAAATCGAAAGAATAAATAAATAAATAAATAAATAAATAGATAGATAAATAGATAGATAGATAAATAGATAGATAAATAGATAGATAGATAGATAGATAGATAAATAAATAAATAAATAAATAAATAAATAAATAAATAAATAAGCGGACTCTGGTAGCTGGATCAGAAGTCTATTGATAACAGACAGCAAGTACTTGGCTTTCAGAAAGTCAGTTCTGCCAGACCACGAAAATACAGTTGCCTTTATTTCCCCAGAGTTCCCGCCATAAATCCCCCCTCCCTGGTTCCCATGGAATGTGAGAATAATACTACAGAAAGAGATGTTTGGGAGTTGAGCATCTCAAGGCCAGCACAGTGATAGCCCTCAGTCACGTGCCACCCCCTCCCGCTGGGAGGGCACCAGGGTTGCTTCTAGTTAGCCACAATTACAAGCATCAAAGTAAAACAAAAGGGAAGGAAAAAGGTCCATTAACATATCAGAAGGGGAAGACAACCGCCTCCTGCCCACAGGCAGGTGTGGATCCCCGCATCCCACCTTGCCCTTTTGAAAGAAGAAGAAGAAGAAGAAGAAGAAGAAGAAGAGGAGGAGGAGGAGGAGGAGGAGGAGGAGGAGGAGGAGGAGGAGTTTGGATTTATATCCCTCCTTTCTCTCCTGCAGGAGACTCAAAGGGGCTTACAAACTCCTTTCCCTTCCCCCATCACAACAAACACCCTGTGAGGTAGGTGGGGCTGAGAGAGCTCAGAAGAATTCCCCAGATAAGCCTCCACAGCCCAAGTGGCAGAGCAGGGAATCAAAACCGGTTCCTCCAGATTAGAGTACACCTGCTCTTAGCCACTACGCCACTGCTGGAGGTACACATCCTGACAGCTGGCGAGCCACCATTGCATGAGTAAGCGAGTGGGTACCATGGGAGTGGTGGCAGCAAGCGGTATGTGGGGAAGGGCTTCATGGTGCTGCCAATCCTGCTGATGCCACCAAGAACAGGCAAATGGCAGAAGGGAGAGGCTGGTAGGCATATAGACAAGCCGCCTAAGGTCACTCAGTGAGCTTCCATGCCACAATCGGGGTTTCCCACATACTCGTCCAATACTTTTAACTATGTTATTTCCAAGCTCTCTTTGTATCAATATCTCAAAATGTCAAGAGAATTAGAGGTTGGTGTTTTGTGAGCTAGTTTCTTTTCTTTCACTTAAAGCAACTGGTAACATGGTGGGGGGGGGGGGGTCAGGGGAGAGGTGTGAAAAGCATCACAAGAAAGTGGGAAGGCTGGGTTGTGGGCACACGGAAGGTCTCTAGGGCAAAACTGTGCCCACTGGCAAATCTCCCTGCTTGGGCGGCGAAGCAAATTAAGTTGTGCTGAAAGCGGTCTTGCTTGCCGCAGAGAGATGGGAAAGTGAAACCGGGCCTGAGGAAACAAGTCTGAACAAGAAATCTTGCTGCAAGGGACATTTGACCCCATCATGCAGCAAGCACGTTGTGCACAATCGGCCCGTGATTGACTATGTGGGTGTACTAATAAGTCCTATTAAACCAAAAGACTTTGTGTAAGGCTGAACACCACAGACAAAGTCAACATTAAAAGAAGAACTTTATTGACTTGGGTCGCCCTAACTACAAGGTGTTGGAACTGAGGATTCTTGTCCTCAGCTCCAGTATTTATTCTGTGTTCAAAACAGACAGTAACCAATAAGCTTTTCCCCTCTGCCTGGTCCATAGTCTCCCATTGGTTCTGACGGAGCTACATAGTTCCGGTCTGACATAGTTCCCCAGCTCGGTTTCCTGCTCTAATGCAAAAAGGCAGGAGCTGGGAATTGCTGGGAATTGTAGTCCTGACACTTCGGAAATTTCTGCAGGACAAATAATATCAATACACATTGTGATAGCTTATCAAACTATAATATTTGCCCACTGCCATGATGACATAAAGATATAAATTTGTTGATAGAGGGTATATAGGATTTATATTATTTACTTATTGTATTAAGATGTTATGAACTCAGAATCATCTATATATAAATAACAAATGGTGATTAGAAATTGAAATACTTTGCATAAAGACTCAAGGAAAGAATCTATCTCGTTGAAGCATGGAAGGAGAAGACTTTGAAGACATTTGAAATTCTAAACATCAGTATTTTTGTAATAAGATGAACTGGGTTTTTTTTTAATAACGTTCATGCTCTTTTTATTTTTTTCCCCTAACCTTTCTCTCTAATGCTTCTCTTTTTTCTTTCTTTTCTATTTTTTGTTTTTATATTTTAATATTTTAATATTCTATATATTGTTTTATTATTGGATTATATCCCTGTACGATGGGAAATGATATTGTTATTTTTATTGCTTTTGGTATAAATTTAATTAAAAAATCAAAACTCTAAAAAAAATACACATTGTTGAAATATTTGTGGCAATCGCACATGTTTTGGACTATTCATTTTTCATGAAATACTGGGAAGCTGTTCAAGAAATCTGGTTGACCATTGGTTTCACTTCCCTTAACAATCTGCTGTACTGTGGCCTCGTTGCTGAAATCTTTGGTTGAAGGAAAGCGCCTGCCCATAACGAAGCTTGATTAAGATCATTGCAGTTATCACATGAATATCATACTGGATAAGAAACTGAAAAGACGGAACCGGATTGTTCAGCGGTGCACATTATAGCCACAGGAGGAGGATCACTGGGGGATAAAACCCTTTCAAATATTAGAAAACCCTTTCAGTGCAACCCTAAAGTGATTTATTCCTTATTCATTTCAATGGCCTTAGCTAGAGTAACTCAGAAGAAGAAGAGTTGGATTTATATCATCCCTTTCTCTCCTGGAAGGAGACTCAAAGGGGCTTACAAACTTACAAAGGAGCAGCAGTGGTGTAGGAGGTTAAGAGCTCGTGTATCTAATCTGGAGGAACCTTGTTTGATTCCCAGCTCTGCCGCCTGAGCTGTGGAGGCTTCTCTGGGGAATTCAGATTAGCCTGGGCGCTCCCACACACGCCAGCTGGGTGACCTTGGGCGAGTCACAGCTTCTCGGAGCTCTCTCAGCCCCACCCACCTCACAGGGTGTTTGTTGTGAGGGGGGAAGGGCAAGGAGATTGTAAGCCCCTTTGAGTCTCCTGCAGGAGAGAAAGGGGGGATATAAATCCAAACTCTTCTTCTTCTTCTTCCCTTCCCCCTCACAATAAACACCCTGTGAGGTAGGTGGGCCTGAGAGAGCTCTGAGAAGCTGTGACTAGCCCAAGGTCACCCAGCTGGCGTGTGTGGGAGTGCCCAGGCTAATCTGAATTCCCCAGATAAGCTCAAACAGCGGAGCGGGGAATCAAACCTGGTTTCTCCAGATTAGAGTACATCTGCTCTTAACCACTAAGGCACTGCTGCTCCTGCATAGGACTGTGCTGTTTGCCCAGCTAGGCTTCTAAATAGCCAGTGAAGATCTGATTGGCTATGCAGATCTTTTTAAAAAAATTTGCTCTGGCAGTAACTACCATCACAGCACAAAGACCTTTATTGCATGACTGACGGTCAGATGCGGCAGCCATTTTGCAGCAGGCGCCACCTTCTGCAGCAGCCATTTTGCAGCAGCCATTTTGTGGCTGTACCCCCATGCTGTGTCAGAATCCCAAAGGTGCATGCAGGCTCCAAAAAGTCAGGGATTCACCACAACCTTCACCACATCTGCCCTGTGTTCTGCAGTCGGACCTGCTTTTTTGAGCTTCCACTTCTGGGGCCCTGGGCTGCAGGGCCTTTGCCACACACCCGACGAATGCAGACTTCCCTGTTCCCTCGCCTCTTTTAAAAGCCACTTTAAAAGCCTAGAATCGCAATGTTTTTCTCAAACGCCATGACTCCACACGAGATTACAAACTTGGCTTGATGCCTGATCTTAATCTTCAAGAATCAGCTATCTTTGTGGAAATCGTTTGTTGTTGTTGTTTTAATCCCACGAGATTGTTACAGAAGTTTGACTAGGCCTTTCAAGATGTGCCACAAGGCCTTCTGCGGTTATGAGTCAGTCGGTAGCAGTTAATAGAGAGCACTCAAGAGTCAAGTGATGGGGAAGGGCTTTCTCGTTCTCTCTCCCCACCCAAATATCCACTGGATGCAAAGCAAGTGGCCGATGTCATGCTGAAAAAGCAACCCAGCTCTGAGGGAGACTCCATTAATTTGTGTGCAATTTCATAATCTAGCAAAACTGAGGAGGCCGATCAGCAGAGATGAGATCCTGCAAAGTCTACCCTACAAGCCGTGCCTGAAGCGTGGTGACTCTATGCTAGGCTGACCAGATGTCCCACTTTTGGCGGGACAGTCCTGCCTTCAAACAATTTGTCCCGCGTCCCGCGGGTTTTTTCAAGTGTCCCGGTTTTTTGAAGGCTGTCGTACTGCCTTCTGGGGCGCAAGGCAGTGCGGCAGCCTCCCACGTGCGGCTGCAGGAGCACACAGCCTTTTGGGGCACTCCCGTTTCCCGCCCTGTGACCAGGCGGAAGCGGGCGCCAAAGGCCGAAATCGCATCCTGTTGGCTGCACATGCTACTGCGTCAGTGCACAGCCGCGCCCACAGATGCCTGTTCTGGTTCACAAGATGGTCACCTTACTCTATGCTCACCATCTCCGGGTTGCTTTCTCCAGTTTGAGAAATACCTGGAGACTTTGGGGGTGGAACCTGAAGAGTGTGGGGTTTGGGGAGGGGAAGATATTGATGGGGTATAACGCCTCAGAGTCTACCTTACAAAGCAGCCATTTTCTCCAGGGGAATTGATCTCTGCCACCCGGAGAACAACTGTAATCTCCAGCCACCACCTAAAAGTTGGCAAACCTAGGCTGTTTATTTATTTATTTATTTATTTATTTATTCAACTTATATACCGCCCAACCCCTGAAGGGGAAGAAGTAACACGTTTCCTCTATGGAGTTCTGTATTGTTTTTACCCTCAAACAGTGACGAAGGGAGGGAGAACTGCGCCCGGAGCATGAGCGGCTTCGCAAGCCCACTATGAAGAAAAGGGTCCTGAGATAAACATTCCAAGCATAATGGGCCATGGTCTTTGTCCTTCATGAAGTATTCAGTAGTGCAATGTACCGCCATTAAAGCCTTCAACAATACACTGCATTGTTTCCATTATATTTTAAATACTTGTAGGTAGCCTACAATCCTTACTAAAAGGCACCCATCTTTCTAGTGCAATGGTAAACCACCTCTATTCATCACTGGCCTTGACTTGGATGGCACAGGCTAGCCCAATCTGATCCGATCCAAGAAGCTAAGCAGGGTTGGCCCTTTTCAGTACTTGGGATAGGCGACAACAAGGAAGTCCAGGGTTGGGAAAACTACCTCTGAATGTCTCTTGCCTTGAAAATTCTACAGGATTGGCATTAAATTGGCTGTGACTTGAATGCAAAAAAATTCTACAATGGGCTTTTTTGCACAATTCATTTAAAACACTAGCATGCCCGACCACACGTTGCTGTGGCTTCAGTCTGGTAAAGTGGAACATAAAGAAAAGGGAAAGCGAACGGTTCGAACATGTGTCATTGAACAATGCTTGCAAGGGAGGGGAGGGGAGGGGCAAGGGGCCCCTCTCTCCCCTCCCTCTCTCCCATTCCCTTGCATGGTACCACGCCCCCTCTCTTCCTAATGTTCCCCTTCCTCTGTTAGGGTAGGTGGCCCATGTCCAGATGGCGGACCCTGTTCCTTTCATTCCGTTCCCTTGCAGGCGAAGTGTGTTGCTGTTGACATCCATCAGATGGCGCTGTTGCGGAACCATACCATGGTTCTAACTGACACAGTTGTGACATGTACACAACAGGAGGTGTGGAAACAGTATGAAAACCTGGCCGCACGCAAATGCGACATGGTGTGAAAATTTCAAAGCAATCGGTCCAGCAGTTTGGGAGATTACCTGTCAGCATAAAACACACTGATAGATTTTTATATAGATAGATTTTGAGGCAGGAAATAAAATGTTTCCTCCATTGAGTTCCATGTGATTTTAAGCCCAAAATATTGTATTTCCCGCCTGAAAACGTTTTGTTTGCATGGTGTTCCCAAGCGATTCTTTTTTGAAAACAGTTTTCTGCAGGCTATTCTTTTGTGGAAGTGTTTTCACTTGCTGTGTGGATCTCTTTAAAACATTTTCCAGTCCCCGCTCTTCATTGTCGGTACCATTTTCTGAGCTTGCACCAGCTGTCTCGTGCTGTATTTACATCAGGTTTTTTTTAAATTTAAAGGAACTATTTCAGAGAATCACAGCACAAGACTTTGAAGCTTTGTAGCATTTGGAACTAAGAAGAAATTTAAAAAACAACAACACACAACGGCATCCAGGAAGGTTTTTTGAGGGGGTGAGTGTGGACAAATGGGATTTTGAAAACGTTTGCAAAATATTTTCCGGGACTTGTGCGGAAAGGGCCTCTGGCTGAAATGTTTCGAAAAAGTCTTCAGTTACTGTGCAATCTATTGACTTACATTTCCCACACGTCTCTGCTCTCCTGAACTTCCTCTTCAGGGCCATTTTCTGAGCTCACGCCATTCTCCTGTTTATTTGCAATGTTTCTGTTTGTTTGTTTTTTGTTTGTGGGGGACAATTTCTAAAGCATCAAGTATACGAAAAGTATAGAACGCAGTACAAAGCTGCGAAGAGTCAAAGCATCGATGCAACACAGTACTCAAAAAAGGGGGAATTTCTCCCCAAGTTTGACCACAAAGAAGTTACCACTTTTTTAAAAAATTAGCCAGTCAAAATGGTCTACATGCATCTTTGAGACTTAAAATCTCCAATCTCAAGCATTCATCCTCTGGGCTAGGAAGCAATTTTTATAAGATGAAACCAGGTGGTAGCCTTCAGCTTAAAACATCACAATATGAAAGGTTGCCAACATTAGGGTGGGAAATTCCTGGAGATTTGGGGAATGAAGCCTGAGGAACTCAGGGATTGGGGGAGGAGCTCAGCAGAGTATAATGCCGTAGGCTCCACCCTCCAGAATAGCCATTTGCTCCAGGGGGACTGATCCCTTTCATCTAGAGACTGTGGCAATCTCAGGAAATCTCCAGGCCCCACCTGGAGGTTGGTAACCCTATGGGGCAGGGAGAGGAAATTCTCTTTACGCTGCTTTGCTATGGTAAAGAGCCAGAGTGGCATAGTGGTTAAGAGCAGAGAACTTTAGAGATCCAGGTTCGATTCCCCACTCTTCCTCTTGAAACCTGCTTGGACCAGTTATAGTTCTCTTAGGCCCCTTCCGCACATGCAGAATAATGCACTTTCAATCCACTTTCAGTACACTTTGCAGCTGGATTTTACTGTGCGGAACAGCAAAATCCACTTGCAAACAATTGTGAAGGTGGATTGAAAGTGCATTATTCTGCATGTGCGGAAGGGGCCTTAGAGCACAAGTGTCAAACTCGCGGCCCTCCAGATGTTATGGACTACAGTTCCCATCATCCCTGGCTGCACGATGCTGGCAGGGGATGATGGGAACTGTAGTCCATAACATCTGGAGGGCCGCGAATTTGACACCTATGTCTTAGAGCAATCTTAGCTCACACGGAGGATCCAGGTTCGATTCCCCACTCTTCCACTTGAAACCTGCTTGGACCAGTTACAGTTCTCTCAGAGCAATCTAAGCTCACACGGAGGAAGGTAATGACAAGCCACCTCTGCATATCTCTTGCCTTGAAAATCCTATCAGGTCACTATAAGTCAGGCGTGACTTGATGGGCCTTTCCACCCCCACCATTTCTTACATTTGCTATATGGAACTGCCAGGAAATCCAGGTTCGTAGTTCTTTTCCCTTTTCTTTTATGCACTTAGCAGAGGCATAGCTCCAAGGGGGCGGGTGGTGGTGGTGCGTGATGCATCGGGAAGGCACCGGGCATGCACAGAGGTGGGATCCAGCAGGTTCTCACAGGTTCCCGAGAGCAGGTTACTAATTATTTGTGTGTGCTGAGAGGGGGTTACTCATTGGTGATTTTGCCACGTGATTTTTGCCTTAGTTATGCCCCTCCTCTCAGCAGTAGCGCGCAGAACTTGAAGCAGTCTAGCAGGAGGTGCCCTGGCGTGCGTGGCAGCCTGCGCCTGCGTGCATTCATTTCCCACCCAAGGATCGGCACAGCAGCTGCGACCTTGCCACAGCCCTGCCCAGGAATGCCCCGCCACGAAGTCTTCAAAACCAACCACCAGCAAAGAAGAATTGGACTTGGCAACATCAGCAGACTGTAAATATAAGGACTTGAAAATGCAAACTTAACAGGACCGTAAAGTGTAAGTGTTAAATGTTTTGAAAGTGTTATTTGTTAAGAGAAGTAAACTGTTTTTGTTTAAACTTAGTTCTTTGCAACTCCTTCCAAGTACTGCCCCACAGAAACCACAGAAAGAGGTAACACAGAAAGAGGAGCAGCAGTGGCATAGGAGGTTAAGAGCTTGTGTATCTAATCTGGAGGAACCGGGTTTGATTCCCCGCTCTGCCGCCTGAGCTGTGGAGGCTTATCTGGGGAATTCAGATTAGCCTGTGCACTCCCACACACGCCAGCTGGGTGACCTTGGGCTAGTCACAGCTTCTCGGAGCTCTCTCAGCCCCACCCACCTCACAGGGTGTTTGTTGTGAGGGGGGAAGGGCAAGGAGATTGTAAGCCCCTTTGAGTCTCCTGCAGGAGAGAAAGGGGGGATATAAATCAAAACCTTCTTCTTCTCTTCACATGCTGCTGAGCCCCCCCCCCCCCAGCCTCCCTGTAGGCCAGCTCCTGAGGAGGGCAGGAGGAGCTGGCCTGCAGGGACGCCAGAAGGCGGGGCTCAACTGCGGGTAGCCTGGGAGCCGGCCTGCCACTGCGGTGCCCATTCGAGCCACCACTGAGCCCTGCCGTGTCCCAGCCTCCCTGCTGGCTCCTGCAAGTGGGGCGCGGGGGAGCCAGGCAGGAGGGCCCGGGGAAACGATCATGCCCCCAGGCGCCATTTAGGCCCGGTACACCACTGCAGTGAATGGATCCCAGGCTGTGGTTCTGCCTTTGTAAACCTGCAATAACTATCAGTACAAGACTCATTTGTGAGCCAACCAGTCAGCCATTGTGCTAGTCTCTTTGAACGTTACTGTATATGCAAAAGGAAGACATGCCCCATATGTCCCCACTAGACCTCTGCACTCAGCAGAGGCCAATTTGCTGGTGGTTCCTGGCCCCTCAATGATGCGGCTGGCCTCCACTCGGGCCAGGACCTTTACAGCCCTGGCCCCTGCCTGGTGGAACACTCTTCCTCCCGCTGTCTGGGCCCTGCGGGATCTTGGTGATTTCCACAGGGCCTGTAATATGGAGTTGTTCCTCCGGGCTTTTGGAGTGTCCAGCCGCTGAAAGTGCCCCCCCTCCTCCCTTCCATCCTCATGGAAATTTGGGTTCATTATCATCTATAGAACCCACCCTTTCTTCTTTCCTCTCGGGAGGCTTTAAGAAGGATTTTAACGGGCATTGTTATCTATTAATTGCTGCATTTTAATTTATATTTTTGAGAGATTATTGTATTTGATTTTATGTTTATTTGTATTTGAATTTCATGTTGTTCACCGCCCAGAGCCCTTCGGGGATTGGGCGGTATATAAGTTTGAAAAATAAAATACAATAAATAAATAATAAATAAATAAATAATACCCTTTAAGCATATCTCAGAGCCAAGCCAACCAGCATTTCAATAAGCGCAGGATGGCGAGTGAGGACGGCGAAGAAGCGGCCGGCTTTCTAGAGATGCAAATGCCGGCGCTTGCGTCCACAAACGGCGAGACTCGTGACTTGGGTTCCTGCCGGGCGGATGTAAAATGCACACGCAGCAAACCCAGCGCTGGAACGGCAGAATCAGCTAATTGGCAAAAGATGTTCCCACGCTTCGTCAGCTTGCCAGACACAATATTTTTCGACCCCCATGCCAGGACATTTATGTCCATCATTCCCCCACCACCACCCAAAAAATGCCTAACAAATTACTGAACATTTTAGGTTGTATTCATTTGCCCTTTCCTTATGCCAGGGAGTTGTGAATCCTACATTTCTGGTCCACTCGTTCCTTAAAAACAACAACAAAGTGTTCTCTTGTAATTTTCTTTTAAGAGCCATTTCACTTATGGTTATCTTGGGTTGGATCCTGCGCAGGGGCGGATTTGGACATTAAAACAGTCCGAGTGGAGCAACCTGGACCACATGGGATGCTGGCATGCCATGAGGTTTGCTCAGTCAGGGTCAGATGTGGGTGGCTAGTGGTTCCGCCCTTCCGCCTCCAGCTGGGACAGCCGTCTGCCAAGAAATTTCCTAGCAAGTTAAAGTGGCTACCCCTGATTTTACAAAGTGTGAGCAAAGAAGAGGGTTCACAGCGAGAATCCTTGCCATAACCCATAGCCTCTTCAGCCTCTCTCCAACTGGTTCAGTGGTGGGATCAAAAAAATTTAGTAACAGGTTCCCATGGTGGTGGGATTCAAACTGTGGTGTAACGCCAATGGGGCTGGAAGCTGAGGAGGCCACCGCGAACGAAGGCGATGGCTGGGCATTCCGGGGAGTGCTTAGGGCATTCCTGGGGGCGGGGGGCTGTGGCAGGGAGGCGCAGCCACTGCTGCCCCGGTCTTTGAGGCGAGGAAGCGAAGATGCCTGCACGCAGGTGCAGGCTGCCATGCACGGCAGTGCACCTCCTGCTAGACTGCTTCAAGTTCTGCGTGCTACTGCTGAGAGGAGGGGCGTAACTAAGGCAAAAATCATGTGGCAAAATCACCAATTAGTAACCCCCTCTCGGCACACACAAATAATTAGTAACCTACTCTCGGGAACCTGTGAGAACCTGCTGGATCCCACCTCTGAACTGGTTGTGGGGGGTCAGTGGCCCTTGGATCTGGTTTGAAGTGTAGTGCAGAGGACTGAAGAAGGAAATCAGTGGAAATTAGGGTTGTCGTCTGTGTATCGAGACAGGCACAGCTCTGGGCTGGAAGCTGCTTTTGGACTGGGCACTGCAAAACCCTGTGGCGCCTGCCTGCCTCACTGTTTGCCCTCCCCACTGGTGTAAATACCCATTAAGTCAGAGGGGTGGACAAACACGCCAGCAGTGGCGTAGGAGGTTAAGAGCTCGTGTATCCAATCTGGAGGAACCGGGTTTGATTCCCAGCTCTGCCGCCTGAGCTGTGGAGGCTTATCTGGGGAATTCAGATTAGCCTGTGCACTCCCACACACGCCAGCTGGGTGACCTTGGGCTAGTCACAGCTTCTCGGAGCTCTCTCAGCCCCACCCACCTCACAGGGTGTTTGTTGTTTAGGGGGGAAGGGCAAGGAGATTGTAAGCCCCTTTGAGTCTCCTGCAGGAGAGAAAGGGGGGATATAAATCCAAACTCCTCCAACTCCTCCAACTCCTCCTCCTCCTCCTCCTCCTCCTCTTCTTCTTCTTCTTCTTCTTCTTCTTCTTCTTCTTCTTCTTCTTCTTCTTCAGCATGGCCCAATGCCGGTTCCAAGACCCCCCTCCCCCTCCCATCTGGACTGGGCTGCCCAGGCCGCATTGGAGGCTGCAAACCAAAAAAGTACGTCCTTCAGATTAAGTGAAAAGGTCTCTCAAGGTTAAGGACAGTTCTTCATTTTTAAGTAAACGGAACAAAACAGGAGCTTCAAAATCAAGAATGCCATCCAGTGCCTCTATTGTTGATATCAGCAAAATATCGTGGAGAGGGGGGGAGAGAATGCACAGAAAAAAATAGTGTGTTTGTGTGTGTGTGTGTGTGTGTGTGTGTGTGTGTGTGTGTGTGTGTGTGTGTGAGAGAGAGAGAGAGAGAGAGAGAGAGAGAGAGAGAGAGAGCAGGAAAAACTGATGACTTCCCCCTTTGCTGCGGTTGGAGAAAGGGCAGCGTGATCCAAATGATCTACATTTCCCAACTGATTGAAAGTAAGGTTGCCAACTTTGGGTTGTGAAATACCTGGAGATTTTAAGGGTGTAGTCTGGGGAGAGCTGGGTTTGGGATGGGGCGTATAATGCTCTTGGCCCTTTAGGCACATAACATTTACCCTGCAGTTGAGAAGCAGCCAATTTGCTATCTTTGGCCCTTTCCCCACTTACCTTTGACCACCCTTTGCTGCGTGCTGCTCTCAGCGCGCGTCATCTCTGGCGCGCGCCCGGGCGTCCCCACGACCCCGCTCTGCGCAGGGTCATCAAAAGGCACCGTTTTGAGGAGCGCCAGGGATGCCGCGCACTGAGGGGGTGTGAGAAGGGCAGCGTCGGGACGGCTACGTTGTCGCTGCCCCTGTAGTGGGGGGTGCCCCGGGACCCTGTGCTACTTGAGGAGAGTAGCGTGCAGCATAAGGCAAGTGGGGAAAGGGCCTTTGCTTCAAATTGGGGGGTGGGTTTTTCCTCCCCCCATGTCTTTAACTTCCCCTGAAGTGTCTCTATCATAGCTGAGCCAACATTTTGCTTGCCTTCTTTTTAATATCAGAGGCTGCCCATCTTTTGTTTTGTTTTGGAGCCATTTGATTTATCAGTTTGCTGGATAGGAGATCTTCTTACTTTCAAACTCCCTTGCAAGTATGCTCTGAAGACTTCTGATGTAGTGCCCCACTTGGGTCCCTGGCAGGGTTGCACCCTGCAAATCTCCAGCAGAGATTTGGTAACCCCAATCCAGAGCAGACCCAGGAACTCACCATCACACAGGAGCAGAGCTGTAGTGAGGGGGAACTGCACCCTGGGCACGTTTTTGCCCTGTTCCCCTGCCATGCCCCTGCCCCCCGCCCCAGAACGTCCCCGCCACGCAACCCTGCACCAGTGAGCACCTGGTGTAAGACCCTCCCTGTCCCCTGAGTGCTACGCCACTGCACAGGAGTGATGTTGAACTGCCTTTTAAAGAGCCACAGGGGGCAGATTCTTCTTGGGACTGCAGTGTGGAGGAAAGAAGGACTTCTGCCTTCTCCCCCCCCCCCCACTATTTTCCCAAGCCGAAACAGTTTGGGGGTAGAGTTGTCTGCTAAGGCATTTGCAATCTTGATCCTCCTTGATCTCAGATTGCAAATGCCTTAGCAGACCAGGTGCTCAGGAGCAGCAGCAGCAGAAGGCCATTGCTTTCACATCCTGCAGGTGAGCTCCCAAAGGCACCTGGTGGGCCACTGCGAGTAGCAGAGAGCTGGACTAGATGGACTCTGGTCTGATCCAGCAGGCTAGTTCTTATGTTCTTATGTTCTTATGTTGTCAAGCTCCAGGTGGCAACTGCAGTTCTCCTGGAATTTCAGCTGATCTCCAGACCACAGGGATCAATTCCCTTGGAGAAAACTCTATGGATCATACCCCACTGAAGTCTTCCCCCCTTCCTAAATCCCATTCTTTCCAGGCTCCACCCTCCAAAGCTCTAGGAATTTCATAACCTGGACCTATTGACCTCATGGGGGAGTTCTTTGTCCCATGTTGAAGTTGCGTGGAACAACTTCCAGAAGACCTGGCAGGACTGCCTACGATATCTTGAGGAGAGAAACAACAAGAGACTATTAGAAGACATAATTCTATGAGATAACTGGCAAATGTTTAAGAATTGTATTTAAATGGGAAAGAGTTAGATAAGGAAATGAATTACACCTAAGCTTTAGTCTATAATTATGTACTGAATGTAAGCAGAAGTGGAATGCTTAGGGGGGAAGTCTGCAGTTAGACTGATCCAAATTGTGTTCAATAAATTTGCTTAATGTGTTTAATTGTGTTTAAAGTTAGCAATAATTTAAATGGATAATTAAGGTTAGTCAGATGGGAAATGGAGGGATAGAGGTGGGTGAAGGGAAGAGGGAGAGGAAGGGTTAGAGGGAAATATTTGTGAATTTTAAATCAGTAGTGAAAATAAGATAGAATAAAGGCAGATGGTGAGAAGGTTTTTTGTTTTTTTTAAGTAAATAGTATAGGTTAGTTAATACAACACAAAAAGGGGAGGAAACCGTCTCACAAATTGTGGTGGGAACAGTGGTAGGGTTAGATAGGCGGTAATGATTGTTTATTTATTTATTTATTATTTATATTTGTATACCACCCTCCCCAAAGGCTCAGGGCGGTGTCCATCAACATTAAAACAATTTAAAACATCAATACATAATTTACATAAAATAATATATAAAATACTAACTACCGATGGCTGTACTATACTATAAAATATGAAACAACCCCTCCTTCCCCCTTTATGTACCCACGGGAGGCCAGATGTTCTTATGGCGGAGTTGACATCATCCCGGCTAGCCAAACGCCTGGCGGAACAGGTCCGTTTTACAGGCCCTGTGGAAACTTTGTAAGTCCCACAGGGCCCTGATCTCACCTGGAAGCCTGTTCCACCAGGTAGGGGCCAGAGCCGTAAAAACCCTGGCCCTTGTAGAGGCCAGCCGGATCGCCTTGGGGCCAGGGATCACCAGTAGGTCCGCCTCCGATGAGCGGAGGGGCCAAGAAGAGCGATATAGGGATGTTATGTTGTCAATTTATATAAAATGAATAAAGATTTTTTTTAAAAAAAGAAGTTGTGTGTGCAGAATTCAGCACCACAGGAAATGTGACTCGGGAAGAAACTTGAACCTGATTTGTTAAATGCTGCCGTGTCTAATTGGAGCCTAAAATCTAGGTCTTCGCTTTCAGGAATGTTAATGCGGCCTGATCATATTTTGACTACATGCACTTTGATTAATTGCTGAGAAGGCCTGATTAATGACGGAGGGCTTCTCTCTCTCTCTCTCGAAGAAAAGACCTTTGTTTCCCCTGCAGAGGATGAGATTATGCAAAACTATGTTTGACTGTGCCCTTTTTACACTGGCTCTTAACCTTTGCATTGGAGACGGGCCAAAGATTGTTTTCGGAGCTTCCTGCGCCTGGCAGGGGAAAGCCGAGCTCAGCAACATGACAGAACAGAAAAAGAAAGAGGCTGGTTCAATGGAGTCTTTGCAGCAGTAACACGCTGCAGTTACAACCTTTGCATTCATATTTTTTAACCAAAAATAATAATAATCATGTAGGCTGTATTATCCTGATCCTTGTCTGACAGTGGTTAGATCTGCCCTTTCCAGGAACATCTGAAACTGGAAAACTATCCCCAGCTGCTAAAACATACTCTTGGCCACTCATGGAAGCTGCTTTTCAAGCAGCATAGCTGGCTCTGGAAACAATCCCAAACTACAGGCGTCATCCTTCAAAGGGAGTACAATTCCATTCTGGAACTGCCAGGAAACCCAATCCTAATTGGGCTCCACCTCCAGCCAACAGTACTCACTTCTTATCTGGATAAAGTTTCGCTGTCTGCCCACATCCAGCCTTTCCTCTCTACGACCTGATGCAGGGTTTCACAACCGGTTTGGGATTAGATGGAAATGAGCGATAACAGCAGTATGTCATCAGCATATTGGTGAATCTGCCCTTCACATCTCTAAATAGCATCTCTAAGCAGTTTCGTGTAGATGTTGAATAACATGGGAAAGAAGATGGAACCTAGCTGAACTTCCTAGGGCCCGGGTCAGGGGGAGAGGTAGAGCAGTAGCCATTGGCCCTTTCCACACAAATCGCCAAAAAAGTTTTGAAAACATTTTTAATTCCCCCTTGCCACAATGTACGTCTGCACTCACCACCTCAAAACGATTCCTGGCCGCCAGTATGCCAAACAAAATGCATTTTGTTTTGATTTCTTTGTTGAATCGATGCTCCAGTGCCTCAAAGCTTCTGGCCGTGATTCTCTATTCTTCCTATAATTGATGCCTTGAATATTATCAACCCCCCCCCCCGAAACCTAAACAGAAATGAGCAAATGAACAGGTGAGGGGGAACACAGAATGAGCTGGGAAAATGGCACCGAGGAGGAAGTCCAGGGAAAGCAGAGGTGTGGGAAACACAGGAAATAGATTGCCCAGCAACTGAAGATGTTTTGAAAATGTTTCAACCAGAGAATTGCTTTGAAAGGGGATTCATTGAAAACGTTTTGAAGCTGCAAATAAAATGTTTATGATTACTGCAGAACAATGCAGAACTTTGTGGAGGAAATGTTTTATTTCCTGCCTCAAAATGTTTTGAAAGGTTTGTGCAGGAAGGGCCATTCAGAGATCCAGAAGGACTAATAAGAATGCACAGTAGTGCTTTTGTATCTCTTTCGAGGCCATTAAGCATCCTTCTGGATTGTCTGGATAGGAGGGGATCAGAAGGAAAACTAGAGTAGGTATTCAACTTAGAAGCCAGGGATAACCTATATGATTCAGAAACATCTAGATCTGAGTAACATGGGACAAACTCTGTCCAGCCACAACTGAGTAGGAAAAGCCTATTTGCAAAGTTTGGGGAGCCTGTGTGTGTGTGGGGCGGGGGAGGGGGGAGATCTGTAAGTAAGTTTTTTTTCATTGAATAATTAAGCTAGGTTTTCATCTGTGGTAAACTGTGGGGCCAAGTGGGGAGGAAAAACAGGAAAGGTTTCGCCCCTTGGAGGAAGCTGTTAACCCATCAGTTTTCTAGAGCCCACTGTATTTGTCCATACTATGGACTTTAAACTATAAAAATATAGAGGTTTATAAATTACTGACTGATGTGAAGTAAATCATGTTCTTTAATAATCCTGTCCCTTTCCCTTTAACATTTCTTACCTAGAGAACAATTAGCACTCTGTTCACTGTAACAGGAAGCCAAGTGATTTTTTTTCTCCATATGATATTTGTTTGAATCAGGGTCTTGAGCGGACAGATAGGCCCTTCCTGCACGGGCGAGCAAGTGGGGGTGCACCCTTACCTCCTCTCGCTGCCGTCACTGTAGAGAAGCCAGGGGGACACGCCCCGTAGCCATGGCAACCCCTCCAGGGACAGAGGCCAGGAGGTGTGTCCTCTGGCTTCTCTACAGCGACGGTGGCCAAGAGAAGGTATGGGCAGGAAAAAACTGTGAAAACGGCACCTTCCACCCAATGCTTTTAGCTTGGCATCAGGTGGAAAATGCTGCTTTACAAAAAACTCACTCATCGAGTGAGTTTTGAAAGCAGTGTTTTCGCGCCGCTTGAGGGGGCGAGTACAGTGCAGCTGCGCTGCAGAAGCAGCAGCTGTGCAAACAGTGCCTCAGGGACGGTGTTTTTACCATCCCTAGGGTGCTGTTTTCTGCCCGTGCAGAAACAGCCGTAGATTTTTGTCTGGGGGGGAGGGCAATGGTAGCTCCTGGCAGTGCTGGTAGTATGTATGATCCCCAGGTCGTAAAATGAATTTCAGTTAAAGAAAGGGTGGAAGGAAGACAATAACCAGAAAATAGCTGCATCATCCAAACCAAGATATAGACTAGAAATTGAGAAACCAGTATGAAAAACCAAAACCAAAAGAAAGGAAACAATTCACTTTGCCCAATCCTGCTTTTTCGTATTCCTTCAACCGAATAACCAATTAAAGTCATGAATCAGCAAGGTCATGGGTTTAAAATAACAATTGCCGCAGTGGATTAGGGAAGTTATGAAAAATGTGACCTGTCATGCTAAACAACACAAGCGGAATTACAAAACCAAGATGAAGCAATTTCCAGTAGCCATTTGTCCTCTGTAGCATGGAAAACAGGTTTTCTCAATAGAGTTTTCTACCATGTTACATTTTAAACACCTGTTACATTTTAAATGCCATTGCTGTCATGTTTCGGGGGTGGGGGTGTCGGGGGCAGGAGGGGGCGCACAGGCAGTCCGTGCCCCGGGCGCAGTTCCCCCTCCCTTCGTCACTGCTCCTGCCCCTTCTCCTGTTCTCTAATCAAGCTGATCACATCCAGCAGTGTACTTTTGTATGCTGAGTCCCTTCTTTGCCACACCCCTCCCATGTTCTTCCTGGGATACCACGACTCAGGGATCTCCATTCCTACTGGTATCCAATGAAAGGAACTTTGACTGTTGAAAGCTTATACGTTGGGAATTTTGTTGGTCTCTACTTCTGGACTCAGATCTATTTTTCCCCATAGTTCCTTTGCCCAATACCCCTCTCCTCCATTTGCTTGCATGCTCAGAATAAACCATTTAAAACTGCATCTTCATTTCTTATTTCTCCATCTGCCCCCATTAGCCTGCCACATAGTTCACTCCACTGGGAAGAGTACCACACAGAGATCCAGGACCAGTCTTGATGTCCAGCCACCGTGCATTCCTAAGCGAAGTTACATCCTCCTAAGCCCTGTTACTTCAGTGGCACTAGAAGGGGGTAACTTTGCTTTAGGATTACACTGTGAATGATTGTGGAGGTGTGGACAATGATAGCTCCAGTGGTGGGATTCAGCCTATTCGCACCTATTCGGTAGAACTAGTAGCTAACTTTTTTTGTCTAGTTCAGATAATGGTTGTAATCCCAACTCTGGGTCCTTTCGGAACCGGTTGTTAAATTATTCGAATCCTACCACTGGACAGCTCCCCATAGAAATCCCATTGGTGCAAACTGTGGCAGACTGACATTTCAGAGGGTAAAAATAAAAAAAGCTTTTAGAGGCTAGCTTCAAGTCCAGTAGCACCTTAGAAATTGTATTGACAAAGTGAGCTGTGACTCTTGAAAGCTCATATCCCAAAACTTTTGTTGGTCTCTAAGGAGCTACTGGATTCAAATTTAGGTGTTCCCTCATGAAATGTATGTTTTATTATGCTGTTTATTGCCCTGACCTGCATTATTGTAAATATTAGTTAGTCTTAAAATATCAGTTGCTTTTATGTGTTATTATGGAGCAAATTGTATGGCCACACCCTTCCCAGTCAAAACTGTGAGGGTGCTTCGAACATGACACCGCCGTATTTTATTTTTTTGCCATCAAGCTGCAGCAGACCATTTATTGCAACCCCAATACAGTTCTCAAGGCAAGTGACGTTCAGAGGTGGTTTACCATTTCTGCTTCTGCGTCATCTTTGGTAGTCTCTAATTCAAGTACTAACCACAGCCAATCCTTCTTATCTTCCAAGATTTTGATATCACAATTTGTGACTCAGGATCAGGTCTCCAGAGACTCAAAAGACCCAATAAGATTAATTTTAGCTGCAGTGAAAATAGGCCAGTGAAGGCCAGTGATGGCGAACCTTTTCAAGACCGAGTGCCCAAATTGCGACCCAAAACCCACTTATTTATCGCAAAGGGCCAACACGGCAATTTAACCTGAATACTCAGGTTTTAGTTTAGAAAAAACGGTTGGCTCTGAGGCGTGCGTTACTCAGGAGTAAGCTTGGTGGCAGTCGGTGGCTTTGCTTTGAAGCAACCGTGCAACTCTTTCAACAGATGAATCATGACCCTAGGAGGGTTTACTCAGAAGCAAGCCCCATTGCCAGCAACAGAACTTACTCCCAGGTAAAGGATTACGCTTTAGTTCTTCACATGAAAATCAATGGGGTTTAACAACGCTTAACAGGGCTACCTACACTGCTTCCCCAAAACTAGGTCTTAGGCTTAATGCTAATAATCGAGCCCAGCGGGCCAGGCCAGCCTAGATGTGGGGGGGGGGCACTCTGTTTGCGTGTGCCTACAGAGAGGGCTCTGAGTGCCACCTCTGGCACCTGTGCCATCGGTTCGCCACCACTGAAATAGGCTGTCTGACCAAGGCAGAAGCATTTCAGGCTTTTCATTATATAGCAGTACATCCATCAATCATTAACACATCATTGATCACATGGGGTTATCCCTTTACACGTCAATACGGGTTGAGCCCATCACATGCCTTCATGCAGGTCACATGATCTAAAATAAGTGGTCATTTAGCACCTAGAGGAGAAGATTTTAGTACGGCAAAGAGCTCCCAGGGCATTTTGAGGGCAGCCCTGTCACTCGAAAGAATAACAACTGTTTAGTGAAGGCCGTGTGGATGTCATAAAACAATAAACAGCCACAGCATTATACTCGTATCACAGAAAGAAGCAAGGAGGTGTTATCCAAAACACCGAATGGAGATTCGGACTCTAGCAGGTATCCTTGAAGGTTGGAACATCGTGATATATTGCAAAATCTATTGCCTGCAGTTCAACATTTGGTGGATATAATTCACTCATCAGGCCTTCCCTGTTGGCAAGCAATAATGGCCAGGTGGGTTAAAAGATGGGAGTAGGACAGGCTGACCAGACGTCCCACTTTTGGCGGGACAGTCCCGCCTTCAAAATATTTGTCCCGCGTCCTGCGGATTATTTCAATTGTCCCAATTTTTGGGAGGCTGCTGCACTGCCTTCTGGGGCGCAAGGCAGTGATCGTGACCTCCCAAAATATCAGGACAATGAAATAACAGGCGCGGGACAAATAATCCTTGCAGGAAGACGACCCGGGGAGCTGAAGGCGCCTCTGTCCATTTGGGGGGGGGGGGCTTTGCCATTCGCGCATTTGTGTGCGGCCGCAGGAACGGCATGGCCTTCTGGGGTTTGCCGTTTCTCGCCCTGTGACAGCGTGGGAAACGGCAAGCCCCAAAAGGCAGTGCGCCGCTGTGCGGCCGCTTACCCCCCTGTCCCGGTTCACAAAGGTGACCATCTGGTCACCTTAGAGTAGGAGGTCTCTTATGCTAGAACAAAACTAAAAAAAACTTTTCAGAGAGCATCTTGGTTGACTGCTCCCACAAATAAACCCTTTAATCTTATTCTTTAAACAAGCAATAAGCTTCAATTGTATTAAGTTTATCCCTATTTATTACAAACCTATCTGTTTTTAAGGCACACATTATTAAGGCCTAAGCTTTAAGCTACATCCATCTAATAAGGTTAATATGAAAGAATAATAGCATCTAAAAACTTTTCTGAAATAGTGCAGGCTAGCCAAAGCTATCCAGGTGAGGTCCCCCATGGATGCAGTGATCCCAAAAATGACTCACCTGAAAAGCACCTGGATTGCCAGCACTAGCTACCTACATCAAAATATTTTCTACAGGGCTATTAAACCATGTTCCACACCCTTATGCCATGTAATTCAAAACAATACTCCCTCGATTTTTATTCCTATGATTTTCAGAGTGATAATTACAGCCTCCTCTGCAAAGTGACAGGGTGTGACCCTTTTCTCCGGCAACAAAGGAAAGGGTGGCTGGTCTTCCGCATGAACTATCTTTCTCGGGTTTCATAGATGACTCCAGAAATTACAGGGCCATTAGGACGCATTTTGTATTTCCTAGGTTGGTGAGCTGTTCCAAGAAAGACTTGTTTTGTTTTGTTTTTAATCTTCTGTTTCTTTTTATAGGAAATAATAACTCTGTTGGAGTGATCGCAGCTGAAGATTGATGGGAATCAAAGCGTCCAAACCAGTTTGTGCCATTTGTAAGGAATGTAATTCACACGAGGACTCCTCCCTCGGGGAAAGTCACGCTGGTCAGTTTATACGGGAGTCAAAGCGGCCTACACGCCCTTTCCCTGATGGTGGTGGGCGCAGTTAGGTGTGAGACTGCCGTGGCCACCAGGAATACTGATACTTTATGTGCCACCCACATGGCCTTCTCCAGCAACTCTCGGCAGCACGTGCAGCTGGGAGCACAGAGGACAAAGTCTTACCGCCCAGGAAAATAGCGAAAATATTTTCCTGAGTCAAGTTACCCGACTGCACTGGCTCCGTGTCAGGACGCAGAGACCTGTGTGGTTCAGAAGCCTCCATAAGACTTGCAAAGGGCGTAAACATGTGATTGTGCCAATGTTATATGGTTTCCCTCTTGCCTCTGCCCTTGTAAGATGTAATGAAAGCCCCTTTAGAGTTGAACTTATGATTTGCCCGCTGTTTAGGATTTTAGTTGGACTGGGTTCCCCAGTTAGCTTAAGGTTTTGTTATTGTTAAGTTAGGAGGTTCTTATGTACTTGTATTGTATTGTTTTTCCCTAATGTTGAAGTTTAAGAAAAGTTATTTTGATATTTGTGCTATTAGTTAAAGCAGTAGCCTGTAGAAGCTGATATTAAAGGACAAGGAAGTCAGCCCTGGAATGTAGCTTAGACCAACACCCAGCCAACTCCTTATCGAGGACAAAGACCCTTTTGGATCTGCAAATTAAACTCTGCTGGCAGCACCCAGAGGTCCCAGCCGTTGGAAGATGTGCAGGGGCCACCATTGGACAATTTGAACTCTCCTTTATTACAGAGATGAGGCGCGGGAGCCTCAGGACATAACCGAAGGAAACAGCCATCTGATAAAGGAGATAGCTGGGTGCGGTAGCAAGGCCACCTAGATTTTCTGAATGGACTTTATCTGCTCTCCCTTCAGCACCATTGCGAGATCTCACGGGAAGACGTTTGACAGCGGGATTTCATGACCCCATTCAAGAGTTGTAATTGTATCTTCTTTTGTATTGTTGTTTCCTTATTGGTGTTTGGTAAGGGACTTGCCCCCTTACCTCCCCTTTCTATCTGCTCCCTTGCCCCCTTTGATGTTTGTGAATAAAAGTTCTTGCGCTTGTTTGCAAGGCGCAATTCTCCTGCCCGAGCCGTGACCATCACCTCTGAATAAAATCCTTTGCTTTGAAGAACACCGGCTTCCTGCGTCTCATTACGTTGCTGAGCTGAAATCACTTATTGTTACCCGAGCAGCAGCGGTAACAAAAGCACCCAAAAGCAGGCAGCAGAAGGGTGTAAACACAGGGAGTCAGGAGCAACGAACTCTGTCAGAAGCCATGGACCCTGCCAGCTGCCCCATCTAGATGTATGCTGATACTGGCTCTGCACAGAGCGGGGGGAAATTGCCAAATGAGACTAAAATGCTGAGCAATGCAAGGGAGAGTTGTAGTCATGGGACTTTACCATATGACAGTGATGGCGAACCTTTTCGAGACCGAGTGCCCAAATTGCAACCCAGATCCCACTTATTTATCGCAACGTGCCAACGTGGCAATTTAACCTGAATACTGAGGTTTTCGTTTAGAAAAAAACAGTTTGCTCCGAGGTGCGCGTTACTCAGGAGTAAGGTTGGTGAAGTCAATTTATGGCTACCAATCTTGATCCTCTTTGATCTGAGATTGCAAATGCCTTAACAGTCCAGGTGCTCGGGAGCAACAGCCGCAGAAGGCCATTGCTTTCACATCCTGCAGGTGAGCTCCCAAAGGCACCTGGTGGGCCACTGCGAGTAGCAGAGAGCTGGACTAGATGGACTCTGGTCTGATCCAGATGGCTTGTTCTTATGTTCTTATGTTCTTAACCGTGCAATTCTTTGAACGGGTGAATCATGATCCTAGGAGGGTTTACTCAGAAACAAGGCCAGCCTAGATGTGTGTGTGGGGTGTGTGTGATTTTCTGCTCCTGCACATGATGAACTCTGTGCAAGCGGGTCCACAGAGAGGGCTCTGAGTGCCACGCATGCCATAGGTTCGCCACCACTGCCATATGAGATCCAGACAACTTAACATGAAATCCATTGTTCCAGTGAATGGTTAAAAAGAGGAGAGAGAAATGGTTGCAAAGAGGAGAGACTTAGGGAGCTGCTGGGTATGTTTAGTGAAGAGAAGGTTAAGAGGTAACATAATAAATATTTGAAGGGATGCCATGTTGGTGAGGGAGCAAGCTTGTTTTCTGCTGCTCCAGAGACTAGGACCAGGAGTAAAAGGTGAATAATCAGGACAATTGTGTAGAAGAGCAACACAGAAGTGGGTGCTCTCAGATACGTTTCAGTCCTGAATTGTAGATGAGCATAAATTTTAGTTTAGTTACAAACAGATACAGTGGTACCTCGAAAATCGACGCCTTTGATTATCGTCGATTTCAGTAATCAACGACTCCCAGGCTCCAATTTCCGCACTCGATTTTCGGCGGCCGCCAAAGGTATGCAAACGCCATTGCACGTACGCAAACAGTGTCCCTCGATATATGCCGTTTTCGGATATCGCTGATAACCTCCGGACGGATTATCGGCGATTTTCGAGTTACCACTGTATTATTGAGCTAAATCTTGGCCATCTGAAGGGCAAATAAAGGCCTCTTGGGATGTTAGGGAAAAACTGCCTCTCAGGCAGACGGAAGCTTCTAGAATATATTTACCATACTAAAATCCATAACCCTCAGGCATGTAGCTGCAATGGGGACATCTGGGGTGGCTTGTCCCGGGCGGCGCCATTACAGTCCCGTAGAAAGGCGGGGCGTTTTAGGGGTGTGGCGTGTCGGGGGCGTCGGGCATGTTGGGGGCCGGGGAGGGTGGGGAGGGGGTGGGGAGGGGGCGCATGGGCAGTTCATGCCCCCGGCGCAGTTCCCCCTCCCTTCGTCATTGATAACCCTGATCCAGTCACAGAGAAATGTCATTATATCGGTTGCTTTGATTAATAAAAATTGATTGTTAAAACATGTGCCAAACTTGCACAACTGCACCTGCATGTTGGCAGCTTTAAATTGGGAATGCACAGGCCACGCACAAATTGTGGTCCATTACACCAGGATCAGGACCCGTGTGTGTCCTTTGCTTTGTGCAGCCCTGATAACTCGCTGTATTGCCTGCCTAGATCAGCAATCTGACTTCTCATTTAGAGTTCCTCTTTCGATCCGCAATGACAAAACACAGCCAGCTTTTTAGGAAGTGAAAAGACCACAGAAAGGGATTTTATTTCGTTGTCGACACGCTGGCAGCGTCTCAAGCTTTATTAACAAAACAGAGGCACCATTCCACACTGATGACACTGATCCCATAAAACAAAGCTCTACATCTGGCTTGAGTTAAACCCCGTAAAACTGAATTATTTTGTTGCATTTCCTCCTGGCAGGTGGAAGTGCTTTCCTTAATTGTTTCTTTCCCCTACGGGCAGGTGAATGAAGCCTGAGATGAAGATGCCCAAAGGTATGCTCCGTGTGATCCAGAAATAGAATGTCCAATATGAAAAAAAAAAAGGGTTATGATGATTTTGCCAAGTGTGATGCCATTAAAGGCAACGGAATGGAATTCTGCCAAGTGGGAGATGGGCTCCTTAACAATTGGGTCTAGAACTTGAATTGTTTTAAATAGCTGGCTTTGACCTGTTTGTCTGCTTGTTAAAATACAAAGCCTTATGACCAGTGGTGGGTTCCAAAAATTTTAGTAACAGGTTCCCATGGTGGTGGGATTCAAACTGTGGCATAGCACCAATTGGGCTGGGCGGGGCACGATGGGGCCGTGGCCGGGCATTCAGTGGGTGGGGCATTCCTGGGCGGGGCTGTGGCAAGGACGCAGCCGCTGCGCCAGTCCTTGGGTGGGAAATGAATGCATGCAGGCGCAGGCTGCCATGCACGCCGGTGCACCTCCTGCTAGACTGCTTCAAGTTCTGCACGCTACTGCTGAGAAGAGGGGCATAACTAAGGCAAAAATCATGTGGCAAAATCACCAATTAGTAACCCCCTCTCGGCACACACAAATAATTAGTAACCTACTCTCGGGAACCTGTGAGAACCTGCTGGATCCCACCTCTGCTTATGACTGCTAAATTATCTTATTTATGAGGGAACACATGCGCGGCTCATCTCTGCAAGCACAACTGTGGCTTGTCTTTAGCACAAGACAGTCACAGAGGTTTATTTCTTCTGAACTTCAATTAGCTATTATGAGTCGATATTAGAATTGCCAACTTTTAGGTCGTGTCTGGAGATCTCCTGGGATAACAAGTGATCTCCAGGTAACAGTGATCAGTTCACCCAGGGAAAATGACAGCTTTGTCAGGAACTGTGCCTGGTGACTGAGGGACATTCCTAGCTTAATGGTTTTGTAACAATTTATATTGGTAAGGATGGTATCTAGGTGAAGGAAGTGTACTTTCACTTCAGGGTAATTGTTACAAGATATATGTAACACATATATGGTTTCCCTGCAGGAAACAATTAAATGGATTACATTGCCAGGCAACTGCTATGCAGATGCCCTCACTAATTGATTATGCAACCTCAGTGTTACATACATATGCTAAAATGGGTGGATTTCACGTAACACATGCAAATTACATTTTTAACCAATGCGAATGGTTCTTTTCCCCACCCTGGACATTCCACAAGTATATATACTCCACTTGCTTTACTATCATCAGATCTTCTGACGATGCCAGCCACGGATGCAGGTGAAACGTCAGGAGAAAATGCTACTGGAACACGGCCATACAACCCAGAAAACCCACAACACTCTATGTGTCACCAGCCTGGTATATGTAATGGATCTTCCATTTCCTCTTTCTCTTGATCTTTATGTAGATAAGCAGGCGGACCCTGGCAAGGGCTCCCAGGGGAACACAGGATGTGTCTGTAACCCTGAGGGGGTAAACAAGCCAGGTGGCTGTATCTTTCCCTATTGCCAACCTTGCGGCATTTAAGCTCCCAAATAACTCTTTTCACACATTCCTCGGGAAAACAAAAGGGGGGGGGATTTGCTGGGGATAAACAGCCTAACGAAAGCCAGGTTCTGCAGAACTGGCTTTCTCAAACTGGGTACTTCGTTGCCGTACAATAAACACTACATTGGCTCCCGGTAGAGTTCCGAATCATCTTCAAGGTGTTGGTGTCGATTTTTAAGGCCTTACACGGCCTGGGACCCTTGTATCTTCGAGACCGCATCACCCCATATGTCCCTGCACGGCCTCTCCGTTCGGTTGAGGCCAATTTACTGGTGGTCCCTGGCCCCTCAATGATGTGGCTGGCCTCCACGCAGGCCAGGGCCTTTACGGCTCTGGCCCCTGCCTGTTGGAACACTCTTCCTCCAGCTGTCCAGGCCCTGCGGGACCTTGGTGAGTTCCGTAGGGCCTGTAAGACGGAGTTGTTCCGCCGGGCCTTTGGAGAGACCAGCCGCTGAAGGTGCCTCCCCTTTTGGCTCTTTACATCTGGGTCTTTTTCCACCTAATGGGACTCGCCATCCCTCCCTCTTGGGGAGGATTTAAAAATGGGGTTTTGTTGGACGCCTCTTATTATTTGTACTGCTGTTTTTAAAGGTTTTAGTAATTATATTTATGCTGTATGAGATTTTATGCTGTACACCGCCCGGAGCCCCTTGGGGATGGGGCAGTATAAAAATATAAATAAATAAATAAATAAATAAATAAATAAATAAATAAATAAATAAATAAATAAATAAATACTGATCAAGAATCAAGAGGCTGTTTATTGTCTAAGGATCCGAGACCTAACAATTCCATGTCTTATACCCCATTGAAGCCCCTTTTCTTCCCAAACGCTGCCTTTCTCAGGCTCCAGCCCCCAAATCTCCAGAAAGCTGCTATTGGGCTTAATAGACTATGCCACCAATAAGGTAGCAGAAGTCCAAATCCCCACCTCTGTTGTAACAGTGACAATGGCCAGGTGGAAACTGACTGCTGTTTCTCCCTCCTCTGGCCATGCCTTCAGACCGCCTCTGCTACACTGCTGGGGGTGGGGGCAGAGACGCTGGTGCAGCACTCAGGACCACATTCCACCACTGCAGTGGCGTAGCGCCAATGTGGGGTCGCAACGCCCCGGGTAGCACCGCTGCGGGGGTGTGGCCGGGCCATGGAGGAGGTGTTCCGGGGGCGTTCCAGGGCGGGGGTGGGTGCTGCCACAGGAGGGACACAGGACACACACGTGCCCCAGGCACAGTTCCGCCTTGCTCCGCCCCTGCACCACCTTGGAAGGCCACAGCAACTGCCTGCTGACAGATCCACACCTCCTCTCAGGTCAGATCTACTGGTGTGGCCCCGTACCTCTCCCAGCGGTGGATCTACCCCACCCACACACACACACTTTGGATGGGACTGTGAGGCTCCACCAAGCTAATTGTTTTTGAGGGCACCTGAATTCCTAAGCCCACATCTCATTTTGTGGTAGAGTATTCCACCCATACTTGGCATTTTAACTACCTTCTCTGAATGTGTTTAAGTTGCACTGTTCTCTGATGAGTACAACACAATTCGTTTTGAGATTAAACAATTTAGTTTTTAGAAATATTGAACTGTAAGAATTTGTTTACTTGTAAAAACAGTCTGCTTCAGAAGTCATCTGAACTGCGACAATTTGCCGAAAGCAGAGAAGAATATTCGGAGTGCCCTGAGAAATTTTCTTTGCTTTTATTTTTGGTTATTTTAGTTTTTCTTTTATTATTGTTCTTTTCCTGACTTAAAACTATTGTACCTTTTCATGGGACAGACATTTCCGGATTATAACATTTTTTACCCCATCCAGTCAGGGTGAAATTCATAGTGATGTTCTCTCTTCACACAAAGGATCCTCCGACTTGCCAAATTCCAGTCAGGTAGAGAGAAATATTCCCATTTTGTAGACAAGCTCACATTCTGTTTTAGCCATTATCGCAAAGAGTCAGTTTTTCCTCCTTTTCTGTGATTCTCAGCTTGAAGGAGACACGGAGGTCTATTTTTGAACAAAAATAGACCATGCGTCCAGGAACTGAAATTTGCTCTCTCTGACTTTACTTGGATTTTAGCATTTACGAACATAAGAACTAGCCTGCTGGATCAGACCAGAGTCCATCTAGTCCAGCACTCTGCTACTTGTAGTGGCCCACCAGGTGCCTTTGGGAGCTCACGTGCAGGAGGTGAAAGCAAGGGCCTTCTGCTGCTGCTGCTGCTCCCGAGCACCTGGTCTGCTAAGGCATTTGCAATCTGAGATCAAGGAGGATCAAGATTGGTAGCCATAGATTGACTTCTCCTCCATAAATCTGTCCAAGCCCTTTTTAAAGCTATCCAGGTTAGTGGCCATCACCACCTCCTGTGGCAGCATATTCCAAACACCAATCACACGTTGCGTGAAGAAGTGTTTCCTTTTATTAGTCCTAATTCTTCCCCCCAGCATTTTCAATATTTGGTGCCTGCCAAAGAATGGGTGGAACCATGGTAAGGCAGGGGTTGTTACTGACTGCTCTCATTCAAATGAAAGGGTTTTCTGCTAGACCAGCCATTCTCAGCCAGGGTTCTGTGGTACCCTGGGGTGCCGTGAGCATGTCCCAGGGGTACCACGGCAACACTACCGCCACCCCTCATTTTTGTGGTGTCTCCCACAGGCGCCAGCAAGGACATGGAGCTGGCCCATGGGGCAGGGCCTGCCACAAGGTCAGCAGCCACCCCCACCCCCAGTGCTTCCCTTCACCCTGGGAGGGGAAGGTGGGGGGTGTGGCAAGCAGGGCAATGGGAGGGGAAGGTGGAGGGTGGCGGCAGGGGTACCGTGAGATATGAAGAGTGAGGTCAAGGGTACCCTGACCTCGAAAAGGTTGGGAAACACTGCGCTAGACCAATAATTTCCAACCTGGGATACACCTATTCCAAGGAGTATGCGCCAGAGCATTGGGGTTACATGAGAAAAATTACTTAATGGGTTTGCTAATATGGAGATACAATTTCGAGGAAATGGGCTGCCAAGGAGTATGTAAGTGAAAAAGGGTTGGGAACCACTGTACTAGAGGATCTTCTCAGGAGGTATGAAGGGAAAGTATTCCATTGGGCTCCACTTCCTGCAAAAGCCATTTTGGAGATGGCTATTGAATTTAATATTGGGGATGGCGCTCACTACCCCTGACAGATTCTACAGCATCTTTTGCACCACTGGACTGGGGAATCTGACCTGACTTGCAAATACATGTTCCTTTCCAAGGCTGTTCCTTTTCAAGAAGCAAAACAGCTGCACAGAACGCCTCTGTTATTTCTCCACATAATAATCCACCAAAAGCAAATACTTTGACAAAACAAAAAATAAAGCTCCTTTAAAAATACTAAAGATTTCCAGCTCGGGCATTTTCACCGTTCCTTAAAGGAAAAATGCTTACAAAGCATTCACATATTTAAAATTAAAATTCCCAGTCAGCTTTATGAAAGGAAAGCTGCTGAAAAAAACAAGACTTGGAAGAATGCCAGTTGTGGTTCAGTTAAAAGCTGGAAAGGCCTTTGAAAACAACACAGAAGAGGACACGGCAGTTGAACTTTGTCCTACTTTGTAGTTGAAAATACTGGAACCCTAGAAGGCTTTCAATATATATATATGAAAACTCATACAAGAATAGAAAATTATTTAAAAGAAAAAACATAAAACCATATAATAGACAACACATTAACTGAAATCTATCTATCTATCTATCTATCTATCTATCTATCTATCTATCTATCTATCTATCTATCTATCTATCTATCTATCTATCTATCTATCTATCTATCTATCTATCTATCTATCTATCATCCATCCATCCCTACCTACCTACCTACCTACCTACCTACCTACCTACCTACCTACCTACATACATACATACATACATACATACATAAACAAATAACAATAAGATGGATCTTAATATTAAATTTTGAAAGGTTACAAATCTGAGAGAGAACTTTCTGACTTGTTTCATCTAAACATTCTGCTATTGCCCACTGATATATGTCAAATAAACAGTGACTTATAGCTTCACAAATTGATCTTTAATTAAAGACTGTAAAATTAAAATGATTCAGCAACAAAATCAAGCTTTGACTGTCTATTTACAAGGTTCATTACATTGTAGTTGAAAATACAGGAACTTTAGATTGCTTTTTTAACAAATATTTATTTTTGAAAATGCAGGAATAGAAAATTATATAAAAAAGAAAAACCATCAACCCACATAATGAACACATTGAACTAATATTTATATAAGTAAATAATATTCAGATGGATCTTAATATCTAATGAAAACATGATACAAATCTGAGAACCTTTCATCTCACTTATTTCAGTTAAAATTCTGCTATTCAGATAACATCCACTGATATATGTCAAATAAACAGATACTTATAGCTTTCCAAATTGACGTATTCAATTAATACATCTGATTCTAATTGTAATCCCCTTTGGTATTATTATTGTTATTATTATTTTAATTAATACAGTAACAGACATAGAATCATAGAGTTGGAAGAGGCCACAAGGACCATCAAGTCCAACCCTCTTGAATGTAGGAACTCACAATCAGGTTGATTCCGCACTTGCGTTATTGACCAAAGTTCGAGCTGCGTTCGACCTAAGTGCTCCGCACAACCACTGGGATCGACGTGGTTTTGTACCAGCTTCGCCCCGTGTAACGGTCCAATTTCTGACTCCAGTTGGGAACTACTACTTTTTCAGGGAACCACACTCGAACTCAGCTCGATTCCAGTAAAGTGCGGAATCTCTGGTGCCAGGAGGCCCCCATTCAGCCAATCACAGCTGAGTGTTTCGGGCATGCATACAGCTGGCCAATCAAAAAACGCCACCTTCGTCCCTCCATTCCTGTGGCAGTTTTTTTTATAACGTGTGTGGGGATAGATGGAACATGGCCGTAGAACAGTAGCCAATCGGAACGGAGCGGCGAAGAGGCACAGGATGATTCCGCCCTCCGAGCTGGGATCAAGCTGGTTGCAGTGGGGAACAACAATGGCTTCGACCTAGGTTAGTACCCTTCTCAGGGAACTGGGTCGAACCTATTTTACTCGTGTGCGGAATTGCCCTCAGAAGGCCTTTCAGCCTCTCGTTAAAAACCTCAGTTTGACATCTGTTCCTGGTAAATTAGTAGAATCTTTCATTAAAGATAAAATTATAAAACATGTAGAAAAGCAAGACCTGCTGAGAAAGAGTCAGCATGGCTTTTGCAGAGGCAAATCCTGTCTTACAAACTTACTAGAGTGTAAGTGTAAACAGGCTTGTGGACAGGGGTGAACCGGTGGACATTGTCTACTTGGATTTCCAAAAGGCTTTTGACAAAGTTCCTCACCAGAGACTGTTGAGAAAACTCAGCAATGAAGGAATAAGAGGGGAAGTCCTCCTATGGATTAAAAACTGGTTGAGAAACAGGAAACAAAGAGTGGGTGTAAATGGGAAGTTCTCACAATGGAGAGATGTCGGGAGTGGTGTCCCCCAAGGATCCATTTTGGGACCAGTGCTCTTTAACCTATTCATAAATGACCTGGAAGTAGGGGTGGGTAGCGTGGTGGCCAAGTTTGCAGACGATACCAAATTATGTAGGGTGGTGAGAACCACAAAGGATTGCGAAGAGCTCCAAGCGGACCTTGATAAATTAGATGAGTGGGCTCAGAAATGGCAAATGCAGTTCAATGTAGCAAAATGTAAAGTGATGCACATAGGGGCAAAAAATCCAAACTTCACATACAGCTACAGGGGTCAGTGCTATCAGTCACAGACCAGGAAAGGGATTTGGGCGTCTTAGTTGATAGTTCCATGGGAATGTCAACTCAATGCATGGCAGCTGGCAAACTCTATGCTGGGGATCATTAGAAAAGGAATTGATAATAAAACTGCAAAGATTGTCATGCCCTTATATAAAGCAGTGGTGCGACCGCACTTGGAGTACTGTGTCCAGTTCTGGTCGCCGCATCTCAAAAAAGGATATTGAGGAGATAGAAAAAGTGCAGAGAAGGGCAACAAGGATGATTGAGGGACTGGAGCACCTTCCCTATGAGGAGAGGCTGCAGCGTTGGGGACTCTTTAGTTTGGAGAGGAGGCGGCTGAGGGGGGATATGATTGAAGTCTACAAAATTATGCATGGGGTAGAAAATGTGGACAGAGAGAAATTTTTCTCTCTTTCTCACAATACCAGAACCAGGGGGCATTCATTGAAAATGCTGGGGGGAAGAATTAGGACTAATAGAAGGAAACACTTCTTCACGCAACGTGTGATTGGTGTTTGG
Organism: Sphaerodactylus townsendi; assembly: GCF_021028975.2. Classification (NCBI taxonomy): domain Eukaryota; kingdom Metazoa; phylum Chordata; class Lepidosauria; order Squamata; family Sphaerodactylidae; genus Sphaerodactylus; species Sphaerodactylus townsendi. The sequence goes on along the minus strand of NC_059426.1, from coordinate 9,793,870 downwards.
AATATGCTGCCACAGGAGGTGGTGATGGCCACTAACCTTTATAGCTTTAAAAGGGGCTTGGACAGATTTATGGAGGAGAAGTCGATTTATGGCTACCAATCTTGATCCTCTTTGATCTGAGATTGCAAATGCCTTAACAGACCAGGTGATCGGGAGCAACAGCCGCAGAAGGCCATTGCGTTCACATCCTACATGTGAGCTCCCAAAGGCACCTGGTGGGCCACTGTGAGTAGCAGAGAGCTGGACTAGATGGACTTTGGTCTGATCCAGCTGGCTTGTTCTTATGTTCTTATGTTCTTATGTTCTCCAAAGAAGGAGACTCCATCACACCACATGAGAAATACGATTCCAACTTTTCATCCAACTCATGCTTTGACTGTTGTCCGTTTTGTTAGTGTAGCCGTTGTAGCATACTCTCTTGCTTTTTTCCACCCAAATTTCTGGATTTGGACATCTTTCAGCTTTTCAGCTGGTTGCCATAGTAACTTTGGCTGGAGTTAACAAATACAAGCATAGCTCTCTCGGTTTCTTTGGAAAATTCTCAGGAAGGGTACTTGATAAGATCATCTTTGCAGTGTATGGAAAATTGATCTTCCTTTTTTTTTTTTTTTGCAATTTAGCATAAATGTTTAACCCATACTTTTTAACGTTCTTATAAGTCCACCACATATTTTTTTAAAATTCCAATTTCTTGACATTTCCATTGATGTTTTTACTCGTCTTGGAACTTTAGAATGCTTTTGTTCCTTTCGTAAAAAGGTGTTTGTTCAGTCTTATTCTGTTATGTTAAATAATCAAATAAATAGACACTTAACTAGGACTGTCAACTCTGTATTGGGATATGCTTGGAGATTAGAGGAAGGTACCTGGGGTGGCATCTCTGTTTCCACCAGTTGTCAGCCGCAGAGATATTCTTTGAAAACTGCTGATCGGCAGTTTAAACACACATATTCCAGAGCAGAACTCTGGTTTCCTTACAGTTTCCTTGAAATATCGTGGGTAGAGGCCACGAATAGAGGCCTTCCCTATGTTTGTTTACGTTTGGTCCACACTGAGTTACCATCTCTGCCATCTGATTTTTGTATTTATATGTAACTGAATTGTAGGTTTTTAATTAAGAGATGTACTGTGAATTGTTTTAATTATATTGTTTTAAGTTTTGTATTCCTATGTTTTAAAGTGAATTGTCCGCTGCCCAGAGCCCTTCTGAGGTGGGCGGACTATCAAATTTAAATAAATAAATAAAGCCCATTCTGCAAAACAATACAACGGGCTCTAGAAAACTTGCGGGGATGGCAGAGGGGGGGATGGCGGCTGCTCTGGAGAGACACGCCCATGCTACCCTCCAGCCTCCAGGGGTCGGAGGGCAGCGTGGGCGTGTCGCTCCAGCTCTCCAGAGCAGCACTGCAAGGAGAGGTGAGTGGAGGGGATGCGAAAAGCAGCGCCCAAGGAGCCGCCTCAGGTTTGGCCCCTCCACTCACCTTTCCTTCCTGCGCTGCTCTGGAGAGCTGGAGGGACTCACCCACGCTACCCTCCAACCTCCAGGCAATGCAGAGCCACAATATAAGGCTGAAAGAGCCGCATGCGGCTCTACAGCCGCAGGTTTCAGACCCCTGGTTTAGGTGTTCTGCAGGTTATGAGTGTATAGGCTTTGCATTCACTTCTGTGAGGTAAATTTACTGGTTCACAAACAGATTATTGAGATCTCTGAGGCGGAATTAATATACGGACAATTAAGAAGATTTATCTATTTTCAGGTTGGTTTTCAAGGAACAACCCAGCAGCACAGATCTCCAGGTAAACAAAGGAGAAACCTGGCTGAGTCAGGAAATTTTAGAGCGATTATGGTTTCAGAGAGTAGTTACACTTCTCTGCAATGCCTTCGGGCACAGAGAGGCTTTTATTGACTTGCCACTAGGTTGAATGCTCCCCACATACAGGATTCCACCCACACCTGCCCTGCCCTTTTCCAGGAGTCAGTCTGAATAGCACAAGGTCTGCTCATCACCAGAAACAGACCTAATAGACATAGAGCTAGACCGCTCTACAACAGGACAACATCTGGTCCATCACAGCAACCCATTGGCGTTGCGCCAACGGAGCGGGGGGGTGCGATGCCCTGGGTGGAGCAGTGGTGGAGGTGTGGCTGGGTCGTCAAGGGGGCGTGGCGGCACATTCCGGGGGCGTTCCGGGGCGGGGCAGGGGTGGGCGACGCCACAGCAGGGGCACAGGGCGCGGTTTCCCCTTGCTCTGCCTCTGCAGCAACCTCAATGAGGCAACTGAAGAGCCCCTGAGATTACAACTGATCTTCAGGCAATAGTTTACCCAGAGAAAATGGCCACTTTGGATGGTACATATGGCACCGCACCTTACTGAAGTCACTTCCCCTCCCCTTGGAAGTCACTTTGGCCCTGGGCCCAGCCTGGTGGAATGCTCTGTCTGTTGGGACCAGGGCCCTGCAGGATCTAATGCAGTTCCTCAGGGCATGTAAGATGGAGCTGTTCCACCATGCATAGAGTTGAGGCCAGTGGTGGGATCCAAAAATTTTAGTAACAGGTTCCCATGGTGGTGGGATTCAAACTGTGGCGTAGCGCCAATGGGGCTGGGCGGGGCACGACGGGGGTGTGGCTGGGCATTCCATGGGAGGGGCATTCCTGGGCGGGGCTGTGGCAAGGACGCAGCCACTGCACCGGTCCTTGGGCGGGAAACGAATGCACGCAGGCGCAGGCTGCCACACACGCCGGTGCACCTCCTGCTAGACTGCTTCAAGTTCTGCGCGCTACTGCTGAGAGGAGGGGCGTAACTGAGGCAAAAATCATGTGGCAAAATCACCAATTAGTAACCCCCTCTCGGCACACACAAATAATTAGTAACCGACTTTCGGGAACCTGTGAGAACCTGCTGGATCCCACCTCTGGGTGAGGCAGCAAAGTTTACCATTTCTGCCCTCCCCTGTCACTACCCATCAACCACCACCATCTCTCCTGCTACTCCCCAATCAAGTGGAAATTATTTCTATCCTCTCCCTTTTGGAAGGGTTTTTTGAGCTCCTGGTCAATGAGATATTTTTGCCATCTGAGCTAGTTGGAAAGTATAGATTTTAAACGAGCCATTGTTGATACATCTGTGGTTATTGAATTTTGTCTGGCTTTCATGACATGTTGTGAACCACCCCGAGCCTGAAAGGGGAGGAGTGGTGTAGAAATTGAAATAAATAAATAAGCCCCACCCTCCCAAACCTGCATCCCCCAAATATCCAAGCAGGTCTAGCACCATCTGGGGATTCCCAGCTCTGCCACTTGAGTTGTGGAGGCTTATCTGGGGAACCAGATTAGCTTGTGCACTCCCACACATGCCAGCTGGATGACCTTGGGCTAGTCACAGTTCTTCTGAGCTCTCTCAGCCCCACCCACCTCACAGGGTGTTTGTTGTGAGGGGGGAAGGGCAAGGAGAGTGTCAGCCCCTTTGAGTCTCCTGCAGGAGAGAAAGGGGGGATATAAATCCAAACTCTTCTTCTTCTTCTTCTTCATTCCTGTGCGTGAAATGTTTCTGCTGTCTTTATGGCATGCAGAACAGGAGTTGTGTAAGGTGAGCAGAGATAAGATAAAGGGGCCAAATTGTGCCGGTAATTGTGCAGCAATAAATCATGATGATACGAGACTGGTCTTCAAGCCTTTGCCCATTAGAAAAGTGCCAAGTCATGAATTGCTGAGTCATACTTGGGTTAAATGAGTTTGGCAAGTAGCAAAAAAAAAAAAGTAAATAAAAGGCGGGGAAGAGCCCGGAGTATTTTATTTAAACTATTAACAGCAGGAGAGAGAAAACTATTTACAGCAATTTTGCAGTTGCTACACAGGAAGTTGAATATTTGTCTATTTTTAATTTATTTTTGGTCTGTAAATTCGTAAGCTTGGCTAGTGCTGAATTTTCGCCTTTGTTTTGGTTTAGTGGCATCGAACAACTTTAATTCCGAATGTCTGGTATAGCAAGCTCCAGGCCTTGTTCGAGAACGGTCAGGTGATCGTAGGGCCAATCTTCCAAGTATCAGTTCCCTCAACACAAGGCAATGCTTCTAGATTATAAATTTGGTCACCACAACTTTGGAGGACCTCTAGACTCAACAGTTCTCAGAACTGGTCAGAAACGTTAAGATAACGAAAGTGAGAATAAAATTGTGAAAACTTCTTGCCTCTCGGGGGACTTTCCTGAGAATCTTCCCCAGAAAGGGAGATCTTGCAAACAAGCTAGTTTCCAAAATCCTTCTTATTAAGGAAGCCAAAATCCAGGAGGGCCCTAAAGATGACTCCGAATTTCAACTTATCGTCAGACTAAACAAATCAGTTTTGGGGCTTAAAGGCTAAATGCTGAAAAAAAATGTTTTTAGGGTTTGAGGGTTAACAGTCAGTGCAGAAGAAACTGTGAGTCTTTTTAGAAAAAGTACTATATAATCTAGTGACTTTTTCAGTGGTGGGATCCAAAAATTTTAGTAACAGGTTCTCATGGTGGTGGGATTCAAACTGTGGCGTAGCGCCAATGGAGCTGGGCGGGACACGACGGGGGCGTGGCCGGGCATTCCAGGGGCGGAGCATTCATGGGCGGGGCTGTGGCAAGGACGCAGCCGCTGCACCGGTCCTTGGGCGGAAAACGAATGCACGCAGGCGCAGGCTGCCACGCACGCTGGCGCACCTCCTGCTAGACTGCTTCAAGTTCTGCGCACTACTGTTGAGAGGAGAAGAAGAAGAAGAAGAAGAGTTTGGATTTATATCCCCGCTTTCTCTCCTGTAAGAGACTCAAAGGGGCTTACAATCTCCTTGCCCTTCCCCCCTCACAACAAACACCCTGTGAGGTGGGTGGGGCTGAGAGAGCTCTGAAAAGCTGTGACTAGCCCAAGGTCACCCAGCTGGCATGTGTGGGAGTGTACAGGCTAATCTGAATTCCCCAGATAAGCCTCCACAGCTCAGGCGGCAGAGCTGGGAATCAAACCAGATCAGAGCACACCTGCTCTTAGTCACTGCTCTTAGCCACTACGCCACTGCTGCTCCTAAGGGGCATAACTAAGGCAAAAATCACGTGGTAAAATCACCAATTAGTAACCCCCTCTTGGCACACACAAATAATTAGTAATCTACTCTCGGGAACCTGTGAGAACCTGCTGGATCCCACCTCTGTGTCACATGACACGATAATGCGATTTCTGGGTAATTCCAAAAGCTACTTCGTCGTGTTGAGGTATTGACGGAGCGCCCGCCTTCCTCAGTGAATTTCCTCCCATTGCCCAGCTGAGTGGTGGTGAGCAGGAAAGGCAGAAGGCTGGAGATAATCTACTAATAGCAGGAGGCTGGTAACACCACAACATGCGATTATTATTGATGACACTGAAGATCAGACACTGAAGTTTCCAGATTTCCAAGGTTCCCACAGTTTAGCCACAGTTAAGCTTAGCTTGACGGAATCACTCTAGGGCTCATTCCGCACATGCAGAATAATGCACTTTCAAACTGCTTTCAGTGCTCCTTGAAACTGTGTGGAATAGCAAAATCCACTTGCAAACAGTTGTGAAAGTGGTTTGAAAACGCATTATTTTGCGTGTGCGGAAGGGGCCTAGGTTAAAAAATTCATATAAAACCATGCTGAATTTCCAGCAATGTGCAGTCTTTTATGAAAACTGCACCAAAACACCAACAACTAGTCTTTGACCCTGACTTTAGACTATGGTGGGTGACATGACCGGTGTGTGTTTTTGTGTATAAACAGTAACTTTGATTGGATTGTGTCAGGCAACAGCTGAGCAAACATCTCAGGCATTGGCAGACTCGATCGAATTTTGAAAAGTAAACTTTCCACAGTTGATACTTTAAAACCACGTGTGGGTCCCCCCCCCCCCAAGTATTTGGCATATGGGTGTAAGAAAAGGGGATGCTGTTATCATAATAAGCATCCAGATTACAGACTCGGTATCCTATTTTGCCTCCAGATTAAAGAGGGAGAAATGATCATGTACTAATTAATTATATATATATATATATATATATATATATATATATATATATATATATATATATATATATATATATATATATATATATATATATATATATATATATATATATATATATATATATATATATATATAAAAAATAAAAGATGTCACAAAATGGCTGCTGTGGGAGGCAGTACCAGCCACAGAGAGGCAGCGTGGTGTAGTGGTTAAGAGCAGGTGGACTGTACTCTGGAGCCCCAGGTTTGATTCTTCACTCCTCCACCTGAGTGGTGGACTGTTTCTCCACTCCTACATTCCTGCTGGGTGATCGTGGGTTAGTCACAGTTCATTCAGAACTAGCCCCACCTGCCTCACAAGAAGAAGAAGAAGAAGAGTTTGGATTTATATCCCCCCTTTCTCTCCTGTAGGAGACTCAAAGGGGCTGACAATCTCCTTGCCCTTCCCCCCTCACAACAAACACCCTGTGAGGTGGGTGGGGCTGAGAGAGCTCAGAAGAACTGTGACTAGCCCAAGGTCATCCAGCTGGCGTGTGTGGGAGTGCACAAGCTAATCTGGTTCCCCAGATAAGCCTCCACAGCTCAAGCGGCAGAGCTGGGAATCAAACCTGGTTCCTCCAGATCAGAGTGCATCTGCTCTTAGCCACTGCTCTTAGCCACTACGCCACTGCTGCTCTGTTGTGTGTCTGTTGTGTGAAGAGGAAGGGAAATGAGTTTATAAGCCCTTTCAAATCTCTTTACAAGAGAGAAAAGGGGAGCATGAATCCAAACTCTTCTTCTGTTGCTGCTGCTTTCGTTCAGTCACACAGTGAAGATCCTTGTGCAGTGATAATTGCTGCCAAAGCAGTGTTTTAAAAATCTGCGCAGCCTTGCTGGGCAAAAGTCACAGTTGGCCACAGTTGGCTCATATTGGCTCATATTGGGGAACCTTACTGTAAATAATTATTCCACGTGCCCAGGCAATCTTTGCCCTTTCACGTTTCTCTAATAGAAACCCTCCTGGCAAACCGCTTCTGATACGGAGCAGAGTTTCAGCAGTAGTCTGTGGAAGCTGGACAGCGGTTTCTGTGTACATGTTTACATGTTTGCTGTTCAAAGAAGAAACGGAAACAAAATAATAATAAAGTTCCACCGGGGTGGGCATAATATGCAAGGAAAGTTATGTCAAAGAAGAAGAAGAAGAAGAAGAAGAAGAAGAAGAAGAAGAAGAAGAAGAAGAAGAAGAAGAGTTTGGATTTATATCCCCCCTTTCTCTCCTGCAGGAGACTCAAAGGGGCTGACAATCTCCTTGCCCTTCCCCCCTCACAACAAACACCCTGTGAGGTGGGTGGGGCTGAGAGAGCTCCGAAGAGCTGTGACTAGCCCAAGGTCACCCAGCTGGCGTGTGTGGGAGTGCACAGGCTAATCTGAATTCCCCAGATAAGCCTCCACAGCTCAGGCGGCAGAGCTGGGAATCAAACCCGGTTCCTCCAGATTAGATACACGAGCTCTAAACCCCCTACGCCACTGCTGCTCCTTGCTTAACTCTAGGTGCATGGAACTTATACTCAAGGAATGTGCTGTGTTAGAGACATTTTACTTGTACTGCAGTAGCTTTTCATCACATTGCCATCCAGGTTTAGCCACAGTTAAGCATAGCTGTCTTAGATCACTGTGTTTGAGCCAGCTGTCTTTTATGCATTGTTCAGCATTTCCCCATTTTCCTTGGCCATAGCGGAAGAACAGTTTGCTTTGCATAGTCCCTTCAGAGATTTATGGGCATAATGGCTCCATATAAATGTCCTTTTCGCTTGCTCAACTCTGCTCCTTCCTGCTCCCCGACTCACCTGAATTAATTCCAGGAAGAGAATTTGCTGGGGGATTTCCCTCCCCTTCTCTGAAATCGATAAGATTATCTTCCAAACTATATTGCGTCTGTTGCTATATTGTGTCTATTATCGTCCAAACTATTGCGTCTATTGCAGAGCCATAGCAAGGGGGAACTGCGCCTGCCAGCACGGCCAATTGGGGCTGATGGGAATTGTAGTCCATGAACATCTGGAGCACCATAGGTTAGCCACCCCTGCTGCATAGTATACAATGGAGCACAGGTGTCAAACTCGTGGCCCTCCAGATGTTATGGACTACAGTTTCCATCATGATAGCAGGGGATGATGGGAAGTGTAGTCCATAACATCTGGAGGGCTGCGTGTTTGATTCCTCCTATGCAATGGAGGAATCAGCACAAGCAAAAATAAGCTCTACGCAGGCTACAGAACAATAATCACAAATGCAATGACTGCAAAAAAACACTAAACATTTAATATAAACGTGCATATGTGTCTGGGTAAGCTACAAACTCATGGGGAACATCAAACTCACGGATCTCCACAATGTACCATAGCCATACAAATATATTGTGTCAATCTGGCATCAAGTCCTCAAGGAGAAAGTCATGGTGTACACAATAAATCCAAAGTCTAAAATTCACACGTGTTTTTGGGTTTTTTTTGCCCATTTTATGTATAAAAACCACTTCCTCGATTTAAAAGTTCCAACTGGCCTGCGCAGTTTTATTGCATCATCAACAGATTCTCCTATTTAACATCAGTTCCATCGAAAATAGGTTAAGATTGAGCACAGGTAGTTTTTTTCACTCTAGAGTTCACTGTGCTGCACATGCAAACTTATGTCAATTAATGTGAGTTCATTGGTGGCAGCTGGTGGTAATGCAAACCATTAGGGACCGTTCTGATCCATATGCTTCCCTTAGATTTCAGTCCAAATACGACCTTTAACTCCTTTAACCAGTGTGGAGTAGTAGTTAAGAGCAGGTGCACTCTAATCTGGAGAACCGGGTTTGATTCCCCGCTCTACCACTTGAGCTGTGAACTAGATTATCTGATAAACTGGATTAACTTGTGCACTCCAGCCCATGCCAGCTGGGTGACCTTGAGCTAATCACAGTTCTTTGGAGCTCTCTCAGCCCCACCTACCTCACAGGGTGTTTGTTGTGAGAGGGGAAGGGAAAGAAGTTTGTAAGCCCCTTTGAGTCTCCTTACAGGAGTGAAAGGGGGGATATAAGTCCAACTCTTCTTCTTCTTTACCATTTACGTTCCAACTTAATGTGCCCCATGGGCACCCATTTTAATATATATGCATGCATTTGGAGTCAGATTGCTCTGTGTCCACTGTTGTGTACTGTTCGTCTTGCAAAAGGTCATGAAGGAAAAGTTTAACTAGGAAGAAATATTGACTTGGACAGGTTGAAGTATTTGGATAAATCCATTACGGGACAGTGTGTTCTTTGCCCTCACCCTTTGAGAGACATCTGGGTAAACACAGCTGTATGATTCCTCCTTCCTTGCACACGTGCAACTCAAAGTCTGCCCAAAATTGCCATCTGAAGGGGGGAAAGTAGAACGTTGGACCCGTGCAAGAATTAAGCAGTTCTCCTGAAACTTGGAGCTACAAAGGCACGAAGCTGTTGTGGGGTTTGTGGGCTGCGTAGCTGTGTCTGGCAGTTTTTGCTCCTAACATTTTTTAAATTTTTATTTTATTATTTATATTTATATACCGCCCTCCCCGAAGGCTCAGGGCGGTGTCCATCAACACTAAAACAATTTAAAACATCAAATACATAATTTACAATAAAATAATATATAAAATACTAAAACTACAGATGGCTTCAGCCCCTCCTTCCCCCTTTATGTACCCACGGGAGGCCAGATGTTCTTATGGCGGAGTTGACATCATCCCGGCTGGCCAAACGCCTGGCGGAACAGGTCCGTTTTACAGGCCCTGCGGAAACTTTGTAAGTCCCGCAGGGCCCTGATCTCACCCGGGAGCCTGTTCCACCAGGTAGGGGCCAGAGCCATAAAAGCCCTGGCCCTTGTAGAGGCCAGCCGGATCGCCTTGGGGCCAGGGATCACCAGTAGGTCCGCCTCCGACGAGCGGAGGGGCCTAGAAGGGTGATATAGGGAGAGACGGTCCCTCAGATAAGCAGGGCCAAGGCCGCGAATGGCTTTGAAGGTCAATACCAAAACTTTAAACATGACCCGGTACTCGATTGGCAGCCAGTGCAGTTGGTATAGGACCGGCGTAATCTGGTCCCCAGCTGTTGCCCCAGAGAGGAGCCTGACTGCTGCATTTTGTACGAGTTTCAATTTCCGGATCATGGCTACATCCCACCCGCATCTATGGTTGGCATCTTCAGAGGCATGTGATGGTAGGATGTGTGTGTTTTTTTGCCATGCCAGCCATTGATGTGGGTGAAACGTTGGGAGCAAAACCGACCAAATCATGGCCGCACAGCCCAGAAAACCCAGCAGAGTCGGTTGACTTGGCCTTGAAGATCTTTGACAACACATGGCACCTTGCAGCTGTTTCAGAAGCAGATTCCTGTCCCAAGAAATGGTTAGAAGGTTGTTTTGCTACCTTTGAACAGGCCTGGTTTTGGTTAGGGCTTGGCTGGGGCTTTTTTTTTTTTTAATTGTGCCTGGCGTTCCACAAGAGAACTTGGAATTCAAACAAAATAAGTATAGAGACATTTGTTTTATATGGTTTCCTGGGCTTATTTATGCCTCTTATCTGGGGAATTATCTGGGGAATTCAGATTAGCCTGTACACTCCCACACACGCCAGCTGGGTGACCTTGGGCTAGTCACAGCTTCTCGGAGCTCTCTCAGCCCCACCTACCTCACAGGGTGTTTGTTGTGAGGGGGGAAGAAGAAGAAGAGTTTGGATTTATATCCCCCCTTTCTCTCCTGCAGGAGACTCAAAGGGGCTTACAATCTCCTTGCCCTTCCCCCCTCACAACAAACACCCTGTGAGGTAGGTGGGGCTGAGGGAGCTCCGAGAAGCTGTGACTAGCCAAAGGTCACCCAGCTGGTGTGTGAGGGAGTGCAAGGGCTATTCTGAATTCCCCAGATAAGCCTCCACAGCTCAGGCGGCAGAGCTGGGAATCAAACCCGGTTCCTCCAGATTAGATACATGAGCTCTTAACCTCCTACGCCACTGCTGCTCTCAAGGAGATCATAAGCCCCTTTGAGTCTCCTACAGGAGAGAAAGGGGGGATATAAATCCAAACTCTTCTTCTTCTTCTCTTCTTTACTGGATCATCAGTGCCATGTATTACCAAAACAAGTTATATCCACTTTCCTCAGGTATTCCATCGGCCTGGTAAGATTGGGTATAACAGTGACTTCCCGTTTGCTGGTGAGATCATGATCCGTGAATATGGCTCAATGTCTAGAAAAAGCTTGGCAATGAAATCTGGGTGTGCCTCCTACACTAGAGGTGTGCCTCCTGTATTCAGTGACATGGGAAGTCTCATTTCAGGGGTCCCCAACCTTTGTGAGCCTGTGGGAACCATGAGAATTCTGACAGTGTGGGGGACGCAGCCACAAAATGGCTGCCACAGGACACAGAGCCAGCTGCAAAATGGCTGCCGCGACTTACCTTCAGCCACACAGTGAAGATCCTTATACTGTGGTGGCATTAAAAAAAATCAACTCAACCAATCAAAAGCCTTGCTGGGCAAAAGCACCACGTGACCTTGCCCACTTTCTAAGAATACTTAGTGGGCACCAGGAAAGGGATTGGTGGGCACTCTGGCCCCCACAAAAGTACCATGTTGAGGAGCCCTGCCTTATCTTGTCTTTTGCACCACCTGTGTTGTCATTTGTCCATCTAATCCATCCACGTGGAACCAGAGGTGGGATCCAGCAGGTTCTCACAGGTTCCCGAGAGTAGGTTACTCATTATTTGTGTGTGCTGAGAGGGGGTTACTAATTGGTGATTTTGCCACGTGATTTTTGCCTTAGTTACGCCCCTCCTCTCAGCAGTAGCGCGCAGAACTTGAAGCAGTCTAGCAGGAGGTGCGCCGGCGTGCGTGGCAGCCTGCGCCTGCGTGCATTCATTTCCCGCCCAAGGACCGGCGCAGCGGCTGCGTCCTTGCCACAGCCCCGCCCAGGAATGCCCCACCCCCGGAATGTCCAGCCACACCACTGTCGTGCTCCGCCCAGCCCCATTGGCGCTATGCCAGTTTGAATCCCACCACCATGGGAACCTGTTACTAAAATGTTTGGATCCCACCACTGCGTGGAACACTCTACCAGTTGGAAGGGGACCAAATCTGAGCAGAAGCCAAAGGCCTGGCCTAGTCACACCTCCCAAACGTTAAAAGTTTGAAATTTAAACTACAGTATCTATGGATGATGTGTATTAAATGTCCACTGAGGAGCAGAATTCAAAACAACTAACTTCAGTGAGCAGAACGCGTTGCAGTGCACTGAATATATTACTAGTACAGAAGCTTTGTACTTCTAGGACATTTTTTGAAGAACTATTCCCTTCCTCCAAAAAAACTGTCCAATAGTATCTTAGAAACCAACCATATTTCTCAGACCTTTTGAGAGTCAGAGCCTTGAAAGCTTATACCCTGAAAATCTTATTGGTCCCTCGTATGCTACTGGACAACAATCTTGCTGTTCTACTGCAAACCAACAACATGGCTGCCCTCTGACATTTTTTTTAAAAAGCTGTATTCTGTCTTAGATAAAGATGTTAGTGCAGTCAGTTGAGCTGCAGCAGTTGAGAAAATTGTATGCTTCCACATAAGAATATAGTCCCGAAAGAATATGGGAATGAATTGTCATTCATTTTTACGCACTGCCTTTTGTTGAAATCATTATTTGGTGCATTACTGAACATGGTACTTTGATACAAGAGCATTTATACTTCACTGTATTTTTACTTTCAAACCAGGGGGAGCAGGGCTAGGTTAGCACTAGGACTCAGATGGAACACTGTACAACAAAGGAGGTCCAGCATTTTGAGTTCTGTGATGGAGGAATATACAACCCTACTAACATCTTTTTTCTGAGACACAGAATAATAGTGAATAATTCTGGACAGCCAAAAACTTAGGCTCATTCCGCACATGCAGAACAATGCACTTTCAAACTGCTTTCAGTGCTCTTTCAAGCTGTGCGGAACAGCAAAATCCACTTGCAAACAGTTGTGAAAGTGGTTTGAAAATGCATTATTTTGCATGTGCGGAAGGGGCCTTTGTCACGACTGTCTAAAGAACGCTTCTATGCCAGTGCCAGAAATGGCAAGGTTTTTTTTGGGGGGGGGGGGTGTTGCTTTTAATTGTGTATAATTTTACTGGTCTAAGAGAAAAGTCAACCGCCGGGCTTGCTATATTGCCTGCCTCTTAAACTCTCCATGGGGTATCTGGTTGCATCAGAGTTGAGTGTTGGCATGTGCGGGGAGCGGGGAGGGGAGGGGAGATGAAGAAAACACCGGAAAAACAAAATGTGAAAAATAATTCATATTTATGCAAACAAATATTTTACAAACATTTCTTAACAGAGGTTTAAAAATCACTTTTTATACTTTTAGAAAAACTCCAGAGGACAGTAAAGAGGCTACACTAGAAAGCAAAGTGCTCGTAGAATGTTACTGCAAACTCCACAAAAAGTGCATACATGGTTAATGTAAAAGCACTGTACCCATGTCTGTACACCGTGAAAGGACTTCAAAAGCATTTAACACACACATATAGCGTTCTCAATCACCACAGATCTTCAAGGTTGCTTTTACAGGATCCTGCAGTAACAAGCTTCTTTTTTTAAAAAAAAATGAAAGTACAACTTCTACTTCAAAGATGTATAAGGTTTTCCTGTTCTTTTTTTTTACAAAAGAGAACGGATAAGACACGTCGGCTTGATAAAACAGGCAAAGTTGTCTGCGTGCGCCCCAACCCAGCAAGGGCACTGTAAAAAATTTCTGCGGGGGTTATCGCCCTTTGACAATACAATCGGTGCTTGCTAAAGAGGGGGGGGGGATCACGGGATAGGGAGGGGTTTGCATCTAGCATCCAAGGATATGTAAGCAGTGCTCCTAACTCGCCAGCACGCTGCTGAAAAGACAGTCGACGCAAGCAGGTAACACCTCTTAATAGTCAAAGGCAATGGGGCCCACCCACTGTTCAGTCAGGGGGCAGCGATTCTTCTTCGACATTTCATTACATTTTGAGGATCATAGGCTAACATGCTAGGTTCACATCTGGCTTCTCTACAGATGTGACCATTCGAAAAACAAAGAAAAAGAACAAGGGAATAATCTGTCCAGAAATGTGGTCTATACAATCCCTCTCATAAGAACATAAGAACTAGCCTGCTGGATCAGAGCAGAGTCCATCTAGTCCAGCACCCTGCTACTCGCAGCGGCCCACCAGGTGCCTTTGGGAGCTCACGTGCAGGAGGTGAAAGCAATGGCCTTCTGCTGCTGCTGCTGCTCCTGAGCACCTGGTCTGCTAAGGCATTTGCCATCTGAGATCAAGGAGGATCAAGATTGGTAGCCAGAGATCGACTTCTCCTCCATAAATCTATCCAAGCTCTTTTTAAAGCTATCCGGGTTAGTGGCCATCACCACCTCCTGTGGCAGCATATTCCAAACACCAATCACACGTTGCGTGAAGAAGCGTTTCCTTTTATTAGTCCTAATTCTTCCCCCCAGCATTTTCAATGGATGCCCCCTGGTTCTAGTGTTGTGAGAAAGAGAGAAAAATGTCTCTCTGTCAACATTTTCTACCCCATGCACAACATTTCTCCCACCCCCACCCCCAACCACAATGAATATACTCTTGTTTGAGTATACTCTACTTTGTTCCAATAAATATACTCTACTTTGTTCCAATATATTCTTGGAACAAATTCTGTTTTAGTCCAAAATGCCTGTGTAGAAAAGTTACTAAAGGATTACATCTCAACCACAATCCTCAAATATGATATAGTTCTGGACAACTTTTGCAAAGTCAGGGGGGAGACCCTGAACTAAGTGGTTTGAGACTTTCAGTACCTATTTTATATTTTGAAAAAAGGCTTCCTTAGAACTCTGGGTCTGTCTCTGTGTCCTATATCCTCATGCCCTGAATTTGAATTACCTGGTCCTTAACTCTATGAATCCAAAGTATAATATATACAGTGCTGGTACAGGAAAAAATATGCTTAACAATGTTATGATACACATATAGCTTTTGCTATATTCTCAGTTCCTAGGAAGTGCTACATGTATACTCTCAATATTTTGCGCTATTTCTTATTCAACAACTAATATACACAAACAACAAAGATGCTTCTGCAAAGTCAAACATCACAAAAAAGGCCTTTTTTTGTCATAGGCACGCACCAGAGCTTTGGCGATTTACAAAGCACAACATCTTTTCATCCCGTTTGTGTAACATTTTTGGTCATGCTTATCAGTTAATTCCTTGAAGCAAACATAGTTAATCTATGTTACATATGGGGGTAAAAAAACCCTAATCATATTACACATAATGCAATGTCTGGGTCTCTACTTTTCTTCCCACCCCAAAAATGAATGCTTTAAATCGTAGCTAATTGTTAAGCTCCTTGTGAAGCCTCCCTGGGAATAAATAAGCTCACTGGAAAATGCCCATACTTGGACAACCGACCAATAACGGTACCGGTCGGGAGGTGTGGGAAGGCAGGACTGGTTGCAAGCTTGGGTAGGCAGAGCTTTGAGCATCCCTTGTTTTGAGGACAGTCAGTTGCCTTGGACCATAAAACAGCCCGCCATTTTACATGGGTCGTGAAAACAAGACTAGGAAAGAACAAGAGCTCTCTAGGCACTCAAGGCTTCCGAAGCATCAGAAGGCGCAGAGTCGTCGGCGCCCACCCTTGGCTCACGAGAACAGCACCGGAAGACGCTGCTCCCCAGAGTTTTCTGAGCAAAGCGGAAGTACATGATGTGACCCATGGCAACAAAGGAGACAGAGATGAGAACCAGCAATCCGAAAGCTTCCGGGTTTGGGGCTAGGATGACCATGATGAAATGCAGCAGGTCCAGAAGGTAATTCATGGAGTTCTGGACACCGTTGATGATACCTCTTTCGGATTCTACCACATTTTCCTGGATCAGCTGCGTGACAGTCAGATCGAAGGACCACAGGCCTGTAAAGACAAACGGGAGGAGAAGAAATTAAATCCCGACGTCATACAAGCAAATTATCCTCGCCTGATCTCATCAGATCTTAGGAGCTAAGCAAGGTAGGCCCTGGTTACTTGGGTGGGAGACCACCAAGAAAGGCCAGGGTTGCTATGCAGAGGCGGGCAGTGGCAAACCACCTCTGTTTGTCTGTTGCCATGGAAACCCCACGGGGGCGCCGTAAGTTGGCTAACGCTCGACAGCAATTTCCACCACCACCATAAACAGACTGCTGTAGGAAAAGCAAGACACTTCCTTTGTTCGCTGTTACAAACAATTGATCTCTTCAAGCTAAAGGGAGACCTTTCTCGTGAATTGATCTCTTCAAGCTAAAGGGAGAACTCTTTCTCAGCCGGCAGCCGCCTTCCAATTTCTGAAACAAAACAGAGAAACCTCTTTCTCTGCCCTAATTAAAGGAACCAAGATGGGAGTAATGCTTTATTTCCCCTCTTTACTTGAAACTGTTTCTTCCACATCAAAAATATAAAACTATCCACCTTTTAGGAGCAGCAGTGGCGTAGGAAGTTAAGAGCTCGTATATCCAATCTGGAGGAACCGGGTTTGATTCCCAGCTCTGCCGCCTGAGCTGTGGAGGCTTCTCTGGGGAATTCAGATTAGCCTGTACACTCCAAAACACGCCAGCTGGGTGACCTTGGGCTAGTCACAGCTTCTCGGAGCTCTCTCAGCCCCACCCACCTCACAGGGTGTTTGTTGTGAGGGGGGAAGGGCAAGGAGATTGTAAACCCCTTTGAGTCTCCTGCAGGAGAGAAAGGGGGGATATAAATCCAAACTCCTCTTCTTCTTCTTAAAAACAGGCATATCGCCTGCTGAGTTTTTTGTTGGGTGAGTGTTATGAAGGGATGTGAACTGTCCAAGGTTTTTATCTTTTTTTTAAAAAGGAAAACACAGCTCCCAAACGCTGGCTATATCAGCACTTTGTTTGGCAAGAGTTCCTCGGTGATAAAACGCTTCGGCCTCACTGTAAACAGGCCTTTCAGACCAAATGTCAAGATAATATCGCTGAAGCTGCATAGCTTCCATGCCTGCTATTTTTCGCTTCTAGTATTGTGCAACGCCGCTTCTCGTATTGTGCGAAACACGAGCCTGCAGTTTCTGGGTAAACAATCCCACAGCCAGACTGTAGTCGTAGAGAGCCCCAGCAGAGCATATTGAAGGCTATCAATAACTGATTTAAGCAAAATAATCCATCGAATTCTCTGTTAAAGCTGAATTCCACAGTAAATACAATGACAGCCACAGGCATAGAAATCTTGAAAAGGGCATCAGACAGATCCATAGAGGAGGAGAAGAGTTGGTTTTGATACCCCGCTTTTCTCTACCATGAGGGGTTTCAAAGAAGCTTACAATTGTCTCCCCCCCCTCCCCACACACACACAAAACAGGCACCTCGTGAGGTAGGCAGAGCGGAGAGAGTTCTGAGATAACTGTGACTGGACCAAGGTTCCCCTGCAGGCTTCATACGGAAGAGTGAGGAAACAGATCCGATTCACCAGATTAGTGTCTGCTTCTCATGTGGAGGAGCAGGGAATCAAATGTGGTTTTCCAGAGTAGAGTCTAGCTGCTCTTAACCACTACGCCATGCTAGTTCTCAGTGGGTACAAGCTGAAATGGTTAAAGGGAACCTTCCTGCTCAGAGGCAGAACACTTCTGAACACCGACAAGAACTGAACTCTATATCCTGTGCTGGGGCATAGATTTTTCTTTAGCGCAACGGCAGGGCCACTGTGCAGCCAGAGACATCAACTTACCAATCCTAGCAGCAATGACTCCAGCAAATAGGAGGCTGACAGAGACAAGAGGCACGAAGTCAGGAGTCATTCCGGGATCCGTCCCGTTAACGGATAGGGATTCATTTGCCAAGACAGGCATGATGGTCGTAAAGGGCACTTCGGGTATCGCAGCTTCGGGCGCCATTGTGGGCAGCGGACTGCTTTCAAACAATCTGGCGCTGATGTCCGCGAAAGGGGACACGGACAGGTCCAAAGGACTCCCTGGCATGAAGACTGAAATCACACACAGGAGCAGGCAGGCAAACTGGGCTATTCCGGAAATGATGCCCGTGCGCACCAGCCCGCACCTACGGCGCAGCCAGGTGAACGCGACTGTGCCCATGATTCCAGTTATGGCTGAGGCCCCCATCAAAAGACTTAGAGTGGAGCCGCTCAATCCCTGAGTGTAGGCGTAGCCCGTGGTGATGCAGTCAAAGCCTAAAACGGTCATGTAGAGGAACGCAAGGCCCAAGCCTGCGAGGAACACCGGCTGGTTGTAGTAAGCAACCCATCCATCCCGGAAGGTAGTGACTGGCTCCGCCATCCGAGAGCAACAAGAGACCTCTTCCTGGGAGGGCTCAAAGACAGACACGTCTTTCCCGTCAATTAATTTGACTCCTTCATTGGGCTTCGATTCACTCTCTGTGGAGAAAAGACAGGAAGTGAGGATTCTCTCACATTTAGCTTCAATCTAACACATTTAAAGCTCGCACATTCAGCTTAAATCGTATTTGCGGCAAAGTTAATTTCTAAAGCCAGCCTTTTTCTTTATCCCTTAACTAAAAGTCCAATGAGAAAGTGACCTTACAACTGAGCAGAGGCAGTTTTCTTTAGCTCAGCCAAAAATTTGATTTTACCCAGATTCAAAATGGTGGGCTTCAATCTGAGGCCCTTTCCGCACACGCAAAATAATGCATTTACAAACCACTTTCACAACTGTTTGCAAGTGGATTTTGCCATTCCGCACAGCTTCAAAGAGCATTGAAAGCAGTTTGAAAGTGCATTATTCTGCATGTGCGGAATGAGCCTGAGAGTAGAAAGCATGCCGAAGTACTACTGAGGGTTTTAGATCCTGACCGCAGAACATGTGAAAATAAAGGTAACTGATTTCGCTGAGGCGTCCTTCAAGGGTATTAGTTACGTCCCAAGAAACTCAAACTGTTGAGTTTTAACTGGAGGCAATTGGAACTCTTTATCTGGCTTTCCTACCATTAAAGCCAACTAGGAAACTCAACCAACCCCTCTTCATCCAAACTTCAACTTTCCACAAAGAATAAAACGAGAGAGGCTATATTTTTTTTTAAAAAAATCTCCACAATGGGGTCCCAAAGCTGCTGATATGGTTTTCCTCATCTCTATTTTATCCTTACCATAAGCCTCTGAGGTAGGTTAGGCCAAGGTTGGGAATACGAACGACTCATAAGATAAAATAGAGAATGAAGACAAGCAAGTATTATTTTGTCGAAGGCTTTCACGGCCGGAATCACTTGGGTGCTGTGTGGTTTCCGGGCTGTATGGCCGTGTTCTAGCAGCATTCTCTCCTGACGTTTCGCCTGCATCTGTGGCTGGCATCTTCAGAGGATCCGATAGTAGGGATAGAAAGCAAGGATGCTATCAGATCCTCTGAAGATGCCAGCCACAGATGCAGGCGAAACATCAGGAGAGAATGCTGCTAGAACACGGCCATACAGCCCGGAAACCACACAGCACCCAAGTATTATTTTCTTCACAAGATCTTAATCACTGACAATCACTATTATTTGAAGCAAAACTAGCACCATGGATGTTGGAAGACCTGTAAGGGGTAGGGAAAAGTGGATCTTTCTTTTATTGGGACGAAGACATTATTTACAATACTGATACCTTTCAGATTGTTCAGCTGCTTTAATTCCGACTCCTCGATCTTGCTGCTGGCTTTGTGAGCCAAGGCAGGTGTTTTCTGGTACACGTTCCAGAGCAGCAGATATTCCAAGCACATGGAAACCAAATTCCAGCCCGAAATGAAGCCGCAGCCAATAACTGGCGATCCAAAGGTCATGATCTGCCCAACAGCCATCGGGGCCAAGATATTGGTCAGCTGATCGATTCTTCTTATCGTAGCGTTCATATCTATCGGGTGACATTGGAAAAAAGCAAGATTGGGTAGTTAATCATTTAATAATAGCCAACCTGATTTATAAACACATTTACGCAGTACACATGGATTTCTAAAACAACGGAATGATATTTATTGCCAATGTGCTAAGAGTCACCGGCTAAGGTGACTTAAGGTGCGACAGACAAGGAGTTGCATTGGTGTGGACGTTCTCCTCATAGATCCACAACAAACCCTACCTTTGTATAATGGCAATGACTGCCTTGACCCATGAGGAAAGGAAAGATATAAATATACTCAAAAACCCAGTTTTGTGTATATACAGAGCAGGGATTTTAACTGTTTGGGGGGTTTTACACGGCTTCTCAAGGGCTCTGCAGTTGGCTGGATGTGAGCCAAAGTACTTTATTTCTACACTGCTTGGATTGCTCTTAAGGAGATGTAGGCTGAACCCACGAGCGAAGGTTATCAAATAATCCAGCCTGGCTTTTGTCTGGCTGCTGATTGTGGCTCCTGGTACCGTGGCCCTCATTGTCTGAATACATCTGATGACACGCTTTAATTGCTGAACGATGCCGCCCTATATCCATGGTGGCGAACCTCTGGCACTCCAGATGTTATGGACTACAATTCCCATCAGCCCCTACCAATTGGCATGCTGGCAGGGGCTGATGGGAATTGTAGTCCATAACATCTGGACTGCCAAAGGTTTGCCACAACTGCTCTATATTCTTGGTGCCTCCCCTTTTCCACAATGCCACTCCCTAAGCTAAGAAGGGTCAGCTGTGGTTACTATTTGGATGGGAAACCACCAAGGAAGTCTAGGGCCATTATAAAGAGGCAGGCAATGGCAAACAACCTCTGAACATCTCTTGCTCTGAAAACCCGACTGGGTCGCCATGTCAGTGACAACATGATAGCTCTGTCTCCCACCACTACCACAGAAGAAGAAAATGTCCTTCACACTCATTCACAGTCTCCTCCCATACTATCTAGGCTGCTGGCTAAGATCTGCCTCTTAGGACCCGTTCTCTGTGCCCCACTTTCAGAAGTGAGGAAGGTAGCAACTCCAAACAGGGCATTTTCGGTGGTGGCCCCTCAGCTTTGGAATGTTCCTGGGACTTGCTTAGCTTTTTTTTTTCATGCTGGGCTCAAACACTTCCTTTTTACTGACGCTTTTAATTAGGGGTTTTGAGCTTTCCAGCTTGTTTTTAAATCTTCTTTTGCGGATATAATTTTTATGATGTTTATGCCCAAAGGTTGCTGTTTCGTATTGTTGTTTTAGTTGTATGCGGCCACCAACTAATCCACCTACTCCTTTATGTGTCTGTAAAGCCAGGGTCATGTTCTCAAGGAAGCAAATGAACAAAATCCACGGAATGCTACTGAACCGGAGTGAAGCACTACAGTTGACGAGTTAAAAACACGCAAGGGAGCAAAAGGCAGAGCATTGAAGTTGGAGTCCACAATCCACTAAGCATCTAACTGCTGCCTTAGGGCCGGTCATTCCCTCTCAACCTAGATTACTTCACAGGGCTGTTGCTGAGGATTAAGTGGAAGAGGAGATCAACAAGCATCCGACCCTCCGTGCTTTGGAGGAAGGGCGGGATCACTGTGGTCTATGTAGCAATCGAGGTAATTCTTCATTCTTAAGCAGCAATCAGATCAGCCGCTGGAATGCTGCTCTACATCCTTGACTTGGCTCTAAATGACTATAAGTGGAACAGCCCCTGGAAATTAATACAAGTGTCCCATTGAAAGAATCACTGGCTCACACCCTCTGGATATATCTGACCGCCCAACTGCTGGACAATACCACCCTATATTCTTGGTGCTGCTCCTTTCCCATAATGCCACCCCTGAATTACTGGGGATCACTCAATGCATCAGTCCTTTGATGGGTCTTACAGAAGAAGAACTCTGAGTTCAGAAGCTAAGCAGGGTCAGCCCTGGTTACTGTTTAGATGGGAGACCGCCAAGGAAGTGTAGGGTCACTAAAAAGAGGCAGGCAATGGCAAATCGCCTCTGAACATCTCTTGCTTTGAAAACCCAACTGGGTCACCATGTCAGAGGGGACTTGAAAGCACTTTCCACCACCAGCACAGAAGAAGACAATGTTCCTCACATTCATTCACAGACAGTTATTTTCAGTGGGGCAAACTCCTTTGTTCCTGCCACAAATTCACTCAAATTCAGGAAGATATTCCTTGTAGGCTGTGTTTTAAATGCTTCCTGCTCTACTCTGTTTTTCAGGGCAGTTTATATTCTAGATGGCGCTTATTAGACTTTAATATTAGGAGAATGGCACTTCTCCGAATTAACAAAGGCATCTCACGTTTGGAGGGGGATGGTGGCGGATGCAGACTTTTACGAGGTACCCATGATGAGACTATACCTTGTCAGCCTGCCAAGTTCAAAATCTAAAGCCTATGAAATTCACAATGAGCAATTTGCCACTCTTTATAAGAACATAAGAACAAGCCAGCTGGATCAGACCAGAGTCCATCTAGTCCAGCTCTCTGCTACTCGCAGTGGCCCACCAGGTGCCTTTGGGAGCTCACATGCAGGAGGTGAAAGCAATGGCCTTCTGTGGCTGTTGCTCCCGAGCACCTGGTCTGCTAAGGCATTTGCAATCAGAGATCAAGGAGGATCAAGATTGGTAGCCAAAAATCGACTTCTCCTCCATAAATCTGTCCAAGCCCCTTTTAAAGCTATCCAGGTGAGTGGCCGTCACCACCTCCAGTGGCAGCATATTCCAAACACCAATCACACGTTGCGTGAAGAAGTGTTTCCTTTTATTAGTCCTAATTCTTCCCCCCAGCATTTTCAATGAATGCCCCCTGGTTCTAGTATTGTGAGAAAGAGAGAAAAATTTCTCTCTGTCGACATTTTCTACCCCATGCATAATTTTATAGACTTCAATCATATCCCCCCTCAGACGTCTCCTCTCCAAACTAAAGAGTCCCCAACGCTGCAGCCTCTCCTCATCAGGAAGGTGCTTCGGGTGTTTTATGAAAAAAGTTTATAATTTCAATACTCTTCAATACTCTTCAAGCCTTGAACACTACAGTTTATACTGGTAACTTGCCAGCTTGAGATGTTTGCATTTCCCCCCCACTGTGCTGGGGAAGCTTGCTGGGTGACAGAGCGCCACCCATACCCTCCCTATCTCATCTACCTAGCAGGGCAGTTGTGAGGATGAAAAAGAGGAAGGGAATTTCCCGTAAGCCCGCTGTTGGATCCCCACTGGGAAGAAAGGCAGGGTACGAATGAAGTAAATAAATGTAAATAAAAGTTATAAAAGCTCAAAAGGAAGTACTGCCTCCTTTGTCACGCTGGAGGGAATGGCCAAAATGATATATGCTAGAACAAGTTTGCATTGCCTAAAACGAAGCGCGCTCCTTGTTTTGAAACAACTTTGTTTACTCACACACAGTTTACAAGATTTAATCAACTAAAATGCATATGGTCAACAGACTAAGATTTCTTTAACTGAACAACAGACCTGGTAAATTTTTAAACAACACTTAATTAAAGCCTTCAGGAAATGTAAATTATAATACCTTGGAAAAAAATGCAGAACGCTCTTAAGACATCTCAATTAGATGGTGGATAAACACGCTGCAGCGGTGTGTGTGTGTTTGTGTGCCATTCTGACCTCGTGTATCAGATGAGAAAATGTCTGCAGGCTGAAATCCTAACCATACTTAGTTGGCATTAGGCCCTTCCACAAACAATAGAACATACTTCTGAATACACACGCCTAAACTAGCGTTTAAGGTCAACTATAATGCAACCTAACCCATTCCTCTTGTTTCAGAGGATGTTGACATGTTAGAGTCCTCCTTTCTCACTGGGGCTCATTCCGCACATGCAGAATAATGCACTTTCAAACTGCTTTCAGTGCTCTTTGAAGCTGTGCGGAATAGCACAATCCACTTGCAAACAGTTGTGAAAGTGGTTTGAAAACGCATTATTTTGCATGTGCGGAAGGGGCCAGAGCTAACCAGATCGATTTTCTCAACTTTGTTTGCATAACAGTTGAATTCTAATGAGGATTTTTTGCAAATATAATCAATGAGAATGTAGCAAGAAATAACTAGATTGCTTAAATGATTAATGACTCAGGTTGCTCCGCTTAAATGATTGCTCCTCTTCACTATATTGGCTAATGTTAATTTATCTGTATTAATTTGACTATGAAGTTTACCAGATTACAAATGCATATCCGTTGAATCGTTTTAACATGTATTATTATTGTTGTTATAATGTTTGGTCGTGTTTACTTTTTTAAAAAAATTCTGTTAACTTTCTTGTCCTTTCCTGAAATTCTTTGTGGATAAAATAAAAGTTATTTGAAAAAAAAAATCTCCTCAGAACACGAATTATTCGTTATATACTGGAATCTGTACTGGCTTATTCTAAGTTTTATGGATGGTCTATAATTGCAATAAACAACTTCTTATTTCCTAGACACCTGGTCATCTGAACTGTGCAGAAGTTGCTGCTCTCTCTCTCTGAAAACAGAGGCAAGTTGGGGAAAATAAACTGCCCTTTATAACCATTATTGACTGACAACTTCTGCAGCCCGGAGGGAAAAAATGTGCTGACTCAAGCGTGTTCAAATTCACATGATAAAAACGGGTGGAGAGAGCCGAGAGCCGATCATGCCTCACCTGCCAGTTTGCTTCTGTTGTCCCCGGCAACGACAACCACCCAGTCCCTCTGGATGGTAATGCCGGTGGCTGTGCTGGCCAAATTAGCGATGTTGGCGATCGTGATGACCAGGATATAGCACAGTGTCTGTGGGAACGGAAGGACATTTTCCATCACGAGGAAAGCAGAAACGAAAGCAAAAAACAACTGCTGTCCTGCACGTTGAGTGGGGAAGTTCACTCGTACTCTGTAATTATTTTGTCCGAAAAAACCAGGTAGTCCAAACGCTTCACCACTCTTTGAGCTGACAGCTTTTACCTCTCGATGAAAGCATTCTTGGATTTCTCAAAAGACACAGGATTTTGTATTGTTGAAGGCTTTCACGGCCGGAATCACTTGGGTGCTGTGTGGTTTCCGGGCTGTATGGCCGTGTTCTAGCAGCATTCTCTCCTGACGTTTCGCCTGCATCTGTGGCTGGCATCTTCAGAGGATCCTCCTCTGAAGATGCCAGCCACAGATGCAGGCGAAACGTCAGGAGAGAATGCTGCTAGAACACGGCCATACAGCCCGGAAACCACACAGCACACAGGATTTTGTCTGTTAGAAAAGGGAAATCTCCTTTGATCACCTGGAAGCCTCGACTCTAGGGAATTATGGGACTTCCATATGGGACGGGAGCCACAATGAAGAGCAGGACTAGCCCAGATTGAGAGAAATAAGATGGCTGGGCGCCACCCTCCATGTTTTCTTCCAAAGAAGCCAGAAAGAGGAAACTAGGGCTAGCACAAGACATTAGCGTAATGATCTGGACCAGGGGTAGAGAACCTGCGGCTCGAGAGCTGCATACGGCTCTTCTGCCCTTGCACTGTGGCTCCACGAGCCGAGCCGCCGGCCCCATCCTTGCCCGCCCTGCAGGCAGCAGGGTGGGCGCACCAACTTCCCACAGTTGGCTGGGCCCCAGCCTGGCTTCCTCTCGCCTCGCCTCTGTTGGGGCGGGGCAGGTGCTTTCCCGGCGGCCGGCGAGGCCGAGCCGCCGGCTTCATCCTTGCCCGCCCTGCAGGCAGCAGGGCGGGCGCATCCATGCGCTTCTCAGAATGAGCGGAGTAAAAGGTAAAAAAAACCCCTATATATATAGTGTTATCTTTATTTTAAATGTCAAAAATTATTTGCGGCTCCAAGTGTTTTCTTTTCCTGTGGAAAACGGGTCCAAATGGCTCTTTGAGTGTTAAAGGTTCCCTACCCCTGATCTGGACCAAGCAGATAAACCTGTTTAGGATGCAAAAACACTAGCCCAGAAGCCATGGGGTAGCTGCCCCTAAATCTCTTTTTGAAAACCCAGGCGGGACACGAGAGTCAAGTGGTCCTATGCTAGTAAGGAGGGGTGCCCAAAAAGAATGGAGAAGTCTTGTGATTAAAGTATCTTAAGAGTTGTCTATGAAATACTTTGGCCAAACTGAAGCGTGAATCACGAAATCAAACCCAACATGGGGGCTGCCGAGCTGGGCACCTTATTGTTGAATACAAAATTACATGCGTTTGAGCCACCAACAAGAGGCTCCATTTTCTGTACTGGGGTTATAATTAGTCAAACATTGTATTCATAATTGCCTGTTTATGATTAAGCATGTGAGTTGAGGTTGCATTTAAACATAGGACATGAAAACAAGAAAATGTAGACCTAAGATTATGCTATATTCATTCATTCATTCATTCATTCATTCATTCATTCATTCATTCATTCATTCATTCATTCATTCATTCATTCATTCATTTTTAGATTTATACCCCGCCCATCCCCGTAGGGCTCAGGGCGGCGAACAACATAATATAACAGTATACATTAAATAGAATACAAACTTGTAAAATAACATACATAAAACTGTAAAATGAAAACGTTTCAGATGGCGACTTAACACATCAAACCTAGCACTAGTCAGTTACAATAACAGCAGCACTGTATCAATACATTAACAATTCAATATATTAGCAATATATCAAAACATTAACAATACAGCAACAATACAGCAATATCTCAGCACAATAACATTATACTAGCAATATGTATCAATACAGTAACACTATAACAATACACTAACAATAGAGCTACAAACTACTCTACACTACACCATAATTGCTGTAAAGAAAATAATTTAACAATACTACCCGATTTTCTCCAAAAGAACTGGCTACACCTATCTAACTTACCCTCCCTAATAATATACTAAGGAGGAAACTAACTACCCCTAACCTTTGCTCCTATGAATTACTAACTAAAACGACACAAAAAGAAAATTGGCGCAAAGCCCAAATTGAAAGGGTCATTGCCCTCCCCCCCCAGAACAGCCTGCTTCTGCCACCAGCCCCCACTGCTTAGTTCTTTGCCAGCTGGTGTGTCGGATATCTCAGAAACCATTTGCTCCCACTCTGTTTGTCCACTGTGGGCATTATGTACTCGAGTATTGTTAAAGTTTCTAGTTCACTGCCTGCCTGCCAATTGAGTTTATTGACTTTTGTTGAAAGAATTTGTGAAATTCAGGCTGCCGTTCAACCGGTTAAGCCACTAGGTGCAGACTTTTAGTGATTACAGCCTCCAAGTAGGGCCTGGGGAGCTCCCAAAATTACACCTCATCTCCAGACTACAGAGATGCGTTGCTCTTGAAAAAACGGATGTTCTGGAGCAGTGGTTCTCAACCTTCCTAATGCCTTTAATACAGTTCCTCATGTTGTGGTGACCCCCAACAGTAAAATTATTTGTGTCTCGGTTCCTGAGGCCATCGGAAATATGTGTTTTCTGATGGTCTTAGGCGACCCCTGTGAAAGGGTCGTTTGACCTCCAAAGGGGTCACGACCCACAGGTTGAGAACCGCGATTCTGGAGGGTAGAATTTATGGTATAGTACTTCACTGATTCCTGACCTCCCCAACTTCCAACCTCAAATCTCTAGGAGTTTTTCAGCCTTGATCTGGAAATCCTCATCTACTGCCAGTAGCCGGGGGAGGAGTGGGGGGAGAGAACGGGACTTGGTACCCCTAATCCCAGGTGACATCTTATTCCTCGTGAAAAGGAACACCGATCTCTTACCTTTCCTCTTGTTTACTTTTCTCCCACATCAGAAACACATCTGTCTTGAATAAACCATGCATGCAACTACATCAGGGGTCAATAGTCCCTCTAAGGCTTCCATACCGCTGCACAGAAGCTTGCTGTCGCTGAGCGGAACTCAGCTGCCAATGAGAGCTTCAACAGCTGGGCGGCTGCCCAAGCTGCGTGGCACCGATACGGTGCATATGCGGCCACACACCTTCAAAAGGAATGCTGCCATGGCTATTTGCAAAGATCACCGGAGTCAAAGAGGTTGATAAAGCCAACCTAACAGGACAGGGAAGCAAGTGGATCTGACCAGGGTGGAGCGAGGGGGGACTGCACCTCAGGCACGCGTGTGCCTTGCGCCCCTGCTGCAGCAGTGCCCGCCCTGCCCCGAAACGCCCCTGCCCTGGGGTGGGCCCGGGGCGTTGCACACACACACACACCCCAGCCCCGTTGGCGTTACGCCACTAGATCTGAACATATTGGCATGTGGGAAAGAAGCTTGGGCGTTTCCGGTAGACCACCGGACTCATCCATTGAGTCCCATGTCTACTGGTAGGGTTTATTTTATTAGAGCCGTGTTAATTTATATTTACTGGATTTTAATCTGCTATTGTGCTCTATCATATGTTGTTCATCGCCCTGAGCCCTCTGGGGGAGGGTGGTCTATAAACCCAATTAATAATAATAATAATAATAATAATAATAATAATAATAATAATAATAATAATAATAATAATAATAATAATAATAATAATAATAATAATAATAATAATAATACTGAACACAGCAAAGCATTCAACTGGCTGACCGGGTTGTCTTTCCAGACCATTAAAAGAAAGGAAACTGCCTAAATGCAAGAGTCCTTACAGACTCCTTCCGCAAAACCCCAAGTCTTACAGGTTACATACTTACAAGCAGCCAGCCTTGATACAAGGCCACCAACTCAGCCTTGAATAGGAAGACCATCATCAGAAGGACGCCGCACAAAATGACGCATGCGTTCTGCACAATTAAAGACGACTGGGCCACTGTTTGGAACAAAGGGGAAATGATATATAGAAGAACACTCCGTTACACTGAGGATCATGCCTAACATCAGATTGCATTTGTATATATTTTTTAAAAAAATTCTCACACTTAAAACAAACAAAACAGAATATACATACATTAAAAACACACATACAACCCAATATGCATCTTATATTGATTTCCAGCTATCTCATCTTTGGTTAAAAGTTAACTCTCGGTTCATGCATATACTTAGGACATCAATTCAATAGTTATTTCTTGGGTATATTCTTTATTAACCTTTAATAGGCATGGAGCTTGGGTATATTCAAATGTTTAGAGTCTCCTGTTCTCTTTAGATTTCAAACCCTGCCACTACTTCTCAATTTGAATAGTTTTTCAAAAAATATTCTGTAAAAGGTTTCCAGTTTTCTAAAAAAAAAATTGTCCAAAGTGTTATTTCTTAATAATGTCATCAGTTTTGCTATTTCTGAGTGTTCTGTAACTTTCAGAATCTAGTCCTCTTTTGTTGGTATCTTATTATTGCTCCGGTTTTGCACATATAAAGCCCTTGCTGCGGTCATCAAATATATGAACAGAGTTCTGTATAGCTTAGGAAAGTCGTCTCCCATGATTCCCAACAAAAAGGTCTCAAGTTTTTTCAAGATTGTTATCTTCAGAATCTCTTGTAGTTCTTTAAATATCAAATCCCAAACAGTCTTATCTTCTTTTCACGTCCACCAAAGACCCCTCTTGCTGTTGACACTTCCAACATCTATTTGTATATCTTTGTCAAAAAAAATTTGGCATTAAATATCATCTGTACATCATTTGGTAATAGTTCTCCTTCAGATTATAATCTGGTGTAAATCTTAAACCATTCTTCCACAATTTTGGTCAATTGACCATGCTGGCAGGGGCTGATGGGAATTGTAGTCCATAACATCTGGAGTGCCAAAGGTTCGCCACCACTGCCATAGAGTCACAAAGTGCCCCACCGCCAGATAAGTTATCCCTCTACCAGCACATTTGCCTTTTGCTCGGGCTCCAGAGATGGGTCCAGCCCACCCCCCTGGATTGGGCTGCCCATCTGTCTTCTCTCTGCAGACGGAGAGGACAGCCCGAGAAGTCTACGCTCAAAGAAACACAGTCTAGCCCCGTTCATCTGTTGCATCTTCTGCACAGAGCAAGGGGGAAAGGGACCCGTACCAGAATTCAGGTTGAAAACTGGGGCGACATTTCTCCCAAAGTATTTTTAATTATGGGTATAAATTAAACACACATTTGTTTACAATTGAGGCAACACACTAAATTGCCAGCTGGCAGGTTCTGCTAACTAATTGGACGCCAGTCAATTCCTGCAGTAATTCTGCCGGCGTCTACTCAACCACCAGCAACCAAAAAAAAAAATATGTTCAACTATTTGTTCTGTCTTTGAAACAAAGGTGTAATTTTTTAAAAAAAAATATTGCAAAGGCAGCAGTCAAAGAGGAAACACCCCGCTTGGGTAGCTGAGGCGATCTTCTAATGGCACTAATTATTTAAAATGGGCTTGAAGCCAGCAATTACATTATGCGTAAAGCAAGAAAGCAGCACATGCCATTTATGATTGAACCGCAAGTGTGTCTTTTATATTACAAAAATGAAATTACTGTTTTAGGGGGAATACTCCCGCACACACTTCTCTTTGACAGTAAATTCCACTGAACTTGGTAGACATGCTTCAGGGTAAACCTGGAGAGAAGTCAGCTGAGTTACAATTACTTCTGCGTTTGGAGCTGATGAAGCACTAAATTCGTCTTTCGGGTGGCTTCCGCCCCTCGGCCAAACGCCGTCCAGTTTGACAACACATTAGCGACAGCAGCTTAACCAGCGTTTCTCAAAGGAACTCCAAGCTTGCAAAAACCTTTCTCGTCCTGTTTTGAAATAATCTAGAGCAGTGGTGGCGAACCTTTGGCACTCCAGATGTTATGGACTACAATTCCCATCAGCCCCTGGCCATGCTGGCAGGGGCTGATGGGAATTGTAGTCCATGACATCTGGAGTGCCAAAGGTTCGCCACCACGGATCTAGAGAAGCTGGGTTTTTCTCGGGCTGCTTCAACCCCTCCCCTCTGTCTCATACTGACTTTGACTGCCCTCAATATGTAAACAGGCTCTTCAGGAACACTGAAACAAATATCACTCACCTTTAAGCCTCGGGTTCTTGTCTACCCAGTCCCCAATGATGGCTCCCAGAAGAAGGACGGACCCGGCCACCACCAGTCCATAAACAGCTGTCAAAAGGAGGCTGTTCCCATACAGTTCGACCAGGAAGAGGGACACTGCAAAGTGCCACATGCGGTCCCCCTGGAATAAAATGCGCTACATATTACTTATATGGAATATATACCATATAGGGATTGGTCAGCCCCGTACATATTGTGGAAAAGATTCCAAATTCAACAGGCTGGAAGCAGCTATCACAAAGGGCCCGGCTTCATCCCCCCCGGTGTGTATAATATTAATTAGCACCAGATTACACGCTCTTATGTGAACTTACATTCTGGTAAACCCCACACTGAACAAAGGGAACATTCACAGTATTCCACTCTAACCCGTGCGGTTCGTCTTAACCTTGTATCAAGACATCACATAAACCTTGTGGGAAGTTTGGGGTCAACATGACAGCCTGACTCTCTTACTGCGATTCCAGTCAGATCTCATCTAGTCAGAGGCGGAACGAGGGGAAACTCCGCCCAGGGTACACACACTGCACCCCGCCACGACGGCGCCCGCCCCCGCTCCGGAACGCCCCCTCCGCAGCCTGGCCACACCTCCACCGCAGCTTTGTCTGGTGCATTGCACCCCGCCCCGTTGGCGCTACGGCTCTGTATGTAGCGCAAAGAACCTTCCAGTTTTTTGCAGTGCTAACAATATGGAAGTTGGTAAAGATGGCATACAGCAGTTGAGGGCAAAATGAAGCAGTTAGGATACTGTTGAACTAGTGGGTTAACTAAGACTTGTGTCATGTACTCAAAAACTAATTAAATATCATAAATTTTATGATATTCTACATTGTAAATGCTTTTTACGTTTATTGTACACCGCCCAGAGCCCTCCAGGGGTTGGGCGGTCTATCAAGTCTAATAAATAAATAAATAAAATGGGATTGGAACCCCCAAAATGCCATGAGGAAGCATCCTCGATTAAATTTAGGTATCAAACCTGCTGCTAATTCTGTTTTACCATTGTAGTTCTATGTATTAACAGTGCCTAAATTGAGATGGACATATGTGGTTGCACTCTGTAACGAACTCCCAAATGCCAAAATGAAAGGCTGTTATTCATGAATGCCTTCAAATTGAACATTTTGTGATTGTAAAATGAATCTGTGCATGTGTTTTTGACTGTCCCACATACGAAGCAGAAAGGGGAAAAAATTCTGACTAAATGGATAGCTAAATCTGCCCGCTTTCCTGATTTTGTGAAATTACGGTTACTTCTTAATGGTCTAAATCAAAACTGCGTAGTGGATGCAGAACATTTGTTTTGCAGTTTGCAGTTTTTAAAAATGAGTGCATGGCTTATGAGCTGCTAAACTCAAACAACCTATAAGCTAAACTATATGTCTGAAGTGTCCCATTCTTCAGTTGATTCTAGTACCAATTGAGGCTTCAGACTTTTCAATGGTCTTCTTGGGAAAAAATGGCTTGGTCAATCGTGGCTTTGGGCCTCTGACAACGAGGTCTACTCTTGGACTCTGAACCATACCAAGAGGCTGTGCTTTTAAGAGTCTGAAAACTTTACAGTAGTAGTATGTGGTAACTATCTTGGATGTGATCAGCCCTACAGTGAAGAACCGAAGAGGAGCCCTGCCGGATCAGACCAGTACACCGTCTAGTCCACCACCCTGCGGCCAAACAGTTCCTTCAGACGGTCAAATAAACAGGGATCGAGACTGAGATGTTTCCCCCAATGTAACTTCCTGGTACTGATATTCTGGTATTTACGGCCTCTGAAAATTTAGACCCTCTTTAGTCTAACTCCCTTTTAAAGCCATCTATGCCCTTGGCCATCGTTGCATCCTCTGGCAGCAAATTCCACATTTTAATCACTCACTGAGTTAATGCTTCACCAAGTTATGTGTGGGAGGAGCGGGTCAGAGCAGGGTTTGTGTACATTTGTGCACTGAGGTCCCCCCCCCCCCCGCACACGCATACTTCTAACCACAGCCATTCTCAGACTTTGCGTCTGAAGCAAATCAGCTCCGCCGCTCTTCATTCTCCACAAAGACTGCAGAGCTTGTTCGCTCCCACTATTCCTTCTTGCTCTTGACTCTTCCTCCTGGAAGGTGGGAACGTCATCCAGGGCTCATCCTGCCTCCCATTTTATCCACACAACAACCCTATAAAGTAGGTTGCAAAAGGGAAGATGGCGAGTCCAAGATCCCTTAGGTCAGGGGTCTTCAAACTATGGCCCTCCAGATGTTCATACACTACAATTCCCATCAGCCCTGCCACTTAGCCATGCTGGCAGGGGCTGATGGGAATTGTAGTCTATGAGCATCTGGAGGGCCATAGTTTGAAGACCCCTGCCTTAGGTAGCAATCCTACTCATTCTTGCCTGGGAATAAATCCATCACGCTCGACGAATATTAGGGAATTGTTTGTTTGTGAGCATGCACAGCGTTGATGGTGAGCGTTATAGCAGAGAGGGGATCTCAATTCAG
Source organism: Sphaerodactylus townsendi (assembly GCF_021028975.2). Classification (NCBI taxonomy): domain Eukaryota; kingdom Metazoa; phylum Chordata; class Lepidosauria; order Squamata; family Sphaerodactylidae; genus Sphaerodactylus; species Sphaerodactylus townsendi. The sequence continues at coordinate 9,760,528 of NC_059426.1, read as the reverse complement.
GTCTCCTGCGTTATAGCGAGGCACACAAATCGCTAAATCACACTGGCTTACCGTGTACTTAAGTCCCACCCACACCTCTCCAAAACAGTGGATTCCCTAATTCCCCTCCATTTTGTCTTCCGGCTGAGGTTCCTAATTTCCCCCTCTGGTTCTCTCAGCTATTCACCCCTCTATGTTTCTCCACAGGTTATCAGGAAGAGCGCCTGATGGTAAGGTCTACCTTGTATCTGTAATCTCAGGGGAACATCCTCTTACATTACTGTAAGCGCTTGTATGAGACCAAAAAAAAGGAACAAAGAATCAAAAGGAAAAATGAGTTCGTATGAACCCACAAAACCTTCCAGAAAGGCTAGTGTGGCGCCTGAAATAAACTCAATTTCAGTTTAAGTATACTTATAAACTAACTTGGCTCCCGCAGGCACCAAAGGCGCTGAACAGAAACTGATATTATCCTAGTAATGGAGATAGTATGTAAACTCTGATTAGTAAAGCAAACTGCTGAAGAGGTCAAAAACAAGTACAAATGCCTTTAGCCTGCTGCTAACTAGTGGCTACAAGCTGCCCATGGGGCAGATGGGGAATACATAAACATAATTTTCTCCTAATGTACATGCTGGCAAGTGTATGGCCACAAAACATATTGAGCGGCCAACCAGGACTCTGGAGAGGCAAGATATAAGTTTGCTGAACAAACCATAGAATCACAGAGATTCTCCTAGGAAAAAAATCACAGAGTCTCCTGCATCTCCTAGGCCAGTGATGGTAAACCTATGGCACGGGTGCCAGAGGTGGCATTCGGAGCCCTCTCTGTGGGCACGTGCACACAGAGTTCATCATGTGGGGGGTGGAAAATCACACACACACCCCACACACATCTAGACTGACCTGGGCCACTGAGTACAACGTCGCGCACCGTGGTGAGCAGGGAGGACTCGGCTGGCGGGCCTGGTGCCTGTGCTCGGGTGGCTGCTGCCTGATGGGGGGGGCGCAGAGGAGGCAGAGCTGCTAGAGAGGCACAGAGCGGCGTGCACAGGACTTGCTGGAGACTAGAGCAGGCTGGCCCCTGCTCGAGCGGGAGGGGCGGAGGAAGAAGGAGCCAACCAGTTTTTTCTAAACTAAAACCTCAGCATTCAGGTTAAATTGCCGGGTTGGCACTTTGTGATAAATAAGTGGGGTTTGGGTTGCAATTTGGGCACTCGGTCTCAAAAAGGTTCACCATCACTGTCCTAGGCAGTGAATAACCACTCCTGCTTTAAGCCATAATTTCCTTCAGACCAGTTCTAATGCAGACGCTGGAGCTGTTCTACAAAGAGGGATACTGACCAAGCTACCTCGCAGGGCTGTTGTGATGATAAAACAGAGAAGAGAATGCTGTAAGCTGTTTCGAGTCCCCACCGGGGAGAAAGGCCACGTATAAATGAATTAAATAAGCATGTTTGGTCTCTTTATCACATTTTGTGGGGTGGGGGTGGAATTAGTCAAAAAGTCAATTGAGAAGGAATATTGAACCTTGGTTAGATTGCAAATGTTATTTTTTAAAAAAATGTGACACTACCATTGCAGTGGTGGCGAACCTTTGGCACTCCAGATGTTATGGACTACAATTCCCATCAGCCCCTGCCAGCATGGCCAATTGGCCATGCTGGCAGGGGCTGATGGGAATTGTAGTCCATAACATCTGGAGTGCCAAAGGTTCGGAGATAGGGTCTTCCACATGTTCTCTTGAACGGTTTAAAAAAAAAAACTTTTGTTGAATTACGTCATTAGAATGTGAATGAACTCAACTTTCCAAACACGTCTGGCAAGCGAAAGACCCCGCAGTTTTACAACCGTCTCTCTTATCACGAGAGACCAGCCTGCACGTGCGTTGGCAGGCAGACGTGTAGTTGTTAAGCAGCTGTTGAGAAGATAATAAACAACACAGCCATTTTAAAATGCTGAAAAATATGTAAACATATATATATATATTTTAAAATAAAGATTCAGATCTGGGTCTTCCAGTTAGTAATCTGGCACTCTTAAGAACTACACTCCGGCTCTCTATGAATTTATTTTGTGCAGACGCATCTCCTTGCCAAAGGAAAGGGCAGCTTCACAATCAATAAGAACATAAGAACAAGCCAGCTGGATCAGACCAGAGTCCATCTAGTCCAGCTCTCTGCTACTCGCAGTGGCCCACCAGGTGCCTCTGGGAGCTCACATGCAGGATGTGAAAGCAAGGGCCTTCTGCGGCTGTTGCTCCCGAGCACCTGGTTTGTTAAGGCATTTGAGATCTCAGATCAAAGAGGATCAAGATTGGTAGCCAAATAGATCGACTTCTCCTCCATAAATCTGTCCAAGCCCCTTTTAAAGCTATCCAGGTTAGTGGCCATCACCCCCTCCTGTGGCAGCATATTCCAAACACCAATCACACGTTGCGTGAAGAAGTGTTTCCTTTTATGAGTCCTAATTCTTCCCCCCAGCATTTTCAATGTATGCCTCCCTGGTTCTAGTATTGTGAGAAAGAGAGAGAAATTTCTCTCTGTCGACATTTTCTACCCCATGCATAATTTTGTAGACTTCAATCGTATCCCCCCTCAGACGTCTCCTCTCCAAACTAAAGAGCCCCAAACGCTGCAGCCTCTCCTCATAAGGAAGGTGCTCCAGTGTTTTTAGGAAGGGAAAGTACAGGATTTCACATGTAGGATTTTACAGGGATAGCTGCAAAACTGGGAATGTAACAGGTGTTTTATCATACAGGTATGCTCTTCTTGCATGCACATTCAGTGGTTAACCGGGGGTTGCCTCTCTGTAACATACAAAATAGTGTCATAACTTAGGCTGCTTCTGCACAGGCCATTTAGACTGGCGTGGGGCCAGTAAAAATGTCATTGTGTGTGGGGAGATCGCACAGCGACGCAGCGGCGGTGTTTCCCCTGCACAATGGTGTTTTTCGGACTTGCTCAATGAGCGAGTCTTTTGGAAAATGTCGGCTTCCATTCGGTGCCAAGCGAATGGCTAAACTGTAGGTTGCGATCCTACAATAGAAGCATGATCAAGCAATTAAACTGGCTGGCCAGTGTTAAATGGATGGACAGCTTACCAGTTCTACCAGCTACGGTAAAATATTTCAGGAGCTCATCCGACTACCAGAGTTCTTCACCCAAAATGTAGTGGTGGACCGTGCTAGAGAGCAGCAGTGGCGTAGTGGTTAACAGCAGGTGTACTCTAATCTGGAGGAACTGGGTTTGATTCCCCGCTCTGCCGCTTGAGCTGTGGAGGCTTATTTGGGGAATTCAGATTAGCCTGTGTGCTCCAACACACGCCAGCTGGGTGAGCTTGGGCTAGTCACAGTTCTCCTGAGCTCTCTCAGCCCCACCTACCTCACAGGGTGTTTGTTATTGGGCGGGGGGGAAGGGAAAGGAGATTGTCAGCCCCTTTGAGTCTCCTTGCAGGAGAGTAAGGGGGACTATAAATCCAACTCTTCTTCTATCAAGTTACAGCCGACTTAGGGCAACCCCATAAGGGTTTAAGGCCAGAGAAATCCAGAGATGGTTGCCATTGCCTGCTTCGTGTAGAAAACTTGGATTTTCCTGGTGGCCTCCCAGGCAAATATTAACCAGGGCTGACTTTGCTCAGCTTCCAAAATCTGCTGAGATTGGGCTAGCACTGGGAGAAACAGATCAGGACACATCCAAAAATGTAACCATCTAGAATTCCAGAAAAGCCCTTTTGAGTTGAAGGTAGCACTGTTAAATGAAGCCAAGTCCCCTATTGAAACCAATAGGAATTACAGAGCTTCTCTGCCACTGTGGTGCATTAAATAAGCGTAAAAGACCAGTTAGTGTGCTAGTAAGGCAAAAATTAAAAGGTACTCCAGACCTTTGGTGGCTATTATATTCAAGCCACTGGTTTAACAGAACATGCAACATTCTGTTTGATGATAACCCTCTGGAACCTGTAAAATCTATTTAACTTTCTTTACAAACATACATGTACGATTAGAAGAGAAGCATGTGGATTTTTCTCAACCATAAGGAGTCTCAAAACAGCCTACAAACTCTTTCCCTTCCTCTCCCCACAACAGCCCCGCAACTGAGAGAGTGCTGAGAAAACTGTGATTGGCCCAGTCACCCAGCAGGCTTCATGTGTAGGAGTGGGGAACAAATCCAGTTCACTAGATCAGAGTCCGCCAGTGATGTGGAAGAGTGGGGAATCAAACCCAGTCCTCCTGATTAAAGTCTCCTGTTCCTAAGCACTATACCATACTGGCTCAAAGGGTGCCAAAAGCATATTTAGTTGTGGCTTTTAAAAAATTACACATGCCCCCCCACAATCCACCTCTCCTACCAAACTGAATAAGGTTTTAATCTAATTACTCAAATACCAATGACTGAACAACCAAAAGGAAACCTCTTTGATAATTATTTCCCAGAAATCATTCCTATATTATTGACAACATTGACTCTTGAACTTCATATCCACAGTGATTTCAGAACAAGCAAGGCTGTTTGCAGGATTTACATATTGTTGGGAAACCTGGCAGCCTGTTCGGTTTATCCCAAGCCAAAAAATAAAATGTATCCTGTCTGGACACAACCTTAGGTCCTTTATTTGTTTGGAGAGTGCTTCTAAGCTCATTGATTTACAAACACAAACATAAGTCTGCAGAGAACTCCACTGCCCGAGTATGGTACTTTAAACTGTGGTCCTCCCCCTGAGATCTATGTCACTATGACCTATGGAATTTGCTGCCTTGTTCACAATCCGTGCGCCGGAGTTCAATTTTGCTAGCATGCTATTGCACATTTTACACAATTTGCAATATCATGGCATTGTTGCGCGGTTTTGTCTTTAAATGTCGCCTGTCAGAAGATACGCCCAAAACGTAATTCCGAGCAAGTCAAATTATACAGATTAGCCAAAGGTAAATGGTTTGGGTCACGCTGGTCACATTTTACTTACCCAAGTGGAGAGAGCATGCCCAACATAGAGGAGGAATTTGGCAGATCTTAAGTAATCGCCACAGGATCCTAAGACAGAAATAACAAAAGAAATGCTACGCTTAATTCAAGAACACTTTGCGTGTTTGTTTCCCCCTTTTTAAATTCGATTGCAAAGTAGACATTTTCAAAAGAAGTTAATTATTTAGCACGTTTTTAAAGGAACAAATACCAGCGTGAGAACCTATTTATTTCGCTATTGGCTTCTCTGCCACTGTTTTCCAAACAGACACAAGGTGGATTACAAAAATGAACACGTAAAACACCTTCCCAGTTTAATCTGGAGACTCTCCCCTTCCGCACATGAAGAATAATGCGTTTTCAAACCACTTTCAAAACTGTTTGCAAGTGGATTTTGCTATTCTGCACAGCTTCAAAGAGCATTGAAAGCAGTTTGAAAGTGCATTATTTTGCATGTGCGGAATGAGCCAGTCTGTTAAACTGGAGAAATAGCAGAAAATACTTGGGCATCTCTGGTTGAAAACCTGGAGGTGCAGAACTCAGATGATCTGTCCTCTGCCCCAGGCTATGCCCAGCTGGTAGTAAATAATACTGAGCTAAATGCACCAACAGCTGGACTCAAACAGCTGGGCTCAACATAAGGCAATACTGCCAAGATATCCACAGCAATGCACCTATTTACACTCCACCAAATACGGCATGTATGTTTGATACACAGCCATGTTTTGCTACCCACGGCTCCAGTTCCACTCAGCACACTGTCTGAGATCATTCATGCACTGTAGGACAGCCACATGTGATCAGGAAGGGAATGACACTTGGATGGCTCTACTGAATCCTGCCTTTTATACAGACTAACGCCAGCCCCGATCTTCCAGTACGCAAAAGCCTCGCACCCAGATCGACACAGGTGCCTCTCCTGCACGCACAACTAGATTTTGTTTACTGCGCTTTCCACAACGGTCTCTAGACAGCTCACGATAAAATCAGCATAATAAAACATACCGATCTGTACAGCTTAAATAAAACAGCACTCTACAGTGCGACAATAAAAACATAAAGTTAAACCCGACATCCCTTCGCCCCACATCTGTAAAGAGGCTTCCGTAGGGAGGCTAGCCGTGCGCTTAAAGGACCTTGAAATGGGCACAAAATGCCCCAGATGTTGAACCAGACTGGCGCACCGGGGCACGCAAGATTTCAATTGCTGTCCATGTGCTACAGCAGTGGTTCCCAATCTGGGTTGGCTAACATGGGGGCGCAATTTCAGGAAACAGGGTTGCCAAGGGGCATGCCAGTGACATCAATTGGGAACCCCTGCGCTAGAGGGCAACCCCATCCGCCTGGCTGGCTTCCTTTCCACACATTTGGTGAGCAGCAGGTGCCAAGAGAGGGTGGGCCAAGGCGCACGTCCACCTGACAAGGCAGCCTCTCCTAGGTGCTGGAGGAACTCGAAGCCCTCTGCACCAGCGCAGAGGCAATCTCCTCCAGGCAAGCGAGACGCGCGCAACGCTCGGTGCCCAAGTTCCCTTGCCCGGCTTTGCGCGCCCCGGCCGCCCGTCTCACCGCAGCATCCTCGGGCGTCGGGTTGCGCGTCGGCGCTGGAGCGGGCCATGGCTCTGGAGCTGGCTGTGCGAGGCGCCCGGGCGGCGGCTGCGGGAGCGCTCGGCGAGGAGGGCGCACCGGGGCGGCGAGGAGGGCGCACGGGAGCGGCGAGGAGGGCGCAGCGGGCGCAAAGCGGCTTCTCTCCCGGTGGGCTTCCCCCGCTTAGCTAGCACTGTAGCTGAAGAGGGGAAAGAGATGGCCTTATGGGCCGAGGGCTGCGAGGGACCCGCGAGGCTGCGGAAAAGCGCCCGGGACGTCTCCGGCCAAGCTCCACTGGGGATCTTGCCAGCTCTGGCATCCGAGGCCCCTATTTATACCCAGGGCTGCGGGGAGGGGCGGAGCGCGGCTGGGGGGACAGCCCGTGGGTGGCCTATCAGCGGCCGGCTGATCTGCATAGCCCCTCCCGCCCCTTCCCAGTCGCCGCCGCCGCCGCCGCCACCGCCAAGCCGCGCGTCGCCCTTTGGGGAGGCTGAGCGGACCCGCGGGAGGGGGCCCCTTTTTATAGGGCCGGCCGCAGTCTCCGCCCCGCAGAAGGCGCCGCGATGCCCGCGGGGCCACGGCGACTCAGCGCCCTGCAATGCGGGGCCTCCCCTTTCCTCGGTCGAGCGCCCTGATTTGGAGAGCCAGCGGCCAGGCTGGATGGGGAACGTGTCCTTGGAGTGGGGAGGCTGGCCTGGAGCAGGGAGATGGCAGGAAGGCAAGCCGTGCCCTTTAAATAAATTGGGGGGACAGGTGGGTCGCCAACCTCCAGGTGCGGCCTAGAGCAGTGGTGTACCTAGGCAAACTGGAGCCCTGGGCAAAACCTGAGTTTGATGGGGCCCCCCCATGGGTGGCCACCATCTCCCACCGTGACCAAACAATGATTTTTTTTCCACCAGGTCCTTTCAAAGTCACCATCACATTATAGAACATGCCCCAACTCACAAATCTGAACACTGCAATCGGCCATGCCATGAAAATGCTTTCAAAATGGCGTGAAAATGCTTTCAAAATGACATGAAAATGCTTTCAAAATGTTTTATTACTGCTATGAAAACATTTCCAGTGCCCCCGATTAGGGGAAACAGCATCACTTTCAATGTTATTTATTTAAACTGGGGACCCCAGATTCTCCCTTTAAGGTGGATTTAAAAGGAGAATCTGGGCTCCTTAGTTTAAACAAGTGATGCTGGAATCCACCCCCAAACAGCATTATTTTCAATGGTGTTTTTGTGCCCCCCCACAAGGCGGCGCCCTGGGCAACTGCCCACTTTGCCCAGTGGGAGGAATGCCTCTGGCCTGGAGGCCTCCCAGAATGACAACTGGATCCGTTCCTGTGGAGCCAAAACGGCAGAGGCTATGGTGTAGCATAGGTTCTAAGTGAGATCCACCCTTGGCCATAGATTCCACCTCCAGGGATTTCCCAGGGCAGAGTTGGCCACCCCAGATGAAGAAAATGAGTAGAGGAAACTTCTGTCCTCCGTTTCCTGCGCTCCTCAGGGCATCCGATGAATGGTTGACTGGTTCAGGAGAGGTCAAAAGAAGCACTGATTTCGTCAACGTTTCATGAAACAGTGGAATACGCTGCTGGTGGATGGAGTGGTGGCCACCAGCGTAGATGGCTTTCAAAGGGTTATTAATGGAGGAGAGGACCACCATTGCTACTAGCCAGGCCGGTGACTAAAGGGCAGAGGCATAGCTCCAAGGGGACAAGGGGGGTGCATGACGCACTGGGCACGCGCTTCTGTGGGGCGTGGTAAGGGCATTCCGGGGTGGGATGGGGCGGACCTTGCTGTGGCAGGGGCGGAGGACGCACCAGTGCACCGGGTGCTTCCCCCCCTTGCTACACCTCTGCTAAAGGGAACCTCCTTATCAGGGGCAGTAAATTTTTGAATGCCAGGGCTAAGAGGCAGCATCGAAAGAAGGGGCTCAGCGGTATCTGGATTTTCAAGACGAGAGACATTTGTTTGCCTGCCTTTGCATGGAGCAGCAGTGGCGTAGGAGGTTAAGAGCTCGTGTATCTAATCTGGAGGAACCGGGTTTGATTCCCAGCTCTGCCGCCTGAGCTGTGGAGGCTTATCTGGGGAATTCAGATTAGCCTGTACACTCCCACACATGCCAGCTGGGTGACCTTGGGCTAGTCACAGCTTCTTGGAGCTCTCTCAGCCCCACCTACCTCGCAGGGTGTTTGTTGTGAGGGGGGAAGGGCAAGGAGATTGTAAGCCCCTTTGAGTCTCCTGCAGGAGAGAAAGGGGGGATATAAATCCAAACTCTTCTTCTTCTTCTAAACATGATCTTGATAAACCAGCAGTCAGTTTCAGGCAGTTTCATGTGTTCCTGTACGTGCAAGGCCTTGGCTTCAAAGCTATTTGTTGGTTCAACTCGGTGTCCACTGTGAGGCAGGAGGCGGAACTAGGTGGGCCACTGAACTAATCCAGTAGGATCCTTTGGATGTTCTCACAACGGGGCAAGCTTTTTAAGACCTCTCTCCGTCCCCACCCCTCCACCCCAGACCTCTTCATCAAGCTGCACGTTCGGGACCAAAAATGAAAAATGTGTCAAGGTACCATGCGGGCAAAGTTCAAGATGTTGAAAATACATAAGGTAGAAGAAGAAGAAGAGTTTGGATTTATATCCCCCTTTCTCTCCTGCAGGAGACTCAAAGGGGCTTACAATCTCCTTGCCCTTCCCCCCTTACAACAAACACTCTGTGAGGTAGGTGGGGCTGAGAGAGCTCCGAGAAGCTGTGACTAGCCCCAGGTCACCCAGCTGGCGTGTGTGGGAGTGTACAGGCTAATCTGAATTCCCCAGAAAAGCCTCCACAGCTCAGGCAGCAGAGCTGGGAATCAAACCCGGTTCCTCCAGATTAGATACACGAGCTCTTAACCTCCTACGCCACTGCTGCTCCTAATCAGTAGGCCTTCCAGGTACCATCCTCACGTACAGCAGAGAGTCTGAGAAAAACATAAATCAAGATGAAGGCTAACTTTGGGTGAGAATGACAGACTGTAAATAAAACAAAAAGTCCGTCGAATCCATGATAGGTCGCCTTACCAAGGGATCGAAAGAGAAAATAGCAAAGTCTTCTTAGAGGAGAGTGTTCCAGTACTAAAATCCCACGCTTGGGAAACTAAATTGCTGCAGATGGCTGAGCTGGTTTATCGGGGCTGTGTGGGTAAGTGGGAAGAATCTAGAAACAACCACAACGCAAAGCCATTTTTTATTAGGAACAACTGGGCTGTCACAAAGAATGAGCATCAAAACGAAGAGTTTGGGGTGGAAGGTGTTGGAAACTTGTGCACCGAGTTGTGTCAAAGTCCCACGCAGGATTGTGGTTGCCCCTATTTCCTTCTCCACAAACACCTCATTCCTCTGGAGAAACAGGTGGAATTCTCCCTTGGAAATGGGGACAGAGACCTGATCAGTGGTGGGATCCAAAAATTTTAGTAACAGGTTCCCATGGTGGTGGGATTCAAACAGTGGCATACTGCCAATGGGGCTGGGCGGGGCGGGGCACGACGGGGGCGTGGCCGGGCATTCCGGGGGCGGGGCATTAATAATTTCTCTGTTACTGTAAAAAACTCTTACTGTAAAAAAAAGTTCCTAATTTCCAGCTGGTATCTTTCTGTCCATAATTTAAACTCATTATAGCAAGTCCTATCGTCTACTGCCAACAGAAACAACTACTTCTCCTCTAATTGACTGCCTGTCAAATACTTAATACTTTCAAATACTTAATTTTGTTTCTAGAAATCAAAAGAAGGATACTTTCCTGAAACAAGGAACTGTACCATATTTCTAAAACATGTTTTTAAAACAGCCCAACAGGGAGAATTATCCCGTTTTCTACCTTCGCTAACCAGCCACATAGGAAACAACAGGACTTGATGATTTTTGGACCTAATGGAATTTCTAACGGAAAAGCAGACCCAATTAGTAACCCCCTCTCGGCACACACAAATAATTAGTAACCCCCTCTCGGGAACTGGGGAGAACCTGCTGGATCCCACCTCTGGACCTGATGCTTGAAGCACCCCTTAAGCCGATTCAACACAGCCTGACCCAGAGCTGAGCATGCTCAGTCCTCGTAATGTGGCATTGAATGGTGGGTGGTTGCAGTCAACACTGAAGCTCCTTCCCACTGTTTTCGCTGGTTGTTCCCAATCTGCCTACTCCTTTCCCTTCTGGTTTTGTTTGTCATCCTTTCAGGGAAACGCACAGCAAACAACTTTCTCTCCAGCTCACAGAATGCCAGTGTGTGCCGGTCTGCTGTGGCTCCTTCCCCAAAGAAGCTCTATAGGATGGAGAAAGGATTCAAACTGCTCCGTGGAGCAGTCAAATACAAGCTGCAGTTAGGACTGGAACGAAATGCTGTTTGCCATCTGAAGACATTGTGCCCTGGTGGTTGTGGGTTTTTTGGGCTGTGTGGCCGTGATCTGGTAGGTCTTGTTCCTAGCGTTTCGCGTGCATCTGGCTGGCATCTTTAGAGATGTACTAGCAGACTTCTCTCTGTGATATACCTCTGAATCTGCCAGCCACAGATGCATGTGAAACGTTTGGAACAAGATCTACCGTGTTTCCCCGAAAATAAGACAGTGTCTTATATTAATTTTTGCTTCCAAAGATGCACTATGTCTTATTTTCAGGGGATGTCTTATTTTTCTGTGTTCTGTTCGTCAGGCATGCTTCCAAACAAAAACTTTGCTACATCTTACTTTCAGGGGATGCCTTATATTTCACACTTCAGCAAAACCTCTACTACGTCTTATTTTCAGGGGATGTCTTATATTCGGGAAAATGGTACCAGAGCACGGCCACACAGCCCAGAAAACCCATCAGTTGAATCCAGCCGTGAAAGCCTTTGACAATACTCTGTGCGCTCTTTTACTATTTTAAATTTAACCGTTTTATGCTATTTTTATGGAGTTTTATATGTGATATATTTTAGCATGCTATTCAGATCCCTTTGGGGGTGGGCGGTATAATAAATAAATAAATAAATAATACAATAATATTTGGTTAAACTAGTATTCTGGGTTGATATGAGAATTGATCACATGAGTGCTGGACCAAATATTTATTTATTTATTTATTAATTATTATATTTGTAGACCGCCCCATCCCCTAAGGGCTCTGGGCGGTGAACAGCAAGCGTCATAAACAATTCAACAATATCAGTTACATTTAAAATCAATCAATCAATAAATACATAAGTTACATAAAAGTACAGCGTGCCATACAAGTCACATGGCGTCCAGTATAAAACTATCAAAAGATAAAAGACCCCTCCCGAAGAGGGGGCGGTATGGATGTTATAGGCTCCCAAGATGATAAAGGGAGAGCACAGGAAGGGCGCACACCATCAACGGCCAGCTTCCCCAAAGCGCCCGTGCAGTCCTACAGGCCCTGCGGAACTTCCAAGACTCCCGTAGGGTCCGGACAGACGGTGGAAGGTGTTCCATCAGGGCTGGAGCCAGGGCCGTGAAGGGCCCTGGCTCGGCCAAGCTGTGCCGGTGATTGAGGGGCCGGGACCACTGAATTGGCCTCTGCTGAACGCAGAGTCGATACAGGGACATATGGGGCGGTCCCGGCGGTATGAGGGCCCCAGGCTGCAAGCAAGGCCTTTAAAGGTTAATACCCATACCTTGTGGATGATCCGGAATTCCACTGGAAGCCAGTGCGCAGCTGGCTAATACAGGCTGGATATGGTCACTATAGGCACCACTTGTAAGCAGGTGCGCTGCTGCATGCTGGACCAGCTTCCAGCTTCCTGATCAGGCGCAAGGGTAGGCCAGCCGAGAGCCAATTACAATAGTCTAACCTGGAGGTGACCGCTGCATGGATGCACAGTGGCCAGGTCAGCTTGGGAGAGTGAAGGGGCCAGCCGTCAGGGCCTTGACGGAGATGGAAAAATGGGCCACCTGGGTCTCCCATATAAAAGAGCATCTAATCCAGGTGGACCCCCAGGTTGGCGGACAGCGAGGCCCTCCCACACCGGGCGTAGCTGGAAATCCCCGACCTCTTCGCCTCAGCCAGAGGATCTCCGCCGAGTTTAGTTTTAACCTGCTCTGTTGCAACTACAACCAGCGAATCCGCTTCTCCAGACAATGCTCAGAGCTTGCAGGGGCGATGGCGCCCTCCTTCCATCAACAGAATGAGCTGAGTGTCATCAGCTGCATTGGTGACAGATCCGCCCAAAGCTCCGTATCAACTGAGCAAGTGGTCGCACATAGATATTAAATAATAGCTGAGATAGAAGCGCCCTCTGGGGCAATAACCGCGACTGAAGCGGGCACCGCCCGGGAGGGCTGGATCTCCTCGCATCACACTTGGGCTGAGTCCGGGTCCCGGAGAAACAAGACACAATCCACTGAAGGACAGTGCCCCGCGACTGAAGCTGCCAGGCGGCGGGCCAAAGGTCGCGGTCGACCACGCCAAACGCTGCGGTAAGATCTTAGCAGTACCAGGCAGCGCTGATCCGCCGTCCAGCTGCATACGGAGCGCATTCTGTGACGGGCGACAAGAACGGTCTCCGCCCCCATGCCCAGCACGGAAGCCGGACTGGGTCAAAGCGTCGAAGTGTCCTCCAGGAAACCCTGAAGCTGCTCCAGCATCACTCTTCTCACTTACCTTCCCCAGAAACGAAAAGATTCGACGGGCGGTAATTGGCCAGGGATCTTCCAGGATCTAACGGGTGGTCTTTTTAAGAGTGGGCGGACCACTGCCTCCTTCAACCCACCCGGAAAGACTCCTTGCTCAAGGGAGCCATTGATGATATTCAACAGGTGGGGTCGTAGCTCCTCCCGGCAGACTTTAACAAGCCAGGAGGGGCACGGATCCAGAGGACAGGTAGTAGGTCTAACAGCAGCCAGGGCCCTGTCAACAGCGGCCTCAGAGAGCAGGGCAAACCGGGCCAAACAAGGGCCTGAAGACGGCAAGGGAGCCTCCAGTTCACTAAATATGACCTTATATATAACATATTTTTGGCGTATTTCTGAATGGGGGTGGACTGGCTATTTATTTTACCAGGAGAGTGGGGCATTGCCGTGAAGGGATTCTTGGAAGCCAGGAGCCAGCTGGGATGGGGCATTAATGCTTGGCTGCATTATCCCCAATGTGGTCCCTGAGGGCGCCATGGTATCCCCACTCCTACATTCCTGCTGGGTGACCTTGGGCTAGTCACAGTTCTTCGGAACTCTCTCAGCCCCACCAACCTCACAAGGTGTCTGTTGTGGGGAGAGGAAGGGAAAGGAGCTTGTAAGCCCCCTTGAGTCTCCTTACAGGAGAGAAAGGTGGGATATAAATCCAAACTCTTCTTCTTCTATTTCTTTCCTGCCGCCCTGTCCACTATATGATCCCTCCTTCCTAATCAATGATTTTCTATTCTGTGTGTATTTCAGTTCTTGTTTTGTATGTATTTTCACTCTGTTTTTAAAATTGTTTGAATGATATGTGTTTTGGAGGGGGTTGATTTTAATGGTTTTAAAGTGTAATTTCATCACTTATCTCTTATATTCTTAGCCACCTCTGTGATCCTTGTAAAAGCAGGAAGGTGGGATATAACTTCTGTAAGAAAAATAAATAAAGAGGAAATGAGCAGAGGTTCAATGCCAACTTTCACCAGGAATCTGTTTTAGAATCTAATATCAGGCCTGAAATAGGAGAAGGGAAAATGAAGAAAAAAAGTTATTCTGAGCAGGTGCAAAATGTCCTGATTCCTGAGGGAAAATAGGCCTTTTGTGCATGTAGAAGAGTTGAAGAGTTTGGATTTATATCCCCCCTTTCTCTCCTGCAGGAGACTCAAAGGGGCTGACAATCTCCTTGCCCTTCCCCCCGTCACAACAAACACCCTGTGAGGTGGGTGGGGCTGAGAGAGCTCCGAGAAGCTGTGACTAGCCCAAGGTCACCCAGCTGGCGTGTGTGGGAGTGCACAGGCTAATCTGAATTCCCCAGATAAGCCTCCACAGCTCAGGCGGCAGAGCTGGGAATCAAACCCGGTTCCTCCAGATTAGATACATGAGCTCTTAACCTCCTACGCCACTGCTTCTCCTGTTTGTGGTGCAGCTGTGTGCTTCTTATTGGGGTTTCCTCACAGTTTTCTTTTCAAAAGTTTCCTGCTGCAAAGGTCATGAGATGAGATGATCCGCCATTTTGGCTGCCAGCTGCTACCTTGCTTGCTTCCGTGCCACCCTTTTTTGGCGCCATTTCGTTTTATTTCCCATCTTTGATCTAGCATTATTTCAGTGGCTTAAAGATAGATCTTCACTGCTAATATTTTTTCCTTGATTCTGCTTCCTGCCACCTTTTCAATTGGTTGTTTGCTGACTTCTTTTTGCCTTAAAAAAAGACTTCTGAATTGCTTCGCTGGAACAGACCTTTACTGCATCAATAGACCTTTAGACTTGTTTAAAGAAATTAAAAGAAGCCCTTTGAAACAAACTCAAACGGCAGCACTGGGGTGGAGCAAGATGGGGAGGAGTGGAAAAAACCTGAAGAGAGAGTAATGCATGCTGTCTCCTTCACTTTCCCTGCAAAGTCAGGGGGGAAAGTCACACTTGTTGGGATAAGCGCTCCTGGTAGTTGGAGATTATCCCTTATCGTAGTTAGCAGAGCGGCACAGGTGGCTAGAACACAGCAGAAGCCTTAGCTCGTGTGCGTGATGGATCCCAATGTGCGGCAAGCTTACACAAAAGAAAGTCAGAGTCAGTTGTAGTTTCTAGTCTAATAAAAAGAGTATTTATTAGTGAACTCCATTCTGGATAGAAAGGTAGATAGATAGAGTCACTATGCTATCCAAATCTAGCTGGATGGAGATGGATGCGAGGAGCATCCATCCTCTCTCTAGGCATGGTAGGAAGAAGAAGAGAGAAGGGGTCGGGGAAGAAGCCGGAAGGAAGTAAGTCCCTGAGAGTATCAGTCTAACATCAAAGGGATAGAACCAGCATGATAGAGTAAAGGTGTCAAATCCCTAGGTCCCTATCTAGCCACTAGCTCTCTAGTAAAACTCCCTCTGTAGGTTGAGGCAGGAAACAGCGTAATAGTGTAAAGTCCTTCACTTCCAACACCCCCTCTCGATGTTTCTTGACTCAGGTAGTCAGGCTTATCTTGCTTCTAAACTTCTCAGACGCAGGTTTCAGTAGGGGTTTAGTGAAAAGATCTGCAAGCATCTTGGTGGTGTGGCAGTAGATCAGTTGAATGAAGCCTTTCTTCTGCAGATGTCTCACTATGTGGTACTTCGGATCAATGTGCTTGGTTCATTTTTGGAAACTGCAGGGATTTGATCATCATCTGTGCGGTGAATTTGGGAGCGGGGAAAAAATGTACGCCGTGGAGATTCTGACCCAAAGGTCAGTCACAAAGCTTCACAATCTGCTCTGCGTATTCAGGATTCAGAGTCAGGCCTTCCAGTCAAAGTTTCTTTGTATATATTAAAAATGGGAACAGAAAATATCTCATCCTCAAAGATATGGAGATAATATGATCATAAAGATGTATGAAGTAAAATTAACAAACTTCAATATCACAGATAATTGTATACTTTTTAATATGTTTCCAGAGACCAATAATTCTGTATGAATTGTTATCTTCTCTTGTTTTATGTTGAAACTTAAATAGACTATTTTTTTAAAGTTTCTTTGTAAAGAAAGTGCCAGTCTCTTCCAGAATTCCTGTCCACCCCAAATGGGGCAGGGTGCCATATGTTGTGACTTCGCCTCCTGTCTGAGTTCAGTTTGAATCAAATGGGAAGTGGTGAGGTAGAAGTCAGGCCATTCTCTTTTAGTTTGCAAGATACACGACAGACTTGAAAAGTCAGGCATCGGTATGATTTACATGTCCTGCAACCTTTGAGAAGTGAGTAGAGAAGGTGTGGACTGAGCAAAGAAGAGACTGATTTCAAGGTAGGTCAGGAGGTGAAAAATGATCACAGGAAGTGTGAGAAACTCTGTATGATTCTTGCATGCGTTGTCTATTTTCCCGGGTGCCAATCCTAAGAATTACTCAGAGTCTCATTAAATTAAGGGTGGGGAGGAACTGGTGTTTCAAGAAGTCCTTCAGATGGGGTTGTTAACTACCAGGTGGGACCTGGAGTATTCCTGGAACTACAACTGATCTCCAGATTATAAAGATCCATCCCTTTGAAGAAAATGGCTGCTTTTCAACGTCTTCACTTCTACAACTTTGTGATTTACCTCCTCTCGAGAGAAGTAAAAGATAGAACTAAGGAAGCATGTCATGACATTCTGCTTGATCAAATTCAAAGTCTTCAAGATGGTGTCCTCACTTTAAGCCAGACGTTCTCATGATATTTATCTGAGTTTATAGACACATCACTGAGAAGAGCATTTATGAGCGCCGGATTTCACACAATGCCCTCAGCTTCTATTCAAGGCAGATATTGCGAAATCTCTCTTCATCTTTGTTTCTGCCCATGTGCCTCGAACCATGCGGAAGATATTTGCCCACTATTTTTTCTGTTGCCCATTTTATGACAGTATTCGGTTTAGACTGAGCCAAGTTATTTCACAGTCTGTGGAATCCGATGAGGATCGCAACTGATTTCTCACAGAAGATGTCAACCCGGTGATTACATCTAGTGTTGCTTCCTGTATGTGTTTATCATAAGGAAAAGGTTTGAGCTTGCCAACCGTCATAAACAGATCTTTCATTCCTATGTTTGTCCATGGAATTCACTGTTGTTGTTTTTGGGACTTTCCGCACTGACAGAGTTGAACTGGTTTCTACCTAGGTTCGCCTCAGTGAATCCCCACTGCCACCGAGCTCAACATTGTTTTGTCTCAGTCCCCCCCTCCTCAGAACTGCGACATCCTTGTCGCAGTTATGAACTACACTTTTCTGCCGGAACAAGGTCGATACCGCTTCGAAGTGGGGAAGCATCGAAACAACACCTCATTCATTCAATCAATCACAAGCCGCTTTTGTGGCATGCGCAGAACGGGAGAGTCGTGACAGGCAGAAAGTGCATGTAACTGTAAACTGTAAACTGTAAAAACTAAAAAAAAGAATGCTCCCGCAACACAAGCACCAATCATGATCGAGGAGCGAAACAGGCATCAAGATGATCCCGCCCACTTAGCTCGGTTCCAGGGGGCCAACTCAGTTGCTGTGGGGACAGCCTTGAATCGCCCTCCACTGAAGGGAACCGAGTCGACCTTAGCCCCCTTCTGTAGTGGGGAAAGCCTCTTTGTCTTTTGTATATTTTCATTTTACTGTTATCTCTTTTATTTATTTGGTTTTATGCTACATTGTTAGGGCTTGTGGCTATAACCATAAATATTTACATTACAAAATTACTGTTTTGGAGGGTGAACTTTGTGACATTTTACCCTGCTGTTCCCCAAATCTCCAGAAATGTCCAAAGTTGAAGTTGGCAACCTATCCTTCATGATGTCCTTTGGCAGTTTCCTACATAGAAGGCGGTATTTGATTAACTTCGGCATCCCCAACCTTTTTGAGCCTGTGGGCACCTTTGGGATGCTAAAACAGTGTGGTGGTGTATCCACAAAATGGCCGCCACAAGAGGAGAAGCCAGATACAAAATGGCTGCCACAGTTTACCTTCAGTCCCACACTGCAGATCCTTGTGCTGTGGTGGCAGCTACTGCCAAAACAATATTTTCTTTAAAATCTGGACTGTCAATCTAATCTCCAATCGTCTGTCACAGAGATGATAAACCTTTTCGGCTCAGTGTGTCAATAATTCAGAAAATGCCTAACTTGACTCTGCTGACGTGTCACCCCACCCCACCTGTGAACACAAGAGAAACGATTCTTTATATATTTATTTTTTAAAACAGTCCAAACATGTATCATGTATTATATAAAGAAACATCAGATAATTATAAAAATGACTCAAGCTCAGACAGGGAGAATAGTTGTTGGGTGTTGGTGAACGCTGGTGTGACGTCCAAAACGTCATGGCATGTGTCAAGGAGTTGTACTTTTAAAATGTATTTTGCCTTGCTGAAGCCATTTCTGAGTACTGACCTCTATGGCAACTTAAAGGTTAATTTGCCACTGTATTAGCTTCATGCTTACAGCTGGTGCTTGTAAAGGTAAATGCCCTTCACTGTTTGCAGGCTGATACAGCCTTGATTATTATAGGCCCCCTGCTTAAGTTTTGGGAATGGGAGAAATAATTGGATTCAGCTGTGGCTTAACTAATTTAGGATCCTGATTGGCAGTGGCGTAACACCAAGGGGACAGGGGGGTGACGCACCAGCCATGCACCAGTGCGGGGGTGTGGCAGGGGCGTTCCAGGGTATGGTGGGAACGTTCCAAGGAATGCCGGGGTGCAGGGCACACATGTGCCCTGGGCGCAGTTTCCCCTCACTCTGGCTCTGCTGATTGGGTTTCGTGGGATGCCTATGTTAGGAAATAACTGCTGTTTTAACTGTATTTATGAGAATTCTATTATGATGATTTTATATATGATGTTTTTATGTTGTACGCCGCCCTGAGCCCTTTGGGGATAGGGCGGTATATCAAATAAACAAACAAACAAACAATCAAACAAACAAACAAACAACAACAACAACAACAATAACTGCTTTGGGGATAGGGCGGTATATCAAATAAAACAACAACAACAACAACAACAACAACAACAATAATAATAATAATAATAATAATAATAATAATAATAATAATAATAGCCTAACGTGAGAACCATTTTCCTATAACTCTACCTATGTTACCATCGAGGATTCATTCTTATTCTAATTTTGATCCTGTCTTGTATCTTTCGGCTTTTGCCTATACTGACTTGACTTTATTAAGGTTGCTCACGGACTCTTCAGAACTAAGGCTACGCTGAAATACCATGCAGATTACAAGAACCAGATAACTATCAGTATAGTTGCTGATTTTGACTTCTTTCGTTAATCTGCCGTGCCATAGGCTGATGTATTATGTCTGCCTTCGTTTGTTTTTTCTTTTGTTTGTTTTAATAAACTTTTAATATATTCTTTTGAATATTGTTTTGTGTGGTGGTTCAGAAAAAAGAACTCATGGGCAGGAGACAGGTGGGAGTCTGGATCCTTGACAGTGAGTCACCTTTGACACACGTGTCATACATTCACCATCACTGGTCTATCGGATGCCTTGCTGGACAGAAGCCCCACCCATTCTCTAAAATTATTGGGGGGCACCAGGGAAGATGTTAGCAAGTGTCATGGCGCTCATGGACACTATGTTGGGGATCCCTGGATCAACGCATTCTGTATCACTCATGAGAAGTGGTTCTCAATATAGTGGGTGGTTATTTATTATTATCAATTACTTCATATATACCTGCCTTTCTTCCTAATAGGGATCCAAGGCAACTTACATCATTGTCTTGTCCACCTTTTTACCCCCACAACAACCCTGTGAAGTTACTAGTATGTGACTGGTGCAAGGTCACCCCGTGAGCATTTATGGCTGAGTGGGAATTTGAACCTAGGTCTCCCAGATCCTAGGCCAATTGGCCACGCTGGCAGGGGCTGATGGGAATTGCAGTCCATTTTGGAGCCTTAACAGTTTGATGCTTCGGTTTAGTTTTTTAGCATTAATTAATATGTTTATCTTTTGGGGGAGGCCAGCCGCTGATGCCCCCCTTTTTAACAGCTGGGGCCCTGCTGTCCCCCCCAGAGGAGTTTTAGCTGTTAGACGCCATCTGTTATTTTTGAAATGTTATATTATGATTTGAACGCTGTATTTTAATGTGGACCAGTACTAAATGTATGGTGTTTGTTTACTAAATTTTGGATCCTGCCCATTGTTCTGTTATGGCTGGTGGGAATTGTGAACCTGAGTTCTCTCAGGGGAGAGCCAGCGGTATATAAGTTTAATAATAAATAAATAAATAAAAATAAAATAGGTTCACCACCACGGGCCTAGGCTAACACTCTAACATACTAGCCACTACATCATGCTGGGTTACACTTTGACCCATTATGCCAAACAGAGCATGTTCCAGAAATTCCACACATTCACAGAATATTTCTTGATTTCTCTATTGCTGTGAAAAATTGAGAGCTAAAAGCTAAAAAAACCCCCTATATTATCTAATTCTGCTGTGTGCCCTTACCTTGTGGATGCTTAAATCTGCAGATAAGGGGACACACTCACCCATAACAAGTTTTTCTACAGACTTAAGGGACCCCCTAGATTTACAGAAAATCTGAAACTTTATAATGGGCATTTAAATTCCCCCCAAATTCAATAAAGCATTTTTGTGTGTGTACCTACTATTGGCAGCTACCAGCATCCCCGCTGGCCCAGCTCTCTGCTGGCAAAGCTGCTGAGGGCTGCTTAGAGAATGTTGGGGGCGGGGGGGGGCAAGCTGCCCTTGGCAGCTTCAGCAATGGGGGGGGGATCTCCCCCACAAGTTCCACAGGAATTTGTGTTAACTATTTGACCATCTGATCTTGAGTCCACAAGGTATGGCAGATAGGGAACTTATTAAAAATGACTGACTTAATTCATCGGAGATGCAGAGATGCTAAAAATATCTTTAGGCAAGTTGGAAACCCTTTTGAATTTTTTTGGCATAAGGAGCTGCATATATTTATCCATCTATAATGTAACTGTGCAATCTTTTTGTAATTCTGCAATTTCGTATGCTACTTTTTTGTTACACTATACCCTAATTGCAGTGGTTGATTGTCTTATATGCATATATCCATATTTTTTCTTCCATTTTTAAGAATTAGAAGTAAGTGATGATACAATTACCATGTATTACTTTTGATGTACCAAGTCTAATTGTTAATACATTGTTTTAAAAAGCATTGCAGTACGTGAGTGTTTCCACGTACAAGTTTTGCTTTTACAACTACTCCTGGAATAAAGGTAGAAAAATTATGACTCTTAACATGAGAGGACAATGTGAATTGTGTTTAACATGTATGTATTCCAATTAATATAACTTGTCAGTGTTCTGGCAAATAACTCTTAACAATGTCAGGTATATTTCAGCTTTATGATATTGCTCCAATTACATCATTCGTTGTAGAGCATCTTCCGTGGAATTTGGTATGTAGGCCATTGCTGGAGGCTATGATGCCAAGCTATGGACCAGTAATTTACTCTGTTATGGATGCTCTGATTTAAAATATTTCGGGTGTTAATGTGATGCCTACATTTTGACTCTGTGAATCACACAGGGTTTCCTTCCTGCAGTTAAACGTTCACCGGAACACTGATTAAATAACAAATGACTCTATTAATGCAGATGTCCAATAAACAGAGTAAGATGCATAACTCTTTTTTTTCTTGTTTGTTTTTACCATGTAAAATCTTTCCCCCAGATACTGGGATCAAATTAATAAGAACATAAGAACAAGCCAGCTGGATCAGACCAGAGTCCATCTAGTCCAGCACTCTGCTACTCGCAGTGGCCCACCAGGTGCCATTGGGAGCTCACATGCAGGAGGTGAAAGCAATGGCCTTCTGCTGCTGCTGCTCCCAAGCACCTGGTCCGCTAAGGCATTTGCAATCTCAGATCAAAGAGGATCAAGATTGGTAGCCATAGATCAACTTCAAAAATCTGTCCAAGCCCTTTTTAAAGCTATCCAGGTTAGTGGCCATCACCACCTCCTGTGGCAGCATATTCCAAACACCAATCACACGTTGCGTGAAGAAGTATTTCCTTTTATTAGTCCTAATTCTTCCCCCCAGCATTTTCAATGAATGCCCCCTGGTTCTAGTACTGTGAGAAAGAGAGAAAATCTCTCTCTGTCAACATTTTCTACCCCATGCATAATTTTGTAGACTTCGATCATATCCCTCCTCAGACGTCTCCTCTTCAAACTAAAGAGTCCCAAACGCTGCCGCCTCTCCTGATAAGGAAGGGGCTCCAGTCCCTCAATAATAAGTGCTCACTTTGTACTGCAAAGTAGAACATTTTCGGTATTAATAATTTTATCAGCAGTTGTGATCATGTTATGACATATATCAGTCCTGTCAAGTGTGATATAGGACGACTGTTCTATGTTCTTGGGAGGTTTCCAAAGCCAGGTACCTAGTCAACGATAACAAAGTAGTTAGATTGATGAATGATTTATTCTGTCTTTCAATGAATAATATTCTATGAATGTTGTAGCAGGCTATGGTCATGGACAATTGAGGTTCTGCATCGATGTTCTTCTTACCCCTGAGCCACTGGAGGTATCTAAGCCCAGGAAAGCCCCAGGTATGCATGGAAGCTCAGATATTGTGAGCCCTAGTCATTTGGCAATGCCAGGGTTGCTGGCACAACACTGGTCAGTTAAACCATGACTCTCTGGCTTCTTTTGGTCTTGGCACTCTACATTCTGCCAGCAGCAGTGGCGTAGGAGGTTAAGAGCTCGTGTATCTAATCTGGAGGAACCGGGTTTGATTCCCAGCTCTGCCACCTGAGCTGTGGAGGCTTATCTGGGGAATTCAGATTAGCCTGTGCACTCCCACACATGCCAGCTGGGTGACCTTGGGCTAGTCACAGCTTCTTGGAGCTCTCTCAGCCCCACCTACCTCACAGGGTGTTTGTTGTGAGGGGGGAAGGGCGAGGAGATTGTAAGCCCCTTTGAGTCTCCTGCAGGAGAGAAAAGGGGGATCTTTTCCTCCTCCTCCTCCTCCTCCTCCTCCTCCTCCTCCTCCTCCTCCTTCTTCTTCTTCTTCTTCTTCTTCTTCTTCTTCTTCTTCTTCTTCTTCGTCTTCTTCTTCGTCTTCTTCTTCGTCTTCTTCTTCTTCTTCTGCCACAGCAGCTTTGAGAGGAAATGTACAGTTGTACAGGCAGTATAGTATCTTTTCACAGCTGGACATACAGTTTGCAAGGGGTTAGATGTCTAATAAAACTATCTTCATCTGCCTCATAAAGATCGAAAGGGGGGGGCAGGCACACTTCCCGGGGGAGGTTGTTCTATAGTCATAGGGCTGCCATTGAAAAGGTCCTTTCTTATTTACCCACTAAACGAACTTCTTTGATTGATGGGCCCTCTCCCTTAATTTCTTATTTCCACTGGTCTCCTAGTGCAGCTTGTTTTAGGCTGCAATCCTAAGAATACTTCTACTCAGGAGTAAATCCCATTGAAATCAGTACAAGAAAACTGTGTGGAAAAAGCAAGTAGGCCTAATTTACATAGAATTTTTACTGTTCATGGATGGTGAGGGTTGTTGCTCAGATTGTTCACTCCAGAACTACCCCCGCCCCTCTGGTGTCACTTCAACTTTCAGTCAGTGTCATATTTTCCTCAGAAAAGATGTAAACTGCTACTCTGTGTACTGTTTTGCTTTTGTGTTTTTATAATGTTATGAAGTAAGATTGTTATGAAATGCTGTTTAATCCCTCTCTAACAAAAGGGTTACGGGCCCAACCATGTTAGGAGTGAATTTTTCCCCCTGAAAATAATAACAATGACCAAACATAAATAAGCTTTGAAAGTTTTGCCGCCTGCTGTTCCTATTCTCACCTCAAGTAACTATCCTTTGTGGAGGGTCAGAATGGAAAATTAGCTTATGAAAAAAGATTTCTAGAGACAATTGAAGAATCTCCACCAACTGAAGAAGCACAGAAAGCTCAGTGGGAGAAAAAGGACAGAAAGGAAAAAGCAGAGATGGCTACATTTGTGACTGACCATGATTTACATCACATAAGGAATTTTAAAACTGCCAAGGAACTGTGGCTGAGTTTGAGAGAGTTATATGAAAGAAACACTCTTAATGAAAGATTGTATTTATCTATAAAGTTGATTGAAATTAAATGAAGGAAGGAGGAGATCTAGAAAAACATTTAAGTGTAGCAACAGAACTGATGGATGATTTAAATACTATAGACAAGAAATTTAATAATGAGGACAAAGTTATTTTAATTTTTTCAAGTCTGCCTGAAAGTAACAATTCTTTGATACATGCTTTAGAGACTAAAGATGATCTATCTGTGAAGTTTGTAGCGTCATGCCTTAAAGAAGAGGCAGCTTAAAGAGCAGAAAAGGCAGCAGAGGGTGAAACACAAACACATTCTATTTAAAAGACTGATAAGTATAATGTTAAAATGAATTCTCCTTTACAAAGTATAAACGAAAGAGGCAAAACTATAAATTGTTATAATTGTGGCAAATTTAGTCATTCTACTAAAGACTTGAAAACAAAGACTGTTTAATGCAAAGTGGCACTGACAAAGAGAGGCCAGAGGGTGGCAGAAGAAAACATGCTAGAAGTGTTTTAATTGTACATCAAAACAACATAGCAATCTTAGAAATATTAATAATAGTAACAAAGTTAACTCTTTTACCTTTTCCAGATGGTTAATTGATTTAGGGGTTTCAATGCACATGGCCTGTAATTCTGAATTTTTCAGAGAGTTAAATAAAAGTTTGACAGAGGCAGTTACAATTGCAAGTGGAAACAGAATCTTTGTTCAAGGAAAAAGTTCAGAACTGCTTAAATGTGTTGCAGGCATAGGAACTGTTTATAATGATGTGCAAAATGTAGTTTTCTCACCATAACTAACAAATAATTTGCTCAGTGTGTCAGCTTTGACCAAGCATGGTTTTAATGTAAACTTTAATCAAATCAGATGTGCAATTACCAGAGATGGAGTTCTTTATGCACAAGATTTTGAAAATAACAGAGTTTTGTTCTAGACACATCAGAATAAAGAATGAATACAGTCAAGAGTAACTCAGGTTCAACTGTCCACTTGTGGCATATGAGGCCTGGGCATAGAGACTTCAAGATTATAACAAACCTACAGAAGAAAGGTCTGATTAGAGGGATGGAAATTAAACCTTGAAAAGTTGATCTAAACAATAAAACATGTGAAGGTTGTTGCTTGGGAAAGGGAACAGGGCCTTCTATTCCCAAACAAGCTTAGAGAAGTTCAGCAAAGTCTCTGCAACTTTTTCATTCAGATACGTGGTATGGCCGATGTCTTGTGGATATAATAAGTATATGTTAACATTTATTGAAGACTTTTCTAGGTATTGCATAACTTATCTTTTAAAGGACAATGTGGAAACTGCAGAGAAATTGAAGTTTTGTTGCAAGTATTGAAAATCAATTTGGGAGGAAACCACAAGCAATACTTACTGGAAATGGTGGTGAGTACACATCATTCCACATGAAACATTACATGGTGCAGAATGAAATCAAATACTTGCACACGATTCCATACAGCCCTGAACAAAATGGAGTAGCTAAAAAGAAATGGAGTTGGCTAGATATATGTTGTCAGAGTTTAAATTACCAGACAAATACAGAGGGGAGACAGTAATGACAGCAACATATTTGCAGAACAGACTGCCAACAAAAGCTACAAGCAAAACAGCATTTGAACTTTGGTTTCAAAGAATACCAAATGTTAGTCACATTAGGACATTTGGATCAAAGGCTTTTGCATATGTGCCAGCACAGAAACATCCCAAACTTAGCAATAAAATTGAGTCAGGCATAATGATTGGATATGAAAAGGAATGCCCGAACAAAATGCCAGAAAGGGGAGGGGCCAATGATAGGAGAAATGATAGTGAGAAGTGTTGTGCATTTGAAAGGAGATGAATCTTTGGTATGTCCCTAACAAGAAAGGTCATAAAGAGAAACAGACAAAGAAAAAAGATATGATACATGGTTAACTGAAGACGATCAAATAAAATTACTTCAGAAATTGAAAAAATAAAGATTATTAGTCCAAATACAGAGTGTATGCCAGCAAAAGGGGAAACACAGTGTATAACAGACTTCTCTCTTTGATACACTTCTGAAGATGCCAGCCAGAGATGCAGGTGATACGTTAGGAGCAAGCTCTACCAGACCACGGCCACACAGCCCAGAAAACAACCAAAATTTGGACTCTTGACTTAATTGCCAAAGGGTAAAAAGGGTTTAGGTTGCAAATGGGTGTTTAAGCAAAAATTAGATGGAAGTGGAAATATACAACCATATAAAGGAAGCATCCAAGAAGCTTCACGTAGAACAGCTTGACGTAAAATCTGCATTCCTAAATGGAGAAATCAAGGCGGAATTGTACGTGGTTCAGAAAGGTTTGAAATAGAGGCAGAGCATATTTCAGCTTTGGAGGCATGCAGAGAAGCACTGTGGCTTGCTCAGATTTTGGAAAACATAGGAATGCCAGAAACAAAGCCTATTCAACTCCCGGAAGTCAGTCAGAGTTGTTTAAAATTGGTGGAGTCTGAAAAAATAAATACATGCATAAAGCATGTAGACATCAGATGCCATGCTATTAGAGACTTGAACCAGAAGGGGTTTATCAAGATTCAGCATGGCGATGACAGCTCTTTCAAAGCCTCTTCCAAGAGACAGTTTTTGAAAGACTAAGGCCCTTTCTCATATACGAGACCGCCATATCACGGCCGCCCTGGGGCGGCAAAGTGCCCGATCCCCAGGGAGCACGTTAACCTGAGAGCGCCAGCTGCTTTGCAACCACGCCCTTGCCCGGTGGTCACCTTGAAGCCGCCATTTTCCGACCTCACTTCCCCAGCGAGGTTTTCGGAAAATGGCGGCTTCGAGTCGCTGCCGTGCAAACGGCAGCGGCTCGAAGGTGCCCTCCCCCCCTTTTGCCCTCCACCCACCGTGTCTGCGCCCGTCCAGCGCATCGCTGAGGCCTGGGGACATGCCCCCTGCCCTGCGACGCCAGAGCACTCGCGCAGGGCAGGGGGGGCGTGTCCCCAGTCCTTGGCAACGTGCCGGACAGCCACAGACACGGCAAGTCGGCTAGGCGATGGCACTCCGCGGCGCCGTCTTCCCGGTTGTTTCTGGGACCGTTCGTGCGAATGGTCCCAGGGGGGTTGGGTCGCCGTCGTATATGCCGACCCAACCCCAATCGTGGCGGTGCAGAAACGGCCTAAGAATGAAGCTAAAGTTTGTTAATGCCAATTAGTCTAATTGAGAAGGGGATTGTTGGGAAAGCAACGAGGCCTGATTTGCATAGAATTTTTACTGTTTATGGAGGGATGGAGTTGCTTGCTCTGAATGTTCACTCCAGAACTCTTTATGGAGGGAGGATTAAGGAGTGGGAATGGTTAGGGAGGGGGTGAGGGGAAGGAGTTTATAATCTGGTTGTGGCCCTGGGGGGAAAGGAGGGAGGGGACCCATTGTCTGGTTGTGGCCCACCCACCTCAGAGGGAGGGGGAGGGAAGGGGTAGGAGGGGGAAGGGGGCCCGTCATCTGTTCATTGCCGACCCACTCTGGGGGGGAGCTATGGAAGGGGAGTGAGTGAGAGGGGAAAGGAGAAACCATTATCTGGTCATGGCCCGCCCACCCTGGGGGTAAGAGTAGGGAGAGGAAAGAGAGAGGAGGGCCCATTACCTGCTCATGTCCCACCCACCCTCTGCTGCCACCTCAACAGTCACCGACTGTGTATAAGTACAACAATAATTATATTAGTGTCACAAATATTCCTTCTTGTAAATACCATAGACTATGTAATATTTCGTATAGTGCTTTTAGTACTCTTATTATAGATTATAGATTATGTAACATTTTGATACACACACACACACACACACACACACACACACACACACACACACACACACACAATGGTAACGGTACCTTGAAACTGATGTACCCTGATCTTGTACTACTGGTCACTGACTGTAAATAAAATGACTTTTTAAAAAACTGTCAGTAAGTCTCATATTCTCTTCAAAGAAAGATGTAAACTGCCTCTTTGTGTACTGTTGTGTTTCTATAATGTTAAGAAGTAAAGCTGTTATTCTTCTTGGAAAGAAACGCTGTTTAATCCCTCTCTGACAAAAACAAGTCTGAGATCAGTGAGCAAATATGGCAAACGGCCCTCCGTGAGCACATTCTCAGGCTATGTCAGAAAACACTCCAAATTAATTTGTCTTGGAAAAGCAGGACTTCAGAGCTTATTGGCTTCAGGGGATTTAGAAGGGTGTAACTCTGCAACTCTGAAAAACTGCAAGATTGGTAAGATGAGATGCGTCCATGTGTGTTTAATACAGTCTGCGACACCGTGACACGGAAAGAAGTTAGAGCAGCCCAACTTCTTTCAATTTTTTCTGGGTTACACGTCATACTTTCAGTGTGGAGCGACATTTGCTCTATTCTGTGGAAATGTGTATAAGACTTGTTTTGAGGGAGATGAAATTCTCGGCATAAGCATAAGCATAAGCATTTTATTGTCACTGTGCATGCACAACGAAATTTACAGCAGCATTCCTCGATGCACACAATTTCAGACTCATACCCCATCCTCACTTTCCCCTTCCTCCACCCATCCCTACACAGCCCCAAACACATCAACACAAAGCCGCAGAGTTTAGCATAGCCACAGCTCTAGAGTAGAAGCTGTCTCTAAGCCTCTTTGTCCTAGTTTTGATAGACCTGTATCGTCTGCTGGATGGTAACAGTTCAAAAAGAGAGTGTGCTGGATGAGACGGGTCTCTCAGAATATTTTGGGCTTTGTTTTAGGCTTTGGGAATTATAGAGTTCTTCCAAGGAAGGGAAAGGGCAGCCGATAATCCTCTGTGCAGTAGTGATCACCCTTTGGAGCGCCTTCCTATCTGCCACTGTGCAACTGGAGAGCCATACACAGATGCAGTAGGTTAAGACACTCTCTATAGCACAGTGGTAAAAGGACACCAGGAGTTTTCCATTCAGTTGTTTCCTTAAAAGTCTCAGATCGTACAGTCTTTGCTGGGCCTTCTTAACCACCGCGGCAGTCTGTGCGCCCCAGGTCAAGTCCTCTTTAATCATGACGCCCAGAAATTTAAATGGATGCCAACGCTGCATTGGACAAATTTCTGGAGTCTAGAGATGGTGGAGTTTGAGGAGAAGAAAGCCGTCAATAGGGTACAATGCCATAGAGCGCATCCTCCAAAGCTATTGTTTTCTCCCATTCAATTGTTCCCTGCAGTCTGAAGATCAGTTGGAATTCTGGGAGATCTCCTGTTTCTACCTGGAGGTTGGCAGCCCTGTTCAGTTCTCTTCCTAGGTTGTCACCAATTGGGTTGATTGGAGCTGGGGGTGGGGGGTGGGAGAGGGAGCAAAATCGGCCACATGTCAGGCCAGGGTTCCCAAGGGCTCCAGGGTCCAATTCAACTTAGGAACATTATTTATTTTTGCATTTATTCCCCACCCTATGCCACAGTTTCGGGGCAAGGTTCCAATAAAAACCGTACAAAATCTCCTCCAAAAATGGTAAAATCATAATAAAACCCCATCCTCCAAACCCTAAAACAATCTAAACTCTCAAACTCCCCCCCCCCATACCCATTAGGTCACGGCTGTCTGTCAAATAGGGTCAGGTAATACTGACCTGGTTCGTGGCAGGCCTAACTCCTAATTTGGCCCTGACTTGAGCAATGATTAAACAAAGCTATTTTTTGACTTCTTGGCTGAGAAAAACAAATGGGAGAATAACCCAGTCATTCCTGTGGGACATCAGTCTTTGCCTTCTATAAGGATGATATATTTATGATCTGCATGTAAAACAGTTCCCCAAAATCCAGTATTTGAGCATTTCAATTATCTTCATCACTGGAAATTATGTAACCTCATATGGCGATTGGAGCTGCAAATATTCCAGAGTAGTTGCTCAGGGAGTCTCCTACATTTTTGTTATGTTCCAAGGCCTTTAATTGGTATCATTGGCCAACACCAGCATTGCTGTGCGCTCTGGGAATCTTGTCCACGTAGGACTTTCCCTACCATTCTTTTCCAGACATTATTTTCTGAGGAGTATACCTTGTCAACTGACAGCACGTTCCCTTTCTAACAGCTCATGTCAAAAGGAATAGGCGAAGTATACACAACTGATCTTTACCAAAGGGATATAGTAACCATTTTGGGACTGAATGGTGCCTGTCACTGATCCACGCACTGTATAATTTTTCAAGTTCTTCCTGGCTGCCTTCAACTTTTCCTAGCGATTTAGCCGCAGTCAAAGTAGTACCAGGGCCGGTATCAGCTAATGGGGACGACATAGAAACAAGGGAAACCTCAAAAACTTATCATTGGCTGTGTCTACGGATCTTTCCAAAGGGCAGCCAACACACGCGCATCAAAGGGCCATTTGCAAGATGTTAGAGCGCCAGAGCTGGGATGCAGCAGCTGAGAGTGGCTTATTGTCATGGTGGAACTGTAAGGTATAGCTGCCGTCAGCCTCTGTCGTAGAGTGTTCGGGACCCTAGCTACTGGAGAGTAGCGTGGGGCTTAAGGTAAGTGGGGAAAGGCCCTCTGCCTGGGAAAGCCCTGTAAATGGGCCTGTCCCGTTGCTGGGCTGTTGTTATCCTTTGTATGTATCAGCGAAGGGCGTGCATCGAATGGCTACGAAGTCATGGAAGCAACATTTAATTTAATTCATTTATTGAGAGCATTAATGTACGCCACCATTCTCCCAACCCAATCAGGATCCAGGGCAGGTTAAAAACAACAGATATACTACACAAATCATCCTCTACAAATTTAATTAAAACACATAATTAAAAACAGATCATTAGAACAGATAATTCCAACAGTTAAATTAGTGCCTGTTCAAGCTTTTTAATTTGTTCTGTCATATATTTTATTTATGTATTTATTTATTTGATTTCTAAACCGCCCTCCCCCTAGGGCATAGGTGTCAAACTTGCAGCCCTCCAGATGTTATGCACTACAGTTCCCATCATCCCCTGCCAGCATGATTCTGGCAGGGGGTGATGGGAACTGTAGTCCATAAAATCTGGAGGGCCGCGAGTTTGACACCTGTGCCCTAGGGGCTCAGGGCAGTGAACAACAATGTAAAAACATACCATAAAAACTGATTCGCAATAATAAGAATAAAAACCAGAACCATATCTCGTCAGATGGCATCATTCTCCCCCCTCCCTACCTTTATGCCCATGGGAGGCCGGATGAAATGGCAGCGATGTTTTTAACCATTAGAGCTGAAGCCAAAATGCCTGAAGTGGAACAGGGTCCCTCTTACAGGCCTCTCTGGCGGAAACTCTGCAGGTCCCGGGCAGGGACTCCTGATCTCCCTTGGAAGCCTGTTCCACCAGGTAGGGGCCAGCGCTGTAAAAGCCCTGGCCCTTGTAGAGGCCTACCGATAGCTTATAGGGCCAGGGTATCACTCAGAAGGTCCTCCAACTGCATGAGTCCGGAGGGGCCTAAGCGGGGCGATATGCTGGGAGAGGTGGTCGTCAGAGGTATGGTACAGAGTCCAAAGGCTGTGAATGGCTTTGGAAGGTCAAGACCAACACTTGCTAAACATGACTCCAGAACTTCGATCCGGGTGCCAGCCAGTGCAGCTTCGGTAAGTAGGGACCGAGTAAATCCAGAATCCTGCTTTCGATGCTCCCGTAAGAAGCCTGGCTGCTGAGCTCTGTACGAGTTTCAATTTCCGGATCAAGGCTGAAGGCAAGCCCGTGTAGAGCGAGTTACAGTAGTCTAACCTAGAGGTGACCTTGCCAGAAGATCAAGAGCCAGCGTGGGATAGTGGTTAAGAGAAAGTGGACTTCCCCATTCCTCCCCATGAGCGGTTGACACTTCTCTGGGCTTAGAAGAGTTTCATTCTGTTTTGGCTTGCGCTGTCTTCCATCCCTTCCTTCTCCCTTCTTCTTCCTCCTTTCGTTTCACTTCTTTTTGCTGAATCTGCCCTTTACTTTAACCCCTATCCCTCAGTGGCACGTCGAAGATCCACAGCTGCAGCCTTGAGAAACCCCGCAAGATAGTTTGTGACATTTTTCACAACACAGGAAATGTCTGACACAGGACCAAAATTTCCAATATTCATTAGAATGTCTGTGAAATTGAGCAGAATACAATACTAGATTACTGTACACCCGTCATCTAATCCTATCCAGAATGAAGACAGTCTTAAATCTGTGAAAATCTGGTTAGTCTGCAAAGGGCTGGCCTGGTAGTCTTTGAGCAGAAGTGCCAAGACAGCCCAGTTCACTGATTGTAGAGTTTTTACCGAAGCACCCCCATTTGCTGGGTCATTCGTTCAACGTACCTTGTGGAGAATAATATTTGCCAACAATGTTGCTTCTGAGAAGAAGTCTGAATTGCTGGAAGTTATGCAAGATGAACTTCCTGTTTTGCCCAGCCTCACCTAGGCCGAGGTGTCTCGTAATAACCCTAGCACAATTTTCGTAGGCCAGAACACCATATGATGGGCTGGATCTATGTGCGAGAGCCCCAAGGCTTCCAATCTATATGTGACTTCAGCCATGCAAATGAGACAGAGAGGAAATCCCAATGTTGCTGAAATGAGAGAAATCTCCTGAGAAAGAGAACCTGCTGCTTGGCTGCTTGTAAGTGTCAGGCCCCTTCCGCACACGCAAAATAATGCGTTTTCAAACCACTTTCACAACTGTTTGCAAGTGGATTTTGCCATTCCGCACAGCTTCAAAGAGCACTGAAAGCAGTTTGAAAGTGCATTATTCTGCATGTGCGGAATGAGCCTCTGAGGGATGTAGCTAAAAAAACAAAGACTTGGATGACCAAAGACAATAAGGATCATATAACAACATATCACATATATAACATATATAACACATATAACAACATATATAACAACATATCACATATAACACATATAACAACAACATGGACATCTCTCAAAACACGGAGTATTTGATATTGCCGTTGTGTGATTGCCATAATTATCGATTTATAGGATTTGAAAAAAATCGAATGTTTATAGTACTTGTTTTATTTGTCTTGAAATGTTATGTGCCACCTTGAGTCCGTAAGGCATAGAAATAATAACAACAATAATAGAAACAATAAAAACAACACAGTGACCATGGCACAAAACAGCTGAGGTCATCTCAGTGGTAATCGACACCCGGGGCGCCATTCCGAAAACACTAGGGCAGCGCTTGGAACATTTTAAAATCGACAAAATCAACATCTGTCAGTTTCAGAAGGCAGCCCTGCTAGGATTCGCACAAGTTCCTAGGCCTCTGGGCTAGGCTCGAATTGAAAAAAAGGCCAACAACCAGCTAAAGATCTGGCAGCTGTGATATTAAACAAGCTAAAAACAACTTATATCTCAGAATTTATTTAGAGTTCTGTCTAAATAATCGATTTTATAATTTTGGAAGAAAACATTTAGAAAATAACAATAATAGTAACTGGACACTGGAGGATTTTTGAAAATGTTTTTTTTTTCTTTTTTTTTAGAATTAAGGTGTTTTCAGAAAATAATCATAACATTCTCTCCTGTTGATTAATTCATGCCCTAATAGAACATTATTTGTATAACTGTACTGGCTCTCTCTTTATATTTAGAATTGTAATCAAGTCTCGTCCTTTGTTTTTATTCTTTTGTATGTCTAACTTCTTTTATACTTTTATTATGTTTTTATGAAACAACATTTTAAAAATTAAAAGGTTTTATTTAGATTTGACAACTTTATTCAGAATTTAGGATCCTGGAAGTTGAGAGGTTAATTTCACATATTATATAAATTGTAACAATGAATGTCAATGTTATGAAAATATTTTTAAAGCTATCATTTATGCCCTCTTATCATGGGGGGGGGGGGATTGTTGTGGTAAAGCATAAGCATCATCCTTTTGACTGATATTATAACATCCTAAAAATCACTATGCTGGCGTCCACGTGGTGAGGTTTTTCATTTCCCTGTCATGGTATCCATGAATGCAGAGACAGTCTGAGTGACAATAATGCATTTCCCTTGTCAGCCATCATTCCCCCTGTCACATTACTGGAGGACTTTCTTGGGGCTTTAGTGAGGTGAAATAGTTAAGAACTTGAGGGCGATTCCGCACACGAGTAAAATAGGTTCGACCCAGTTCCCTGAGAAGGGTACTAACCTAGGTCGAAGCCATCGTTGTTCCCCACTGCAACCAGCTTGATCCCAGCTCGGAGGGCGGAATCATCCTGTGCTTCTTCACCACTCCATTCCGATTGGCTACTTTTCTACGGCCATGTTTCGTTTATCCCCACACAAGTTATTTAAAAAACTGCCACAGGAATGGTGGGACGAAGGTGGCGTTTTTTGATTGGCCAGCTGTACGCATGCCCGAAACACTCAGCGGTGATTGGCTGAATGGGGGACTCCTGGCACCAGAGATTCCGCACTTTACTGGGATCGAGCTGAGTTCAAGCGTGGTTCCCTGAAAAAGTAGTAGTTCCCAATTGGAGTCGGAAATTTGACCGTTACACGGGGCGAAGCTGGTACAAAACCACATTGATCCCAGTGGTTGTGCGGAGCACTTAGGTCGAACGCAGCTCGTACTGCTCAGGAGAGCTGGTTCGATTCCTCACTCCTCCACATGAAGCCTGCGGAGTGACTGTCAGCAAGTCTCAGTTTTCTCAGACCTCCCTCAGACCTACCTACCTCACAAGGTACCTGCTGTGGGGAGAGGAAGGGAATGTGATTGCAATCCACTTTGAGACTTATTAAGATAGAGAAAGGCAGGGTGTAAATACCTGTGCTGCTTCTTCTTTAGAAAAAAAAGGTAATTGCTATTGTACAATGCCCTAACCTCACAGGCAGCGCCATTTATGATCATATTCAGCCTGTGCTACGCCAGCTGCATTGGCTCCCAGTAGAGTTCCGAATCATTTTCAAGGTGTTGGTGTTGACCTTCCAAGGCTATTTTATCACGCTGCCTTTGGGACCTTCGCATTCTTGAGAGACCCTCATCACCACCTTATGTCCCTGCACGGCCTCTCTGTTCGGGTGGGAGGCCAATTCTATTAGTGGTCCCTG
Organism: Sphaerodactylus townsendi; assembly: GCF_021028975.2. NCBI lineage: Eukaryota > Metazoa > Chordata > Lepidosauria > Squamata > Sphaerodactylidae > Sphaerodactylus > Sphaerodactylus townsendi. The sequence continues at coordinate 9,725,308 of NC_059426.1, read as the reverse complement.
GCTCCCTCAATACCGATGCGGACTGGTCTCCACACAGGGCCATTATTGTGGGTTGCTTTTACGGCCTCTGGCCCCGGCCTGGTAAACACTCTCCCCTCCGGTTGTCAGGACCCTGCGGAGACCTCAATGAGTTCTGCAGGGCCTGTAAGGCGCCGAGGAAGAGTTGTTCCGCCCGGGCCTTTGGAGGGACTCCACAGTCAGCTGAAATGCGCCTTTAGTTGGGTCTTTACATCTGGGCCTGTCATCTTGGGATCTGTCCTCCTCCTCCGGGAGAATTTTTTTTTTAAAAAAAAATGGGGTTAGTCGGACGCCCCTATTATTGTTATTATCGTTGCTATCGCTGTTTTTAATTGTTTTATCTACATTAATATTGTATTTGTACTGTGCACCGCCCAGAGCCCTTCGGGGATGGGGCGGTATAAAAGTCCAAACAATCAATCAATCAATCAATCAATCAATCAATCAATCAATCAATCAATCAATAAATAAATAAATAAATAAATAAATAAATAGCCCAGGCTATCCTGATCTGGTCAGATCTAGGAAGATAAGCAAGATTGGCCCTGGTTAGTATTTGGATGGGAGACCACCAAGGAAATCCAGATTTGTCCTTCAGAAGCTGGCAATGGCAAACCACCTCTTGCTTTGCCATCCCTTTGCTTGAAAAGTTGACTGTGACTTGAAAGCATGTTCCACCGGCACCACTGTACAATAATGTTATAAAAATCTCTTGCCACAGCCTGCTAGCTCCTCTGCGTTACCAGCTTTTATGCTTAATATTAAAAAGAAGCAGCTGGGAATTCCCAGGAATTAACCTGTGGCAACAGATTGTTGTAATGTTCTTGTGCTATTGTACAATAGCAATTACCAAGTATTCAACAACAACAAAAAGCCCAAAGGGTTGCGAATTCCAATTTAGGAATTTCCTGGAAATTTGGGAGTGGAGCTTATGGAGGGATTTGATTCCACACAGTCCGCCTGTTTCTTCCAAAGGAACTGAACTCTTTAGCCTGGATCTCAGCAGGACATATATAGCATTTCTCCCATTTCATCCTAGGCTAGAACTAGCAGCCAATTGATCGATCTGTGCTCACTGTGTAGTGCAGCAAGGTTTCAAACCTGGATCTCCTCTAGGGCTGCCAAACCAAGCGTGGTCTGAGGATCTCCTGGAATTACCGAGATCAGTTCCAGGAGCAGCAGTGGCGTAGGAGGTTAAGAGCTCATGTATCTAATCTGGAGGAACCGGGTTTGATTCCCAGCTCTGCCGCCTAAGCTGTGGAGGCTTATCTGGGGAATTCAATTAGCCTGTACACTCCCACACACGCCAGCTGGTGACCCTGGGCTAGTCACAGCTTCTCGGAGCTCTCTCAGCCCCACCTACCTCACAGGGTGTTTGTTGTGAGGGGGGAAGGGCAAGGAGATTGTAAGCCCCTTTGAGTCTCCTGCAGGAGAGAAAGGGGGGGTATAAATCCAAACTCCTCCTCCTCCTCCTGCTCCTGCTCCTCCTCCTCCTCCTCCTCCTCCTCCTCCTCCTCTTCTTCTTCTTCTTCTTCTTCTTCTTCTTCTTCTTCTTCTTCTTCTTCTTCTTCTTCTTCTTCTTCTTCTTCTTCTTCTTCTTCTTCTTCTTCTTGAAGAAAACAGCTGCTTTGGAGCATGATACTATGGCATTATAACCTCCATTCCCCAAACTCTGCCCTCTCCATTCTCCACCCCCAAATCTTCAGGAATTTCACAACCCAATTCAAATCTGAGTTCCCACTACATCTTATTGGCCCTTTCTGCACAAATCCCCTAAAACATTTCTGAAATATTTTCAATCCCCCTTTACAACTAAGTGTGTCTGCACATACCCCCTCGAAACGATGGCCGGCCACCATGTTGTGATTTTCTCCTCTTTTTTGAGCTCTATGTTGAATCAATGCTTCAATGTTTCACAGCCTTGTGCTGAATTCTCTGCTCTTGTATACTCTATGCTTCAAAGACTGGCCCTCCAAAAATAAAAGAACAAACAGATAAGTGCTGCAAAGAAACAGGTGAGGAGAAACTGAGTGAGCTCAGAAAATGGCACTGAGGAGGAAATTCAAGGAAGCAGAAAAGCATGGGAAACAGAGAGGCTTTCCCCACTACAGAAGTGGGAAAGCTTGGCTAACGCACTCTGTAGTTCCCTCTTCAGTGGAGGGCGCATTACCCCAGGCTGTCCCCACAGCAACTGAGTTGGCCCCTGGAACTCGAAAGCTAAGTGGGCTGTGGATCATCTTGGTGCCTGTTTCGCCCCCCCCTCTGACGGCATGATTGGCACTCGTGTTACGGCGGGAAACGGGTAGTATTCTTTTTTTTTTTTACAGTTACATAGCGCTTTCTGGGGTCCGCCTACAACTCCTCCCCGCTTCATGCGCGATGCCACAAAAAGCTGCCTGTGCATTGGTTAAAATGGATGAGGTGTCGCTTCGATGCTTCCCACTTCGCAAGCGGTATCGCAACCTTGTTCCAGCAGTGAAAAGTAGTAGTACATAACTGCGACAAGGATGTCACAGTTCGGGGGGGGGGGGGACCTGAGACAAAACAATGTTGAGCTCGGTGGCAGTGGGGATTCACTGAGGCGAACCTAGATAGAAACCAGTTCAACTCTGTCAGTGGGGAAAGCTCCATAGTCCATAGATTGCACACCAACTGAAGACGTTTTCAAAATGTTTCAGCCAGAGAATCGTTTTAAAATGTTTCAGCCAGAGAATCGTTGTAAAATGTTTCAGCCAGAGAATCGTTTTAAAATGCTTGGAGGCTGGAAATAAAATGTTTTGGGGTAAAAACAATGCAGAACTCTATGTAGGGAATGTTTTATGTCCTGCCTCAAAACCTTTCGAAAGGTTTGTTCAAAAAGGACCATTGTTATGCCAACTCAGGATTTGATGTTGTATGGATGCAAGCCATAGTTGGTGGTTCCCACAGAGTATCAAACTGTGGTTTGTGCTAAGGCGGATGTCATTAATAAACTTTGATCAAGAGGTAGGAGTTTTTGGGGAGATGAGGGGGCATAAGACACAACCATGGCATTCATAAGTTTTGTATGAACTAGATAGGAAGAAAGATGGTGGTGTATTTTTAACCAAACGGCTGCATATTCATAGACTCCCAAGGATTGCTTAACCAAATAGGGACTGACTTCCACCAATCTTCTCCATCCAAGCAAACCAACATAATTTCCTGGAATTTCCCCAGTCTGATACCAACTGCACTTGGAACCCAACTACCAAAAACCAAATGACTAAATACAAGTGCAAAAACTCTGCTCATATCGTGGAACATAGCTGGCTGGGGAGGGAAAGCATCAAACTGCTATTTCTTAAAATACCTAAACAGTGCATCGGTTATTGCTCTCCAAGAAACCTGGGCCCTAAAGAGTGTTGATATTCCCGGGTACTATACATTCAATCTACCAGCCACCAAATCAAAGACCTTGGGTCGCCCCAGGGGGGGATTGACCATAGCCGTTTCATCTAATAGAGCTGTCTCTAGTCTAACTAATTCAAGTTCAAGTTCAAAGACCTTTATTAGGCATTAAAGTCTAACTAATTATCCCCCATTGGCGCAGGCTGTCCTGTTAACCTTTACAACCAGGAAAATAGCATTTGGCCTTTTTCGCACACACAGTTTGTTCTAGAATTAAAGCAATCCGCATCGACATCCTGACCTTTTTGTTGCTGTTTCGTCGCTCGATAGCATTCACACATCACCAGGTTGTTACGGATCTTCTGGTTGTTTCGCAACTCCTGTTTTTTTTTTTGCATCGCCCTAGAATGCGGTGCAAACAATGATTCCGATTGGCTGTTGTGCCGTCCAGGGTCCAACTGGCAAGCTCAATCACATCCTGATTGGTTGCAGAAAATCGCATCACACGGTGGGCGTGACCCCTCGCAGTCGCTTGCTCCAGTTGTGTTTTGCACTTAGGCACCAGATTGTGGGGGGAATCCGTTTTATCCAAGAAAGTGGCACAATTATCGAGTGACAGGAAAAATGTGGGACAAAGGCTGAAATGAGGTACAGATTGGGGGGCGGCACACATTACGGCTCAAGTGTGTGCGAAAAAAAGCCAGAAACAGTGACGACCTCACATATTAAATCTGGAACAAACCGTGTGTGTGAAAAAGGCCTTTGTCAACTCCTATATCCCAGGCAACCTGGCAAAAAGTGCAACAGTTGACCACTGGGACAAACTAACATCTTACATTCTTAACCACCTAAATTGAACCTAGTGAATGACATAATCTTAACCTCTTTGGCGACCCAAACATATGGAGATACAAAACAGTCATCCCAGAAACAATAACAACAAATAGCGGCATGTTTCTTTTGTTGTGAGTTTCCATCTGATAACAAAACACTTGGGAAATCCTGTCTCTTTGGTACCATTTTCTGGATTTGCTCTTAAGCAGGGCTGCTAATCTCTTCCATTGTTCACTGATTCATGGCCTAGAACTAACAACACCAGATCTTTCCAACGGCCAGCAGCGTTCTCTTGGAATCCCTGTTTACTTCTCATGTCTTATATTAATCAGGGTGGCTTCATATGCAAATCCTTTTTTTCTTTCCATTTGCAAGATCTGACAGAGCTCCGTCATAAACAGCTACTGTGGTAAAGATCTCGGAAATGCCGTGAACCTGTTGTGTTTTTAAATGGATAAATGGACTGATCTGCTGTTGTGTTTTTAGATGGATTCGTCTGCTGGATCAACACTTAAAATAACCTATGACCTCCTGCTTCATTCCTTTAGAACAACAAGAAGGGTTGTTTTCCCAGTTCATGGTTTGAGGACTCCTGTTCGTGATCTGATTTCACTGCCTTGTCATCAGAAATCTCATTTTTATTGTTACCTCTCGTTTACTTAGTACAATTGGGCCACTCACTTTAAATGACAGTTCATGTTGCAATCCCGCTTCCACCCTCCCTAGGTATTTTCACTTGTGTGGCTTCCAAGTGATGCCATAACGTATTTTGGATTTTTTTAAAGTGCCGCAGGAGGAATTAGGAGAACAAATAAACCACGTTGCCTGACCAAACCTCGCACCTCAATTTTTCATCGAAAACCCCCATATCCCACTGTTTTACTCCTTTGTATGGCAGTAGATCTGCTATGCCAAACCTGCATAAAAATTAAATTGTGTTAGCCAAAGCAATAGTTCCTAAACCTTTTATTTAATCCTGTTAGGTGTGGCAGTGTTGACAATGAGTCTATTTGTAAATGTGCATATATTCAGCATGAAGGTCGGTATAACAACAGATTCCTGTTTGCCAATAAACATGCAATGGCTCATAATGCATGGAAGGCTTACCTCGGGGCTCTTTACTGCACAGTGGGCTTGCAGTGAAGTCTCCTCCTGTTTCTTTGTTTACACACGAGGAGGCAACCCACGGCTGGCTGCTTAGTTTGCCTGCTGAACTCTGCTGGCTCCCAGCTCCTGGCTCTCTTAACTCTGCTCAAAGTGACAAATGTGTAAACTGCACAACTCCACAGTATCATATACATACAAACATACACACACTTCTCCAGATGAGCTGAAGATTCTAAATAGCCTATGTCACAACCATATAGTCTATGTCATAACCAAATAGTCTATGTCATAACCATATAGAACTTGGTTATCAAGATTTTAGGACAAAATTAACCAGAATTGCACAGTTCTCTTTAGTTCCCCTGGAAACAATGACTGCCTTGGAGGATGGATTCCGGTGATACATTTTGCTCTGGCGCCTCCCCTCCCCACTCCCCAAATCTCCAGCTATTTCTCAACCCAGAGTTGGCAACCCTGCTGTCTATACTTTGGATTCTCCGCAAGAATTGCTCAGACTGGACTATGAAATTAATAGGGGGCAGTTTTTTCCACGAGTTGCGCATAGACCTGCTAATTTGCCAGTATATTCTCCAAACCAGATATAATAATCTGCTTTATGCTGCCCGGCTGTGGTGTTTATCTACCCTGTCATTATCTTTAAGGCTGTTCTGAAAGAGGACTCTGCCGTGAGGCGTGTTCTTAGTGCGGACAGC